>NW_027459016.1:0-300000 GCF_050624435.1 Tenrec ecaudatus
CCCCTAGCCTTCAGCTAGGGCACCCCTAGGCTTTAGGCTAGGGCTCCCCTAGGCTCAGGCTAGGGCTCCCCTAGCCTTCAGGCTAGGGTACCCCTAGGCTTTAGGCTCCCCTAGGCTCAGCTAGGGCTCCCCTAGCCTTCAGGCTAGGGCACCCCTAGGCTTTAGGCTCCCCTAGGCTCAGGCTAGGGCTCCCCTAGGCTTCAGGCTAGGGCTCCCCTAGCCTTCAGGCTAGGGCACCCCTAGGCTTAGGCTAGGGCTCCCCTAGGCTCAGGCTAGGGCTCCCCTAGCCTTCAGGCTAGGGCACCCCTAGGCTTTAGGCTAGGGCTCCCCTAGGCTCAGGCTAGGGCTCCCCTAGCCTTCAGGCTAGGGCACCCCTAGGCTTTAGGCTAGGGCACCCCTAGGCTCAGGCTAGGGCTCCCCTAGCCTTCAGGCTAGGGCACCCCTAGGCTTTAGGCTAGGGCTCCCCTAGGCTCAGGCTAGGGCTCCCCTAGCCTTCAGGCTAGGGCACCCCTAGGCTTTAGGCTAGGGCTCCCCTAGGCTCAGGCTAGGGCTCCCCTAGCCTTCAGGCTAGGGCACCCCTAGGCTTTAGGCTAGGGCTCCCCTAGGCTCAGGCAAGGGCTCCCTAGCCTTCAGGCTAGGGCACCCCTAGGCTTTAGGCTAGGGCTCCCCTAGGCTCAGGCTAGGGCTCCCCTAGCCTTCAGGCTAGGGCACCCCTAGGCTTTAGGCTAGGGCTCCCCTAGGCTCAGGCTAGGGCTCCCCTAGCCTTCAGGCTAGGGCACCCCTAGGCTTTAGGCTAGGGCTCCCCTAGGCTCAGGCTAGGGCTCCCCTAGCCTTCAGGCTAGGGCACCCCTAGGCTTTAGGCTAGGGCTCCCCTAGGCTCAGGCTAGGGCTCCCCTAGCCTTCAGGCTAGGGCTCCCCTAGGCTTTAGGCTAGGGCTCCCCTAGGCTCAGGCTAGGGCTCCCCTAGCCTTCAGGCTAGGGCTCCCCTAGGCTTTAGGCTAGGGCTCCCCTAGGCTCAGGCTAGGGCTGCCCTAGCCTTCAGGCTAGGGCTCCCGTATGCTTTAGGCTAGGGCTCCCCTAGGCTCAGGCTAGGGCTCCCCTAGCATTCAGGCTAGGGCTCCCCTAGGCTTTAGGCTAGGGCTCCCCTAGGCTCAGGCTAGGGCTCCCCTAGCCTTCAGGCTAGGGCTCCCCTAGGCTTTAGGCTAGGGCTCCCCTAGGCTCAGGCTAGGGCTCCCCTAGCCTTCAGGCTAGGGCTCCCCTAGGCTTTAGGCTAGGGCTCCCCTAGGCTCAGGCTAGGGCTCCCCTAGCCTTCAGGCTAGGGCTCCCCTAGGCTTTAGGCTAGGGCTCCCCTAGGCTCAGGCTAGGGCTCCCCTAGCCTTCAGGCTAGGGCTCCCCTAGGCTTTAGGCTAGGGCTCCCCTAGGCTCAGGCTAGGGCTCCCCTAGCCTTCAGGCTAGGGCTCCCCTAGGCTTTAGGCTAGGGCTCCCCTAGGCTCAGGCTAGGGCTCCCCTAGCCTTCAGGCTAGGGCTCCCCTAGGCTTTAGGCTAGGGCTCCCCTAGGCTCAGGCTAGGGCTCCCCTAGCCTTCAGGCTAGGGCTCCCCTAGGCTTTAGGCTAGGGCTCCCCTAGGCTCAGGCTAGGGCTCCCCTAGCCTTCAGGCTAGGCCTCCCCTAGGCTTTAGGCTAGGGCTCTCCTAGGCTCAGGCTAGGGCTCCCCTAGGCTTCAGGCTAGGGCTCCCCTAGGCTCAGGCTAGGGCTCCCCTAGCCTTCAGGCTAGGGCTCCCCTAGGCTTCAGGCTAGGGCTCCCCTAGGCTCAGGCTAGGGCTCCCCTAGGCTTCAGGCTAGGGCTCCCCTAGGCTCAGGCTAGGGCTCCCCTAGCCTTCAGGCTAGGGCTCCCCTAGGCTTCAGGCTAGGGCTCCCCTAGGCTCAGGCTAGGGCTCCCCTAGCCTTCAGGCTAGGGCTCCCCTAGGCTTCAGGCTAGGGCTCCCCTAGGCTCAGGCTAGGGCTCCCCTAGCCTTCAGGCTAGGGCTCCCCTAGGCTTCAGGCTAGGGCTCCCCTAGGCTCAGGCTAGGGCTCCCCTAGCCTTCAGGCTAGGGCTCCCCTAGGCTTCAGGCTAGGGCTCCCCTAGGCTCAGGCTAGGGCTCCCCTAGCCTTCAGGCTAGGGCTCCCCTAGGCTTCAGGCTAGGGCTCCCCTAGGCTCAGGCTAGGGCTCCCCTAGCCTTCAGGCTAGGGCTCCCCTAGGCTTCAGGCTAGGGCTCCCCTAGGCTCAGGCTAGGGCTCCCCTAGCCTTCAGGCTAGGGCTCCCCTAGGCTTCAGGCTAGGGCTCCCCTAGGCTCAGGCTAGGGCTCCCCTAGCCTTCAGGCTAGGGCTCCCCTAGGCTTCAGGCTAGGGCCCCCCTAGGCTCAGGCTAGGGCTCCCCTAGCCTTCAGGCTAGGGCACCCCTAGGCTTCAGGCTAGGGCTCCCCTAGGCTCAGGCTAGGGCTCCCCTAGCCTTCAGGCTAGGGCACCCCTAGGCTTCAGGCTAGGGCTCCCCTAGGCTCAGGCTAGGGCTCCCCTAGCCTTCAGGCTAGGGCACCCCTAGGCTTCAGGCTAGGGCTCCCCTAGGCTCAGGCTAGGGCTCCCCTAGGCTTCAGGCTAGGGCTCCCCTAGGCTCAGGCTAGGGCTCCCCTAGCCTTCAGGCTAGGGCTCCCCTAGGCTTCAGGCTAGGGCTCCCCTAGGCTCAGGCTAGGGCTCCCCTAGCCTTCAGGCTAGGGCTCCCATAGGCTTCAGGCTAGGGCTCCCCTAGGCTCAGGCTAGGGCTACCCTAGCCTTCAGGCTAGGGCTCCCCTAGGCTTCAGGCTAGGGCTCCCCTAGGCTCAGGCTAGGGCTCCCCTAGGCATCAGGCTAGGGCTCCCCTAGGCTCAGGCTAGGGCTCCCTTAGCCTTCAGGCTAGGGCTCCCCTAGGCTTCAGGCTAGGGCTCCCCTAGGCTCAGGCTAGGGCTCCCCTAGCCTTCAGGCTAGGGCTCCCCTAGGCTTCAGGCTAGGGCTCCCCTAGGCTCAGGCTAGGGCTCCCCTAGCCTTCGGGCTAGGGCTCCCGTAGGCTTCAGGCTAGGGCTCCCCTAGGCTCAGGCTAGGGCTCCCCTAGCCTTCGGGCTAGGGCTCCCCTAGGCTTCAGGCTAGGGCTCCCCTAGGCTCAGGCTAGGGCTCCCCTAGCCTTCGGGCTAGGGCTCCCCTAGGCTTCAGGCTAGGGCTCCCCTAGGCTCAGGCTAGGGCTCCCCTAGCCTTCGGGCTAGGGCACCCCTAGGCTTCAGGCTAGGGCTCCCCTAGGCTCAGGCTAGGGCTCCCCTAGCCTTCGGGCTAGGGCACCCCTAGGCTTCAGGCTAGGGCTCCCCTAGGCTCAGGCTAGGGCTCCCCTAGCCTTCAGGCTAGGTCACCCCTAGGCTTCAGGCTAGGGCTCCCCTAGGCTCAGGCTAGGGCTCCCCTAGCCTTCAGGCTAGGGCACCCCTAGGCTTCAGGCTAGGGCTCCCCTAGGCTCAGGCTAGGGCTCCCCTAGCCTTCAGGCTAGGGCACCCCTAGGCTTTAGGCTCCCCTAGGCTCAGGCTAGGGCTCCCCTAGCCTTCAGGCTAGGGCACCCCTAGGCTTTAGGCTCCCCTAGGCTCAGGCTAGGGCTCCCCTAGCCTTCAGGCTAGGGCACCCCTAGGCTTTAGGCTAGGACTCCCCTAGGCTCAGGCTAGGGCTCCCCTAGCTTTCAGGCTAGGGCACCCCTAGGCTTTAGGCTCCCCTAGGCTCAGGCTAGGGCTCCCCTAGCCTTCGGGCTAGGGCACCCCTAGGCTTCAGGCTAGGGCTCCCCTAGGCTCAGGCTAGGGCTCCCCTATCCTTCGGACTAGGGCACCCCTAGGCTTCAGGCTAGGGCTCCCCTAGGCTTCAGGCTAGGGCTCCCCTAGTCTTCGGGCTAGGGCACCCCTAGGCTTCAGGCTAGGGCTCCCCTAGGCTCAGGCTAGGGCTCCCCTAGCCTTCGGGCTAGGGCACCCCTAGGCTTCAGGCTAGGGCTCCCCTAGGCTCAGGCTAGGGCTCCCCTAGCCTTCGGGCTAGGGCACCCCTAGGCTTCAGGCTTGGGCTCCCCTAGGTTCAGGCTAGGGCTCCCCTAGCCTTCGGGCTAGGTGACCCCTAGGCTTCAGGCTAGGGCTCCCCTAGGCTCAGGCTAGGGCTCCCCTAGCCTTCGGGCTAGGGCACCCCTAGGCTTCAGGCTAGGGCTCCCCTAGGCTCAGGCTAGGGCTCCCCTAGCCTTCGGGCTAGGGCACCCCTAGGCTTCAGGCTAGGGCTCCCCTAGGCTCAGGCTAGGGCTCCCCTAGCCTTCGGGCTAGGGCACCCCTAGGCTTCAGGCTAGGGCTCCCCTAGGCTCAGGCTAGGGCTCCCCTAGCCTTCGGGCTAGGGCACCCCTAGGCTTCAGGCTAGGGCTCCCCTAGGCTCAGGCTAGGGCTCCCCTAGCCTTCGGGCTAGGGCACCCCTAGGCTTCAGGCTAGGGCTCCCCTAGGCTCAGGCTAGGGCTCCCCTAGCCTTCGGGCTAGGGCACCCCTAGGCTTCAGGCTAGGGCTCCCCTAGGCTCAGGCTAGGGCTCCCCTAGCCTTCGGGCTAGGGCACCCCTAGGCTTCAGGCTAGGGCTCCCCTAGGCTCAGGCTAGGGCTCCCCTAGCCTTCGGGCTAGGGCACCCCTAGGCTTCAGGCTAGGGCTGCCCTAGGCTCAGGCTAGGGCTCCCCTAGCCTTCGGGCTAGGGCACCCCTAGGCTTCAGGCTAGGGCTCCCCTAGGCTCAGGCTAGGGCTCCCCTAGCCTTCGGGCTAGGGCACCCCTAGGCTTCAGGCTAGGGCTCCCCTAGGCTCAGGCTAGGGCTCCCCTAGCCTTCAGGCTAGGGCACCCCTAGGCTTCAGGCTAGGGCTCCCCTAGGCTCAGGCTAGGGCTCCCCTAGCCTTCAGGCTAGGGCACCCCTAGGCTTCAGGCTAGGGCTCCCCTAGGCTCAGGCTAGGGCTCCCCTAGCCTTCAGGCTAGGGCACCCCTAGGCTTCAGGCTAGGGCTCCCCTAGGCTCAGGCTAGGGCTCCCCTAGCCTTCAGGCTAGGGCACCCCTAGGCTTCAGGCTAGGGCTCCCCTAGGCTCAGGCTAGGGCTCCCCTAGCCTTCAGGCTAGGGCACCCCTAGGCTTCAGGCTAGGGCTCCCCTAGGCTCAGGCTAGGGCTCCCCTAGCCTTCAGGCTAGGGCAACCCTAGGCTTCAGGCTAGGGCTCCCCTAGGCTCAGGCTAGGGCTCCCCTAGCCTTCAGGCTAGCGCACCCCTAGGCTTCAGGCTAGGGCTCCCCTAGGCTCAGGCTAGGGCTCCCCTAGCCTTCAGGCTAGGGCACCCCTAGGCTTCAAGCTAGGGCTCCCCTAGGCTCAGGCTAGGGCTTCCCTAGCCTTCAGGCTAGGGCACCCCTAGGCTTCAGGCTAGGGCTCCCCTAGGCTCAGGCTAGGGCTCCCCTAGCCTTCAGTCTAGGGCACCACTAGGCTTCAGGCTAGGGCTCCCCTAGGCTCAGGCTAGGGCTCCCCTAGCCTTCAGGCTAGGGCACCCCTAGGCTTCAGGCTAGGGCTCCCCTAGGCTCAGGCTAGGGCTCCCCTAGCCTTCAGGCTAGGGCACCCCTAGGCTTCAGGCTAGGGCTCCCCTAGGCTCAGGCTAGGGCTCCCCTAGCCTTCAGGCTAGGGCACCCCTAGGCTTCAGGCTAGGGCTCCCCTAGGCTCAGGCTAGGGCTCCCCTATCCTTCAGGCTAGGGCACCCCTAGGCTTCAGGCTAGGGCTCCCCTAGGCTCAGGCTAGGGCTCCCCTAGCCTTCAGGCTAGGGCACCCCTAGGCTTCAGGCTAGGGCTCCCCTAGGCTCAGGCTAGGGCTCCCCTAGCCTTCAGGCTAGGTCACCCCTAGGCTTCAGGCTAGGGCTCCCCTAGGCTCAGGCTAGGGCTCCCCTAGCCTTCAGGCTAGGGCACCCCTAGGCTTCAGGCTAGGGCTCCCCTAGGCTCAGGCTAGGGCTCCCCTAGCCTTCAGGCTAGGGCACCCCTAGGCTTTAGGCTCCCCTAGGCTCAGGCTAGGGCTCCCCTAGCCTTCAGGCTAGGGCACCCCTAGGCTTTAGGCTCCCCTAGGCTCAGGCTAGGGCTCCCCTAGCCTTCAGGCTAGGGCACCCCTAGGCTTTAGGCTAGGACTCCCCTAGGCTCAGGCTAGGGCTCCCCTAGCTTTCAGGCTAGGGCACCCCTAGGCTTTAGGCTCCCCTAGGCTCAGGCTAGGGCTCCGCTAGCCTTCAGGCTAGGGCACCCCTAGGCTTTAGGCTCCCCTAGGCTCAGGCTAGGGCTCCCCTAGCCTTCAGGCTAGGGCACCCCTAGGCTTTAGGCTCCCCTAGGCTCAGGCTAGGGCTCCCCTAGCCTTCAGGCTAGGGCACCCCTAGGCTTTAGGCTCCCCTAGGCTCAGGCTAGGGCTCCCCTAGCCTTCAGGCTAGGGCACCCCTAGGCTTTAGGCTAGGGCTCCCCTAGGCTCAGGCTAGGGCTCCCCTAGCCTTCAGGCTAGGGCACCCCTAGGCTTTAGGCTAGGGCTACCCTAGGCTCAGGCTAGGGCTCCCCTAGCCTTCAGGCTAGGGCACCCCTAGGCTTTAGGCTAGGGCTCCCCTAGGCTCAGGCTAGGGCTCCCCTAGCCTTCAGGCTAGGGCACCCCTAGGCTTTAGGCTAGGGCTCCCCTAGGCTCACGCTAGGGCTCCCCTAGCCTTCAGGCTAGGGCACCCCTAGGCTTTAGGCTAGGGCTCCCCTAGGCTCAGGCTAGGGCTCCCCTAGCCTTCAGGCTAGGGCACCCCTAGGCTTTAGGCTAGGGCTCCCCTAGGCTCAGGCTAGGGCTCCCCTAGCCTTCAGGCTAGGGCACCCCTAGGCTTTAGGCTAGGGCTCCCCTAGGCTCAGGCTAGGGCTCCCCTAGCCTTCAGGCTAGGGCACCCCTAGGCTTTAGGCTAGGGCTCCCCTAGGCTCAGGCTAGGGCTCCCCTAGCCTTCAGGCTAGGGCACCCCTAGGCTTTAGGCTAGGGCTCCCCTAGGCTCAGGCTAGGGCTCCCCTAGCCTTCAGGCTAGGGCACCCCTAGGCTTTAGGCTAGGGCTCCCCTAGGCTCAGGCTAGGGCTCCCCTAGCCTTCAGGCTAGGGCACCCCTAGGCTTTAGGCTAGGGCTCCCCTAGGCTCAGGCTAGGGCTCCCCTAGCCTTCAGGCTAGGGCACCCCTAGGCTTTAGGCTAGGGCTCCCCTAGGCTCAGGCTAGGGCTCCCCTAGCCTTCAGGCTAGGGCAACCCTAGGCTTTAGGCTAGGGCTCCCCTAGGCTCAGGCTAGGGCTCCCCTAGCCTTCAGGCTAGGGCACCCCTAGGCTTTAGGCTAGGGCTCCCCTAGGCTCAGGCTAGGGCTCCCCTAGCCTTCAGGCTAGGGCACCCCTAGGCTTTAGGCTAGGGCTCCCCTAGGCTCAGGCTAGGGCTCCCCTAGCCTTCAGGCTAGGGCACCCCTAGGCTTTAGGCTAGGGCTCCCCTAGGCTCAGGCAAGGGCTCCCCTAGCCTTCAGGCTAGGGCACCCCTAGGCTTTAGGCTAGGGCTCCCCTAGGCTCAGGCTAGGGCTCTCCTAGCCTTCAGGCTAGGGCACCCCTAGGCTTTAGGCTAGGGCTCCCCTAGGCTCAGGCTAGGGCTCCCCTAGCCTTCAGGCTAGGGCACCCCTAGGCTTTAGGCTCCCCTAGGCTCAGGCTAGGGCTCCCCTAGCCTTCAGGCTAGGGCACCCCTAGGCTTTAGGCTAGGGCTCCCCTAGGCTCAGGCTAGGGCTCCCCTAGCCTTCAGGCTAGGGCACCCCTAGGCTTTAGGCTAGGGCTCCCCTAGGCTCAGGCTAGGGCTCCCCTAGCCTTCAGGCTAGGGCACCCCTAGGCTTTAGGCTAGGGCTCCCCTAGGCTCAGGCTAGGGCTCCCCTAGCCTTCAGGCTAGGGCAACCCTAGGCTTTAGGCTAGGGCTCCCCTAGGCTCAGGCTAGGGCTCCCCTAGCCTTCAGGCTAGGGCACCCCTAGGTTTTAGGCTAGGGCTCCCCTAGGCTCAGGCTAGGGCTCCCCTAGCCTTCAGGCTAGGGCACCCCTAGGCTTTAGGCTAGGGCTCCCCTAGGCTCAGGCTAGGGCTCCCCTAGCCTTCAGGCTAGGGCACCCCTAGGCTTTAGGCTAGGGCTCCCCTAGGCTCAGGCTAGGGCTCCCCTAGCCTTCAGGCTAGGGCACCCCTAGGCTTTAGGCTAGGGCTCCCCTAGGCTCAGGCTAGGGCTCCCCTAGCCTTCAGGCTAGGGCACCCCTAGGCTTTAGGCTAGGGGTCCCCTAGGCTCAGGCTAGGGCTCCCCTAGCCTTCAGACTAGGGCACCCCTAGGCTTTAGGCTAGGGCTCCCCTAGGCTCAGGCTAGGGCTCCCCTAGCCTTCAGGCTAGGGCACCGTAGGCTTTAGGCTAGGGCTCCCCTAGGCTCAGGCTAGGGCTCCCCTAGCCTTCAGGCTAGGGCACCCCTAGGCTTTAGGCTAGGGCTACCCTAGGCTCAGGCTAGGGCTCCCCTAGCCTTCAGGCTAGGGCACCCCTACGCTTTAGGCTAGGGCTCCCCTAGGCTCAGGCTAGGGCTCCCCTAGCCTTCAGGCTAGGGCACCCCTACGCTTTAGGCTAGGGCTCCCCTAGGCTCAGGCTAGGGCTCCCCTAGCCTTCAGGCTAGGGCACCCCTACGCTTTAGGCTAGGGCTCCCCTAGGCTCAGGCTAGGGCTCCCCTAGCCTTCAGGCTAGGGCACCCCTAGGCTTTAGGCTAGGGCTCCCCTAGGCTCAGGCTAGGGCTCCCCTAGCCTTCAGGCTAGGGCACCCCTAGGCTTTAGGCTAGGGCTCCCCTAGGCTCAGGCTAGGGCTCCCCTAGCCTTCAGGCTAGGGCAACCCTAGGCTTTAGGCTAGGGCTCCCCTAGGCTCAGGCTAGGGCTCCCCTAGCCTTCAGGCTAGGGCACCCCTAGGCTTTAGGCTAGGGCTCCCCTAGGCTCAGGCTAGGGCTCCCCTAGCCTTCAGGCTAGGGCACCCCTAGGCTTTAGGCTAGGGCTCCCCTAGGCTCAGGCTAGGGCTCCCCTAGCCTTCAGGCTAGGGCACCGCTAGGCTTTAGGCTAGGGCTCCCCTAGGCTCAGGCTAAGGCTCCCCTAGCCTTCAGGCTAGGGCACCCCTAGGCTTTACGCTAGGGCTCCCCTAGGCTCAGGCTAGGGCTCCCCTAGCCTTCAGGCTAGGGCACCCCTAGGCTTCAGGCTAGGGCTCCCCTAGGCTCAGGCTAGGGCTCCCCTAGCGTTCAGGCTAGGGCACCCCTAGGCTTCAGGCTAGGGCTCCCCTAGGCTCAGGCTAGGGCTCCCCTAGCGTTCAGGCTAGGGCACCCCTAGGCTTCAGGCTAGGGCTCCCCTAGGCTCAGGCTAGGGCTCCCCTAGCCTTCAGGCTAGGGCACCCCTAGGCTTCAGGCTAGGGCTCCCCTAGGCTCAGGCTAGGGCTCCCCTAGCCTTCAGGCTAGGGCACCCCTAGGCTTCAGGCTAGGGCTCCCCTAGGCTCAGGCTAGGGCTCCCCTAGCCTTCAGGCTAGGGCACCCCTAGGCTTCAGGCTAGGGCTCCCCTAGGCTCAGGCTAGGGCTCCCCTAGCCTTCAGGCAAGGGCACCCCTAGGCTTCAGGCTAGGGCTCCCCTAGGCTCAGGCTAGGGCTCCCCTAGCCTTCAGGCTAGGGCACCCCTAGGCTTCAGGCTAGGGCTCCCCTAGGCTCAGGCTAGGGCTCCCCTAGCCTTCAGGCTAGGGCACCCCTAGGCTTTAGGCTCCCCTAGGCTCAGGCTAGGGCTCCCCTAGCCTTCAGGCTAGGGCACCCCTAGGCTTTAGGCTCCCCTAGGCTCAGGCTAGGGCTCCCCTAGCCTTCAGGCTAGGGCACCCCTAGGCTTTAGGCTAGGACTCCCCTAGGCTCAGGCTATGGCTCCCCTAGCCTTCAGGCTAGGGCACCCCTAGGCTTTAGGCTCCCCTAGGCTCAGGCTAGGGCTCCCCTAGCCTTCAGGCTAGGGCACCCCTAGGCTTTAGGCTAGGGCTCCCCTAGGCTCAGGCTAGGGCTCCCCTAGCCTTCAGGCTAGGGCACCCCTAGGCTTTAGGCTAGGGCTCCCCTAGGCTCAGGCTAGGGCTCCCCTAGCCTTCAGGCTAGGGCACCCCTAGGCTTTAGGCTAGGGCTCCCCTAGGCTCAGGCTAGGGCTCCCCTAGCCTTCAGGCTAGGGCACCCCTAGGCTTTAGGCTAGGGCTCCCCTAGGCTCAGGCTAGGGCTCCCCTAGCCTTCAGGCTAGGGCACCCCTAGGCTTTAGGCTAGGGCTCCCCTAGGCTCAGGCTAGGGCTCCCCTAGCCTTCAGGCTAGGGCACCCCTAGGCTTTAGGCTACGGCTCCCCTAGGCTCAGGCTAGGGCTCCCCTAGCCTTCAGGCTAGGGCACCCCTAGGCTTTAGGCTAGGGCTCCCCTAGGCTCAGGCTAGGGCTCCCCTAGCCTTCAGGCTAGGGCACCCCTAGGCTTTAGGCTACGGCTCCCCTAGGCTCAGGCTAGGGCTCCGCTAGCCTTCAGGCTAGGGCACCCCTAGGCTTTAGGCTAGGGCTCCCCTAGGCTCAGGCTAGGGCTCCCCTAGCCTTCAGGCTAGGGCACCCCTAGGCTTTAGGCTAGGGCTCCCCTAGGCTCAGGCTAGGGCTCCCCTAGCCTTCAGGCTAGGGCACCCCTAGGCTTTAGGCTAGGGCTCCCCTAGGCTCAGGCAAGGGCTCCCCTAGCCTTCAGGCTAGGGCACCCCTAGGCTTTAGGCTAGGGCTCCCCTAGGCTCAGGCTAGGGCTCCCCTAGCCCTCAGGCTAGGGCACCCCTAGGCTTTAGGCTAGGGCTCCCCTAGGCTCAGGCTAGGGCTCCCCTAGCCTTCAGGCTAGGGCACCCCTAGGCTTTAGGCTAGGGCTCCCCTAGGCTCAGGCTAGGGCTCCCCTAGCCTTCAGGCTAGGGCACCCCTAGGCTTTAGGCTCCCCTAGGCTCAGGCTAGGGCTCCCCTAGCCTTCAGGCTAGGGCACCCCTAGGCTTTAGGCTAGGGCTCCCCTAGGCTCAGGCTGGGGCTCCCCTAGCCTTCAGGCTAGGGCACCCCTAGGCTTTAGGCTAGGGCTCCCCTAGGCTCAGGCTAGGGCTCCCCTAGCCTTCAGGCTAGGGCACCCCTAGGCTTTAGGCTAGGGCTCCCCTAGGCTCAGGCTAGGGCTCCCCTAGCCTTCAGGCTAGGGCACCCCTAGGCTTTAGGCTAGGGCTCCCCTAGGCTCAGGCTAGGGCTACCCTAGCCTTCAGGCTAGGGCACCCCTAGGCATTAGGCTAGGGCTCCCCTAGGCTCAGGCTAGGGCTCCCCTAGCCTTCAGGCTAGGGCACCCCTAGGCTTTAGGCTAGGGCTCCCCTAGGCTCAGGCAAGGGCTCCCCTAGCCTTCAGGCTAGGGCACCCCTAGGCTTTAGGCTAGGGCTCCCCTAGGCTCAGGCTAGGGCTCCCCTAGCCTTCAGGCTAGGGCACCCCTAGGCTTTAGGCTAGGGCTCCCCTAGGCTCAGGCTAGGGCTCCCCTAGCCTTCAGGCTAGGGCACCCTAGGCTTTAGGCTAGGGCTCCCCTAGGCTCAGGCTAGGGCTCCCCTAGCCTTCAGGCTAGGGCACCCCTAGGCTTTAGGCTAGGGCTCCCCTAGGCTCAGGCTAGGGCTCCCCTAGCCTTCAGGCTAGGGCACCCCTAGGCTTTAGGCTAGGGCTCCCCTAGGCTCAGGCTAGGGCTCCCCTAGCCTTCAGGCTAGGGCACCCCTAGGCTTTAGGCTAGGGCTCCCCTAGGCTCACGCTAGGGCTCCCCTAGCCTTCAGGCTAGGGCACCCCTAGGCTTTAGGCTAGGGCTCCCCTAGGCTCAGGCTAGGGCTCCCCTAGCCTTCAGGCTAGGGCACCCCTAGGCTTTAGGCTAGGGCTCCCCTAGGCTCAGGCTAGGGCTCCCCTAGCCTTCAGGCTAGGGCACCCCTAGCCTTTAGGCTAGGGCTCCCCTAGGCTCAGGCTAGGGCTCCCCTAGCCTTCAGGCTAGGGCACCCCTAGGCTTTAGGCTAGGGCTCCCCTAGGCTCAGGCTAGGGCTCCCCTAGCCTTCAGGCTAGGGCACCCCTAGGCTTTAGGCTAGGGCTCCCCTAGGCTCAGGCTAGGGCTCCCCTAGCCTTCAGGCTAGGGCACCCCTAGGCTTTAGGCTAGGGCTCCCCTAGGCTCAGGCTAGGGCTCCCCTAGCCTTCAGGCTAGGGCACCCCTAGGCTTTAGGCTAGGGCTCCCCTAGGCTCAGGCTAGGGCTCCCCTAGCCTTCAGGCTAGGGCACCCCTAGGCTTTAGGCTAGGGCTCCCCTAGGCTCAGGCTAGGGCTCCCCTAGCCTTCAGGCTAGGGCACCCCTAGGCTTTAGGCTCCCCTAGGCTCAGGCTAGGGCTCCCCTAGCCTTCAGGCTAGGGCACCCCTAGGCTTTAGGCTCCCCTAGGCTCAGGCTAGGGCTCCCCTAGCCTTCATGCTAGTGCACCCCTAGGCTTTAGGCTCCCCTAGGCTCAGGCTAGGGCTCCCCTAGGCTCAGGCTAGGGCTCCCCTAGCCTTCAGGCTAGGGCACCCCTAGGCTTTAGGCTAGGGCTCCCCTAGGCTCAGGCTAGGGCTCCCCTAGCCTTCAGGCTAGGGCACCCCTAGGCTTTAGGCTAGGGCTCCCCTAGGCTCAGGCTAGGGCTCCCCTAGCCTTCAGGCTAGGGCACCCCTAGGCTTTAGGCTAGGGCTCCCCTAGGCTCAGGCTAGGGCTCCCCTAGCCTTCAGGCTAGGGCACCCCTAGGCTTTAGGCTAGGGCTCCCCTAGGCTCAGGCTAGGGCTCCCCTAGCCTTCAGGCTAGGGCACCCCTAGGCTTTAGGCTAGGGCTCCCCTAGGCTCAGGCTAGGGCTCCCCTAGCCTTCAGGCTAGGGCACCCCTAGGCTTTAGGCTAGGGCTCCCCTAGGCTCAGGCTAGGGCTCCCCTAGCCTTCAGGCTAGGGCACCCCTAGGCTTTAGGCTCGGGCTCCCCTAGGCTCAGGCTAGGGCTCCCCTAGCCTTCAGGCTAGGGCACCCCTAGGCTTTAGGCTAGGGCTCCCCTAGGCTCAGGCTAGGGCTCCCCTAGCCTTCAGGCTAGGGCACCCCTAGGCTTTAGGCTAGGGCTCCCCTAGGCTCAGGCTAGGGCTCCCCTAGCCTTCAGGCTAGGGCACCCCTAGGCTTTAGGCTAGGGCTCCCCTAGGCTCAGGCTAGGGCTCCCCTAGCCTTCAGGCTAGGGCACCCCTAGGCTTTAGGCTAGGGCTCCCCTAGGCTCAGGCTAGGGCTCCCCTAGCCTTCAGGCTGGGGCACCCCTAGGCTTTAAGCTAGGGCTCCCCTAGGCTCAGGCTAGGGCTCCCCTAGCCTTCAGGCTAGGGCACCCCTAGGCTTTAGGCTCCCCTAGGCTCAGGCTAGGGCTCCCCTAGCCTTCAGGCTAGGGCACCCCTAGGCTTTAGGCTCCCCTAGGCTCAGGCTAGGGCTCCCCTAGCCTTCAGGCTAGGGCACCCCTAGGCTTTAGGCTCCCCTAGGCTCAGGCTAGGGCTCCCCTAGCCTTCAGGCTAGGGCACCCCTAGGCTTTAGGCTAGGGCTCCCCTAGGCTCAGGCTAGGGCTCCCCTAGCCTTCAGGCTAGGGCACCCCTAGGCTTTATGCTAGGGCTCCCCTAGGCTCAGGCTAGGGCTCCCCTAGCCTTCAGGCTAGGGCACCCCTAGGCTTTAGGCTAGGGCTCCCCTAGGATCAGGCTAGGGCACCCCTAGCCTTCAGGCTAGGGCACCCCTAGGCTTTAGGCTAGGGCTCCCCTAGGCTCAGGCTAGGGCTCCCCTAGCCTTCAGGCTAGGGCACCCCTAGGCTTTAGGCTAGGGCTCCCCTAGGCTCAGGCTAGGGCTCCCCTAGCCTTCAGGCTAGGGCACCCCTAGGCTTTAGGCTCCCCTAGGCTAAGGCTAGGGCTCCCCTAGCCTTCAGGCTAGGGCACCCCTAGGCTTTAGGCTAGGGCTCCCCTAGGCTAAGGCTAGGGCTCCCCTAGCCTTCAGGCTAGGGCACCCCTAGGCTTTAGGCTCCCCTAGGCTAAGGCTAGGGCTCCCCTAGCCTTCAGGCTAGGGCACCCCTAGGCTTTAGGCTAGGGCTCCCCTAGGCTAAGGCTAGGGCTCCCCTAGCCTTCAGGCTAGGGCACCCCTAGGCTTTAGGCTCCCCTAGGCTAAGGCTAGGGCTCCCCTAGCCTTCAGGCTAGGGCACCCCTAGGCTTTAGGCTCCCCTAGGCTAAGGCTAGGGCTCCCCTAGCCTTCAGGCTAGGGCACCCCTAGGCTTTAGGCTAGGGCTCCCCTAGGCTAAGGCTAGGGCTCCCCTAGCCTTCAGGCTAGGGCACCCTTAGGCTTTAGGCTCCCCTAGGCTAAGGCTAGGGCTCCCCTAGCCTTCAGGCTAGGGCACCCCTAGGCTTTAGGCTAGGGCTCCCCTAGGCTAAGGCTAGGGCTCCCCTAGCCTTCAGGCTAGGGCACCCTTAGGCTTTAGGCTCCACTAGGCTAAGGCTAGGGCTCCCCTAGCCTTCAGGCTAGGGCACCCCTAGGCTTTAGGCTCCCCTAGGCTAAGGCTAGGGCTCCCCTAGCCTTCAGGCTAGGGCACCCCTAGGCTTTAGGCTAGGGCTCCCCTAGGCTAAGGCTAGGGCTCCCCTAGCCTTCAGGCTAGGGCACCCCTAGGCTTTAGGCTCCCCTAGGCTAAGGCTACGGCTCCCCTAGCCTTCAGGCTAGGGCACCCCTAGGCTTTAGGCTAGGGCTCCCCTAGGCTAAGGCTAGGGCTCCCCTAGCCTTCAGGCTAGGGCACCCCTAGGCTTTAGGCTCCCCTAGGCTAAGGCTAGGGCTCCCCTAGCCTTCAGGCTAGGGCACCCCTAGGCTTTAGGCTAGGGCTCCCCTAGGCTAAGGCTAGGGCTCCCCTAGCCTTCAGGCTAGGGCACCCCTAGGCTTTAGGCTCCCCTAGGCTAAGGCTAGGGCTCCCCTAGCCTTCAGCCTAGGGCACCCCTAGGCTTTAGGCTAGGGCTCCCCTAGGCTAAGGCTAGGGCTCCCCTAGCCTTCAGGCTAGGGCACCCCTAGGCTTTAGGCTCCCCTAGGCTAAGGCTAGGGCTCCCCTAGCCTTCAGGCTAGGGCACCCCTAGGCTTTAGGCTAGGGCTCCCCTAGGCTAAGGCTAGGGCTCCCCTAGCCTTCAGGCTAGGGCACCCCTAGGCTTTAGGCTCCCCTAGGCTAAGGCTAGGGCTCCCCTAGCCTTCAGGCTAGGGCACCCCTCGGCTTTAGGCTAGGGCTCCCCTAGGCTAAGTCTAGGGCTCCCCTAGCCTTCAGGCTAGGGCACCCCTACGCTTTAGGCTCCCCTAGGCTAAGGCTAGGGCTCCCCTAGCCTTCAGGCTAGGGCACCCCTAGGCTTTAGGCTAGGGCTCCCCTAGGCTAAGGCTAGGGCTCCCCTAGCCTTCAGGCTAGGGCACCCCTAGGCTTTAGGCTCCCCTAGGCTAAGGCTAGGGCTCCCCTAGCCTTCAGGCTAGGGCACCCCTAGGCTTTAGGCTCCCCTAGGCTAAGGCTAGGCCTCCCCTAGCCTTCAGGCTAGGGCACCCCTAGGCTTTAGGCTCCCCTAGGCTAAGGCTAGGGCTCCCCTAGCCTTCAGGCTAGGGCACCCCTAGGCTTTAGGCTCCCCTAGGCTAAGGCTAGGGCTCCCCTAGCCTTCAGGCTAGGGCACCCCTAGGCTTTAGTCTCCCCTAGGCTAAGGCTAGGGCCCCCTAGCCTTCAGGCTAGGGCACCCCTAGGCTTTAGGCTCCCCTAGGCTAAGGCTAGGGCTCCCCTAGCCTTCAGGCTAGGGCACCCCTAGGCTTTAGGCTAGGGCTCCCCTAGGCTAAGGCTAGGGCTCCCCTAGCCTTCAGGCTAGGGCACCCCTAGGCTTTAGGCTCCCCTAGGCTAAGGCTAGGGCTCCCCTAGCCTTCAGGCTAGGGCACCCCTAGGCTTTAGGCTAGGGCTCCCCTAGGCTAAGGCTAGGGCTCCCCTTGCCTTCAGGCTAGGGCACCCCTAGGCTTTAGGCTCCCCTAGGCTAAGGCTAGGGCTCCCCTAGCCTTCAGGCTAGGGCTCCCCTAGCCTTCAGCTATGGCACCCCTAGGCTTTAGGCTCCCCTAGGCTAAGGCTAGGGCTCCCCTAGCCTTCAGGCTAGGGAACCCCTAGGCTTTAGGCTCCCCTAGGCTAAGGCTAGGGCTCCCCTAGCCTTCAGGCTAGGGCACCCCTAGGCTTTAGGCTCCCCTAGGCTAAGGCTAAGACTCCCCTAGCCTTCAGGCTCGGGCACCCCTAGGCTTTAGGCTCCCCTAGGCTAAGGCTAGGGCTCCCCTAGCCTTCAGGCTCGGGCACCCCTAGGCTTTAGGCTCCCCTAGGCTAAGGCTAGAGCTCCCCTAGCATTCAGGCTAGGGCACCCCTAGGCTTTAGGCTCCCCTAGGCTAAGGCTAGGGCTCCCCTAGCCTTCAGGCTAGGGCACCCCTAGGCTTTAGGCTAGGGCTCCCCTAGGCTAAGGCTAGGGCTCCCCTAGGCTAAGGCTAGGGCTCCCCTAGCCTTCAGGCTAGGGCACCCCTAGGCTTTAGGCTAGGGATCCCCTAGGCTAAGGCTAGGGCTCCCCTAGCCTTCAGGCTAGGGCACCCCTAGGCTTTAGGCTAGGGCTCCCCTAGGCTAAGGCTAGGGCTCCCCTAGCCTTCAGGCTAGGGCACCCCTAGGCTTTAGGCTAGGGCTCCCCTAGGCTAAGGCTAGGGCTCCCCTAGCCTTCAGGCTAGGGCACCCCTAGGCTTTGGGCTCCCCTAGGCTAAGGCTAGGGCTCCCCTAGCCTTCAGGCTAGGGCACCCCTAGGCTTTAGGCTAGGGCTCCCCTAGGCTAAGGCTAGGGCTCCCCTAGCCTTCAGGCTAGGGCACCCCTAGGCTTTAGGCTAGGGCTCCCCTAGGCTAAGGCTAGGGCTCCCCTAGCCTTCAGGCTAGGGCTCCCCTAGGCTTTAGGCTAGGGCTGCCCTAGGCTAAGGCTAGGGCTCCCCTAGCCTTCAGGCTAGGGCACCCCTACGCTTTAGGCTAGGGCTCCCCTAGGCTAAGGCTAGGGCTCCCCTAGCCTTCAGGCTAGGGCACCCCTAGGCTTTAGGCTAGGGCTCCCCTAGGCTAAGGCTAGGGCTCCCCTAGCCTTCAGGCTAGGGCACCCCTAGGCTTTAGGCTAGGGCTCCCCTAGGCTAAGGCTAGGGCTCCCCTAGCCTTCAGGCTAGGGCACCCCTAGGCTTTAGGCTAGGGCTCCCCTAGGCTAAGGCTAGGGCTCCCCTAGCCTTCAGGCTAGGGCACCCCTAGGCTTTAGGCTAGGGCTCCCCTAGGCTAAGGCTAGGGCTCCCCTAGCCTTCAGGCTAGGGCACCCCTAGGCTTTAGGCTAGGGCTCCCCTAGGCTAAGGCTAGGGCTCCCCTAGCCTTCAGGCTAGGGCACCCCTAGGCTTTAGGCTAGGGCTCCCCTAGGCTAAGGCTAGGGCTCCCCTAGCCTTCAGGCTAGGGCACCCCTAGGCTTTAGGCTAGGGCTCCCCTAGGCTAAGGCTAGGGCACCCCTAGCCTTCAGGCTAGGGCTCCCCTAGGCTTTAGGCTAGGGCTCCCCTAGCCTTCAGGCTAGGGCTCCCCTAGCCTTCAGGCTAGGGCACCCCTAGCCTTCAGGCTAGGGCTCCCCAATCTAAGGCTAGGGCTCCCCTAGCCTTCAGGCTAGGGCTCCCCTAGGCTAAGGCTAGGGCTCCCCTAGCCTTCAGGCTAGGGCACCCCTAGGCTTCAGGCTAGGGCTCCCCTAGGCTAAGGCTAGGGCTCCCCTAGCCTTCAGGCTAGGGCACCCCTAGGCTTCAGGCTAGGGCTCCCCTAGGCTAAGGCTAGGGCTCCCCTAGCCTTCAGGCTAGGGCACCCCTAGGCTTCAGGCTAGGGCTCCCCTAGGCTAAGGCTAGGGCTCCCCTAGCCTTCAGGCTAGGGCACCCCTAGGCTTCAGGCTAGGGCTCCCCTAGGCTAAGGCTAGGGCTCCCCTAGCCTTCAGGCTAGGGCACCCCTAGGCTTCAGGCTCCCCTAGGCTAAGGCTAGGGCTCCCCAGCCTTCAGGCTAGGGCACCCCTAGGCTTTAGGCTCCCCTAGGCTAAGGCTAAGGCTCCCCTAGGCTAAGGCTAGGGCTCCCCTTGCCTTCAGGCTAGGGCACCCCTAGGCTTTAGGCTCCCCTAGGCTAAGGCTAGGGCTCCCCTAGCCTTCAGGCTAGGGCACCCCTTGGCTTTAGGCTCCCCTAGGCTAAGGCTAGGGCTCCCCTAGCCTTCAGGCTAGGGCACCCCTAGGCTTTAGGCTCCCCTAGGCTAAGGCTAGGGCTCCCCTAGCCTTCAGGCTAGGGCACCCCTAGGCTTTAGGCTCCCCTAGGCTAAGGCTAGGGCTCCCCTAGCCTTCAGGCTAGGGCACCCCTAGGCTTTAGGCTCCCCTAGGCTAAGGCTAGGGCTCCCCTAGCCTTCAGGCTAGGGTACCCCTAGGCTTTAGGCTCCCCTAGGCTAAGGCTAGAGCTCCCCTAGCCTTCATGCTAGGGCACCTCTAGGCTTTAGGCTCCCCTAGGCTAAGGCTAGGGCTCCCCTAGCCTTCAGGCTAGGGCACCCCTAGGCTTTAGGCTCCCCTAGGCTAAGGCTAGGGCTCCCCTAGCCTTCAGGCTAGGGCACCCCTAGGCTTTAGGCTAGGGCTCCCCTAGGCTAAGGCTAGGGCTCCCCTAGCCTTCAGGCTAGGGCACCCCTAGGCTTTAGGTTCCCCTAGGCTAAGGCTAGGGCTCCCCTAGCCTTCAGGCTAGGGCACCCCTAGGCTTTAGGCTAGGGCTCCCCTAGGCTAAGGCTAGGGCTCCCCTAGCCTTCAGGCTAGGGCACCCCTAGGCTTTAGGCTCCCCTAGGCTAAGGCTAGGGCTCCCCTAGCCTTCAGGCTAGGGCACCCCTAGGCTTTAGGCTAGGGCTCCCCTAGGCTAAGGCTAGGGCTCCCCTAGCCTTCAGGCTAGGGCACCCCTAGGCTTTAGGCTCCCCTAGGCTAAGGCTAGGGCTCCCCTAGCCTTCAGGCTAGGGCACCCCTCGGCTTTAGGCTAGGGCTCCCCTAGGCTAAGGCTAGGGCTCCCCTAGCCTTCAGGCTAGGGCACCCCTAGGCTTTAGGCTCCCCTAGGCTAAGGCTAGCTAGCTCCCCTAGCCTTCAGGCTAGGGCACCCCTAGGCTTTAGGCTAGGGCTCCCCTAGGCTAAGGCTAGGGCTCCCCTAGCCATCAGGCTAGGGCACCCCTAGGCTTTAGGCTCCCCTAGGCTAAGGCTAGGGCTCCCCTAGCCTTCAGGCTAGGGCACCCCTAGGCTTTAGGCTAGGGCTCCCCTAGGCTAAGGCTAGGGCTCCCCTAGCCTTCAGGCTAGGGCACCCCTAGGCTTTAGGCTCCCCTAGGCTAAGGCTAGGGCTCCCCTAGCCTACAGGCTAGGGCACCCCTAGGCTTTAGGCTCCCCTAGGCTAAGGCTAGGGCTCCCCTAGCCTTCAGGCTAGGGCACCCCTAGGCTTTAGGCTCCCCTAGGCTAAGGCTAGTGCTCCCCTAGCCTTCAGGCTAGGGCACCCCTAGGCTTTAGGCTAGGGCTCCCCTAGGCTAGGGCTAGGGCTCCCCTAGGCTAAGGCTAGGGCTCCCCTAGCCTTCAGGCTAGGGCACCCCTAGGCTTTAGGCTCCCCTAGGCTAAGGCTAGGGCTCCCCTAGCCTTCAGGCACGGGCACACCTAGGCTTTAGGCTAGGGCTCCCCTAGGCTAAGGCTAGGGCTCCCCTAGCCTTCAGGCTAGGGCACCCCTAGGCTTTAGGCTCCCCTAGGCTAAGGCTAGGGCTCCCCTAGCCTTCAGGCTAGGGCACCCCTAGGCTTTAGGCTCCCCTAGGCTAAGGCTAGTGCTCCCCTAGCCTTCAGGCTAGGGCACCCCTAGGCTTTAGGCTAGGGCTCCCCTAGGCTAGGGCTAGGGCTCCCCTAGCCTTCAGGCTAGGGCACCCCGAGGCTTTAAGCTAGGGCTCCCCTAGGCTAGGGCTAGGGCTCCCCTAGCCTTCAGGCTAGGGCACCCCGAGGCTTCAGGCTCCCCTAGGCTAGGGCTAGGGCTCCCCTAGCCTTCCCGGCTAGGGCACCCCGAGGCTTCAGGCTCCCCTAGGCTAGGGCTAGGGCTCCCCTAGCCTTCCCGGCTACGGCACCCCGAGGCTTCAGGCTCCCCTAGGCTAGGGCTAGGGCTCCCCTAGCCTTCCCGGCTAGGGCACCCCGAGGCTTCAGGCTCCCCTAGGCTAGGGCTAGGGCTCCCCTAGCCTTCCCGGCTAGGGCACCCCGAGGCTCAGGTTCCCCTAGGCTAGGGCTAGGGCTCCCCTAGCCTTCCCGGCTAGGGCACCCCGAGGCTTCAGGCTCCCCTAGGCTAGGGCTAGGGCTCCCCTAGCCTTCCCGGCTAGGGCACCCCGCGGCTTCAGGCTCCCCTAGGCTAGGGCTAGGGCTCCCCTAGCCTTCCCGGCTAGGGCACCCCGCGGCTTCAGGCTCCCCTAGGCTAGGGCTAGGGCTCCCCTAGCCTTCCCGGCTAGGGCACCCCGAGGCTTCAGGCTCCCCTAGGCTAGGGCTAGGGATCCCCTAGCCTTCCCGGCTAGGGCACCCCGAGGCTTCAGGCTCCCCTAGGCTAGGGCTAGGGCTCCCCTAGCCTTCCCGGCTAGGGCACCCCGAGACTTCAGGCTCCCCTAGGCTAGGGCTAGGGCACCCCTAGCCTTCCCGGCTAGGGCACCCCGAGGCTTCAGGCTCCCCTAGGCTAGGGCTAGGGCTCCCCTAGCCTTCCCGGCTAGGGCACCCCGAGGCTTCAGGCTCCCCTAGGCTAGGGCTAGGGCTCCCCTAGCCTTCCCGGCTAGGGCACCCCGAGGCTTCAGGCTCCCCTAGGCTAGGGCTAGGGCTCCCCTAGCCATCCCGGCTAGGGCACCCCGAGGCTTCAGGCTCCCCTAGGCTAGGGCTAGGGCTCCCCTAGCCTTCCCGGCTAGGGCACCCCGAGGCTTCAGGCTCCCCTAGGCTAGGGCTAGGGCTCCCCTAGCCTTCCCGGCTAGGGCACCCCGAGGCTTCAGGCTCCCCTAGGCTAGGGCTAGGGCTCCCCTAGCCTTCCCGGCTAGGGCACCCCGAGGCTTCAGGCTCCCCTAGGCTAGGGCTAGGGCTCCCCTAGCCTTCCCGGCTAGGGCACCCCGAGGCTTCAGGCTCCCCTAGGCTAGGGCTAGGGCTCCCCTAGCCTTCCCGGCTAGGGCACCCCGAGGCTTCAGGCTCCCCTAGGCTAGGGCTAGGGCTCCCCTGGCCTTCCCGGCTAGGGCACCCCGAGGCTTCAGGCTCCCCTAGGCTAGGGCTAGGGCTCCCCTAGCCTTCCCGGCTAGGGCACCCCGAGGCTTCCTTCTCCCCTAGCCTTCCCGGCTAGGGCACCCCGAGGCTTCAGGCTCCCCTAGGCTAGGGCTAGGGCTCCCCTAGCCTTCCCGGCTAGGGCACCCCGAGGCTTCAGGCTCCCCTAGGCTAGGGCTAGGGCTCCCCTAGCCTTCCCGGCTAGGGCACCCCGAGGCTTCAGGCTCCCCTAGGCTAGGGCTAGGGCTCCCCTAGCCTTCCCCGCTAGGGCACCCCGAGGCTTCAGGCTCCCCTAGGCTAGGGCTAGGGCTCCCCTAGCCTTCCCGGCTAGGGCACCCCGAGGCTTCAGGCTCCCCTAGGCTAGGGCTAGGGCTCCCCTAGCCTTCCCGGCTAGGGCACCCCGAGGCTTCAGGCTCCCCTAGGCTAGGGCTAGGGCTCCCCTACCCTTCCCGGCTAGGGCACCCCGAGGCTTCAGGCTCCCCTAGGCTAGGGCTAGGGCTCCCCTAGCCTTCCCGGCTAGGGCACCCCGAGGCTTCAGGCTCCCCTAGGCTAGGGCTAGGGCACCCCTAGCCTTCCCGGCTAGGGCACCCCGAGGCTTCAGGCTCCCCTAGGCTAGGGCTAGGGCTCCCCTAGCCTTCCCGGCTAGGGCACCCCGAGGCTTCAGGCTCCCCTAGGCTAGGGCTAGGGCTCCCCTAGCCTTCCCGGCTAGGGCACCCCGAGGCTTCAGGCTCCCCTAGGCTAGGGCTAGGGCTCACCTAGCCTTCCCGGCTAGGGCACCCCGAGGCTTCAGGCTCCCCTAGGCTAGGGCTAGGGCTCCCCTAGCCTTCCCGGCTAGGGCACCCCGAGGCTTCAGGCTCCCCTAGGCTAGGGCTAGGGCTCCCCTAGCCTTCCCGGCTAGGGCACCCCGAGGCTTCAGGCTCCCCTAGGCTAGGGCTAGGGCTCCCCTAGCCTTCCCGGCTAGGGTACCCCGAGGCTTCAGGCTCCCCTAGGCTAGGGCTAGGGCTCCCCTAGCCTTCCCGGCTAGGGCACCCCGAGGCTTCAGGCTCCCCTAGGCTAGGGCTAGGGCTCCCCTAGCCTTCCCGGCTAGGGCACCCCGAGGCTTCAGGCTCCCCTAGGCTAGGGCTAGGGCTCCCCTAGCCTTCCCGGCTAGGGCACCCCGAGGCTTCAGGCTCCCCTAGGCTAGGGCTAGGGCTCCCCTAGCCTTCCCGGCTAGGGCACCCCGAGGCTTCAGGCTCCCCTAGGCTAGGGCTAGGGCTCCCCTAGCCTTCCCGGCTAGGGCACCCCGAGGCTTCAGGCTCCCCTAGGCTAGGGCTAGGGCTCCCCTAGCCTTCCCGGCTAGGGCACTACGAGGCTTCAGGCTCCCCTAGGCTAGGGCTAGGGCTCCCCTAGCCTTCCCGGCTAGGGCACCCCGAGGCTTCAGGCTCCCCTAGGCTAGGGCTAGGGCTCCCCTAGCCTTCCCGGCTAGGGCACCCCGATGCTTCAGGCTCCCCTAGGCTAGGGCTAGGGCTCCCCTAGCCTTCCCGGCTAGGGCACCCCGAGGCTTCAGGCTCCCCTAGGCTAGGGCTAGGGCTCCCCTAGCCTTCGCGGCCAGGGCACCCCGAGGCTTCAGGGTCCCCTAGCCTTCCCGGCTAGGGCACCCCGAGGCTTCAGGCTCCCCAAGGCTAGGGCTAGGGCTCCCCTAGCCTTCCCGGCTAGGGCACCCCGAGGCTTCAGGCTCCCCTAGGCTAGGGCTAGGGCTCCCCTAGCCTTCCCGGCTAGGGCACCCCGAGGCTTCAGGCTCCCCTAGGCTAGGGCTAGGGCTCCCCTAGCCTTCCCGGCTAGGGCACCCCGAGGCTTCAGGCTCCCCTAGGCTAGGGCTAGGGCTCCCCTAGCCTTCCCGGCTAGGGCACCCCGAGGATTCAGGCTCCCCTAGGCTAGGGCTAGGGCTCCCCTAGCCTTCCCGGCTAGGGCACCCCGAGGCTTCAGGCTCCCCTAGGCTAGGGCTAGGGCTCCCCTAGCCTTCCCGGCTAGGGCACCCCGAGGCTTCAGGCTCCCCTAGGCTAGGGCTAGGGCTCCCCTAGCCTTCCCGGCTAGGGCACCCCGAGGCTTCAGGCTCCCCTAGGCTAGGGCTAGGGCTCCCCTAGCCTTCCCGGCTAGGGCACCCCGAGGCTTCAGGCTCCCCTAGGCTAGGGCTAGGGCTCCCCTAGCCTTCCAGGCTAGGGCACCCCGAGGCTTCAGGCTCCCCTAGGCTAGGGCTAGGGCTCCCCTAGCCTTCCCGGCTAGGGCACCCCGAGGCTTCAGGCTCCCCTAGGCTAGGGCTAGGGCTCCCCTAGCCTTCCCGGCTAGGGCACCCCGAGGCTTCAGGCTCCCCTAGGCTAGGGCTAGGGCTCCCCTAGCCTTCCCGGCTAGGGCACCCCGAGGCTTCAAGCTCCCCTAGGCTAGGGCTAGGGCTCCCCTAGCCTTCCCGGCTAGGGCACCCCGAGGCTTCAGGCTCCCCTAGGCTAGGGCTAGGGCTCCCCTAGCCTTCCCGGCTAGGGCACCCCGAGGCTTCAGGCTCCCCTAGGCTAGGGCTAGGGCTCCCCTAGCCTTCCCGGCTAGGGCACCCCGAGGCTTCAGGCTTCCCTAGCCTTCCCGGCTAGGGCACCCCGAGGCTTCAGGCTCCCCTAGGCTAGGGCTAGGGCTCCCCTAGCCTTCCCAGCTAGGGCACCCCGAGGCTTCAGGCTCCCCTAGGCTAGGGCTAGGGCTCCCCTAGCCTTCCCGGCTAGGGCACCCCTAGGCTTTAGGCTCCCCTAGGCTAAGGCTAGGGCTCCCCTAGCCTTCAGGCTAGGGCACCCCAAGGCTTTAGGCTAGGGCTCCCCTAGGCTAAGGCTAGGGCTCCCCTAGCCTTCAGGCTAGGGCACCCCTAGGCTTTAGGCTCCCCTAGGCTAAGGCTAGGGCTCCCCTAGCCTTCAGGCTAGGGCACCCCTAGGCTTTAGGCTAGGGCTCGCCTAGGCTAAGGCTAGGGCTCCCCTAGCCTTCAGGCTAGGGCACCCCTAAGCTTTAGGCTCCCCTAGGCTAAGGCTAGGGCTCCCCTAGCCTTCAGGCTAGGGCACACCTAGGCTTTAGGCTCCCCTAGGCTAAGGCTAGGGCTCCCATAGCATTCAGGCTAGGGCACCCCTAGGCTTTAGGCTAGGGCTCCACTAGGCTAAGGCTAGGGCTCCCCTAGCCTTCAGGCTAGGGCACCCCTAGGCTTTAGGCTCCCCTAGGCTAAGGCTAGGGCTCCCCTAGCCTTCAGGCTAGGGCACCCCTAGGCTTTAGGCTAGGGCTCCCCTAGGCTAAGGCTAGGGCTCCCCTAGCCTTCAGGCTAGGGCACCCCTAGGCTTTAGGCTCCCCTAGGCTAAGGCTAGGGCTCCCCTAGCCTTCAGGCTAGGGCACCCCTAGGTTTTAGGCTAGGACTCCCCTAGGCTAAGGCTAGGGCTCCCCTAGCATTCAGGCTAGGGCACCCCTAGGCTTTAGGCTCCCCTAGGCTAAGGCTAGGGCTCCCCTAGCCTTCAGGCTATGGCACCACTAGGCTTTAGGCTAGGGCTCCCCTAGGCTAAGGCTAGGGCTCCCCTAGCCTTCAGGCTAGGGCACCACTAGGCTTTAGGCTCCCCTAGGCTAAGGCTAGGGCTCCCCTAGCCTTCAGGCTAGGGCACCAATAGGATTTAGGCTCCCCTAGGCTAAGGCTAGGGCTCCCCTAGCCTTCAGGCTAGGGCACCCCTAGGCTTTAGGCTAGGGCTCCCCTAGGCTAAGGCTAGGTCTCCCCTAGCCTTCAGGCTAGGGCACCCCTAGGCTTTAGGCTCCCCCAGGCTAAGGCTAGGGCTCCCCTTGCCTTCAGGCTAGGGCACCCCTAGGCTTTAGGCTAGGGCTCCCCTAGGCTAAGGCTAGGGCTCCCCTAGCCTTCAGGCTAGGGCACCCCTAGGCTTTAGGCTCCCCTAGGCTAAGGCTAGGGCTCCCCTAGCCTTCAGGCTAGGGCACCCCTAGGCTTTAGGCTAGGGCTCCCCTGGGCAAAGGCTAGGGCTCCCCTAGCCTTCAGGCTAGGGCACCCCTAGGCTTTAGGCTAGGGCTCCCCTAGGCTAAGGTTAGGGCTCCCCTAGCCTTCAGGCTAGGGCACCCCTAGGCTTTAGGCTAGGGCTCCCCTAGGCTAAGGCTAGGGCTCCCCTAGCCTTCAGGCTAGGGCACCCCTAGGCTTTAGGCTAGGGCTCCCCTAGGCTAAGGCTAGGGCTCCCCTAGCCTTCAGTCTAGGGCACCCCTAAGCTTTAGGCTCCCCTAGGCTAAGGCTAGGGCTCCCCTAGCCTTCAGGCTAGGGCACCCCTAGGCTTTAGGCTAGGGCCCCCTAGGCTAAGGCTAGGGCTCCCCTAGCCTTCAAGCTAGGGCACCCATAGGCTTTAGGCTCCCCTAGCCTAAGGCTAGGTCTCTCCTAGTCTTCAGGCTAGGGCACCCCTAGGCTTTAGGCTAGGGCTCCCCTAGGCTAAGGCTATGGCTCCCCTAGCCTTCAGGCTAGGGCTCCCCTAGCCTTCAGGCTAGGGCACCCCTAGGCTTTAGGGTCCCCTAGGCTAAGGCTAGGGCTCCCCTAGCCTTCAGGCTAGGGCACCCCAAGGCTTTAGGCTAGGGCTCACCTAGGCTAAGGCTAGGGCTCCCCTAGCCTTCAGGCTAGGGCACCCCTAGGCTTTAGGCTCCCCTAGGCTAATGCTAGGGCTCCCCTAGCCTTCAGGCTAGGGCACCCCTAGGATTTAGGCTCCCCTAGGCTAAGGCTAGGGCTCCCCTAGCCTTCAGGCTAGGGCACCCCTAGGTTTTAGGCTCCCTTAGGCTAAGGCTAGGGCTCCCCTAGCCTTCAGGCTAGGGCACCCAAGGCTTTAGGCTCCCCTAGGCTAAGGCTAGGGCTCCCCTAGCCTTCAGGCTAGGGCACCCCTAGGCTTTAGGCTATGGCTCCCCTAGGCTAAGGCTAGGGCTCCCCTAGCCTTCAGCCTAGGGCACCCCTAGGCTTTAGGCTACCCTAGGCTAAGGCTAGGGCTCCCCTAGCCTTCAGGCTAGGGCACCCCTAGGTTTTAGGCTAGGACTCCCCTAGGCTAAGGCTAGGGCTCCCCTAGCCTTCCCGGCTAGGGCACCCCGAGGCTTCAGGCTCCCCTAGGCTAGGGCTAGGGCTCCCCTAGCCTTCCCGGCTAGGGCACCCCGAGGCTTCAGGCTCCCCTAGGCTAGGGCTAGGGCTCCCCTAGCCTTCGCGGCCAGGGCACCCCGAGGCTTCAGGGTCCCCTAGCCTTCCCGGCTAGGGCACCCCGAGGCTTCAGGCTCCCCAAGGCTAGGGCTAGGGCTCCCCTAGCCTTCCCGGCTAGGGCACCCCGAGGCTTCAGGCTCCCCTAGGCTAGGGCTAGGGCTCCCCTAGCCTTCCCGGCTAGGGCACCCCGAGGCTTCAGGCTCCCCTAGGCTAGGGCTAGGGCTCCCCTAGCCTTCACGGCTAGGGCACCCCGAGGCTTCAGGCTCCCCTAGGCTAGGGCTAGGGCTCCCCTAGCCTTCCCGGCTAGGGCACCCCGAGGCTTCAGGCTCCCCTAGGCTAGGGCTAGGGCTCCCCTAGCCTTCCCGGCTAGGGCACCCCGAGGCCTCAGGCTCCCCTAGGCTAGGGCTAGGGCTCCCCTAGCCTTCCCGGCTAGGGCACCCCGAGGCTTCAGGCTCCCCTAGGCTAGGGCTAGGGCTCCCCTAGCCTTCCCGGCTAGGGCACCCCGAGGCTTCAGGCTCCCCTAGGCTAGGGCTAGGGCTCCCCTAGCCTTCCCGGCTAGGGCACCCCGAGGCTTCAGGCTCCCCTAGCCTTCCCGGCTAGGGCACCCCGAGGCTTCAGGCTCCCCTAGGCTAGGGCTAGGGCTCCCCTAGCCTTCCCGGCTAGGGCACCCCGAGGCTTCAGGCTCCCCTAGGCTAGGGCTAGGGCTCCCCTAGCCTTCCCGGCTAGGGCACCCCTAGGCTTTAGGCTCCCCTAGGCTAAGGCTAGGGCTCCCCTAGCCTTCAGGCTAGGGCACCCCAAGGCTTTAGGCTAGGGCTCCCCTAGGCTAAGGCTAGGGCTCCCCTAGCCTTCAGGCTAGGGCACCCCTAGGCTTTAGGCTCCCCTAGGCTAAGGCTAGGGCTCCCCTAGCCTTCAGGCTAGGGCACCCCTAGGCTTTAGGCTAGGGCTCGCCTAGGCTAAGGCTAGGGCTCCCCTAGCCTTCAGGCTAGGGCACCCCTAAGCTTTAGGCTCCCCTAGGCTAAGGCTAGGGCTCCCCTAGCCTTCAGGCTAGGGCACACCTAGGCTTTAGGCTCCCCTAGGCTAAGGCTAGGGCTCCCATAGCATTCAGGCTAGGGCACCCCTAGGCTTTAGGCTAGGGCTCCACTAGGCTAAGGCTAGGGCTCCCCTAGCCTTCAGGCTAGGGCACCCCTAGGCTTTAGGCTCCCCTAGGCTAAGGCTAGGGCTCCCCTAGCCTTCAGGCTAGGGCAACCCCTAGGCTTTAGGCTAGGGCTCCCCTAGGCTAAGGCTAGGGCTCCCCTAGCCTTCAGGCTAGGGCACCCCTAGGCTTTAGGCTCCCCTAGGCTAAGGCTAGGGCTCCCCTAGCCTTCAGGCTAGGGCACCCCTAGGTTTTAGGCTAGGACTCCCCTAGGCTAAGGCTAGGGCTCCCCTAGCATTCAGGCTAGGGCACCCCTAGGCTTTAGGCTCCCCTAGGCTAAGGCTAGGGCTCCCCTAGCCTTCAGGCTATGGCACCACTAGGCTTTAGGCTAGGGCTCCCCTAGGCTAAGGCTAGGGCTCCCCTAGCCTTCAGGCTAGGGCACCACTAGGCTTTAGGCTCCCCTAGGCTAAGGCTAGGGCTCCCCTAGCCTTCAGGCTAGGGCACCAATAGGATTAGGCTCCCCTAGGCTAAGGCTAGGGCTCCCCTAGCCTTCAGGCTAGGGCACCCCTAGGCTTTAGGCTAGGGCTCCCCTAGGCTAAGGCTAGGTCTCCCCTAGCCTTCAGGCTAGGGCACCCCTAGGCTTTAGGCTCCCCCAGGCTAAGGCTAGGGCTCCCCTTGCCTTCAGGCTAGGGCACCCCTAGGCTTTAGGCTAGGGCTCCCCTAGGCTAAGGCTAGGGCTCCCCTAGCCTTCAGGCTAGGGCACCCCTAGGCTTTAGGCTCCCCTAGGCTAAGGCTAGGGCTCCCCTAGCCTTCAGGCTAGGGCACCCCTAGGCTTTAGGCTAGGGCTCCCCTGGGCAAAGGCTAGGGCTCCCCTAGCCTTCAGGCTAGGGCACCCCTAGGCTTTAGGCTAGGGCTCCCCTAGGCTAAGGTTAGGGCTCCCCTAGCCTTCAGGCTAGGGCACCCCTAGGCTTTAGGCTAGGGCTCCCCTAGGCTAAGGCTAGGGCTCCCCTAGCCTTCAGGCTAGGGCACCCCTAGGCTTTAGGCTAGGGCTCCCCTAGGCTAAGGCTAGGGCTCCCCTAGCCTTCAGTCTAGGGCACCCCTAAGCTTTAGGGCTCCCCTAGGCTAAGGCTAGGGCTCCCCTAGCCTTCAGGCTAGGGCACCCCTAGGCTTTAGGCTAGGGCCCCCTAGGCTAAGGCTAGGGCTCCCCTAGCCTTCAAGCTAGGGCACCCATAGGCTTTAGGCTCCCCTAGCCTAAGGCTAGGTCTCTCCTAGTCTTCAGGCTAGGGCACCCCTAGGCTTTAGGCTAGGGCTCCCCTAGGCTAAGGCTATGGCTCCCCTAGCCTTCAGGCTAGGGCTCCCCTAGCCTTCAGGCTAGGGCACCCCTAGGCTTTAGGGTCCCCTAGGCTAAGGCTAGGGCTCCCCTAGCCTTCAGGCTAGGGCACCCCAAGGCTTTAGGCTAGGGCTCACCTAGGCTAAGGCTAGGGCTCCCCTAGCCTTCAGGCTAGGGCACCCCTAGGCTTTAGGCTCCCCTAGGCTAATGCTAGGGCTCCCCTAGCCTTCAGGCTAGGGCACCCCTAGGATTTAGGCTCCCCTAGGCTAAGGCTAGGGCTCCCCTAGCCTTCAGGCTAGGGCACCCCTAGGTTTTAGGCTCCCTTAGGCTAAGGCTAGGGCTCCCCTAGCCTTCAGGCTAGGGCACCCAAGGCTTTAGGCTCCCCTAGGCTAAGGCTAGGGCTCCCCTAGCCTTCAGGCTAGGGCACCCCTAGGCTTTAGGCTATGGCTCCCCTAGGCTAAGGCTAGGGCTCCCCTAGCCTTCAGCCTAGGGCACCCCTAGGCTTTAGGCTACCCTAGGCTAAGGCTAGGGCTCCCCTAGCCTTCAGGCTAGGGCACCCCTAGGTTTTAGGCTAGGACTCCCCTAGGCTAAGGCTAGGGCTCCCCTAGCCTTCCCGGCTAGGGCACCCCGAGGCTTCAGGCTCCCCTAGGCTAGGGCTAGGGCTCCCCTAGCCTTCCCGGCTAGGGCACCCCGAGGCTTCAGGCTCCCCTAGGCTAGGGCTAGGGCTCCCCTAGCCTTCGCGGCCAGGGCACCCCGAGGCTTCAGGGTCCCCTAGCCTTCCCGGCTAGGGCACCCCGAGGCTTCAGGCTCCCCAAGGCTAGGGCTAGGGCTCCCCTAGCCTTCCCGGCTAGGGCACCCCGAGGCTTCAGGCTCCCCTAGGCTAGGGCTAGGGCTCCCCTAGCCTTCCCGGCTAGGGCACCCCGAGGCTTCAGGCTCCCCTAGGCTAGGGCTAGGGCTCCCCTAGCCTTCACGGCTAGGGCACCCCGAGGCTTCAGGCTCCCCTAGGCTAGGGCTAGGGCTCCCCTAGCCTTCCCGGCTAGGGCACCCCGAGGCTTCAGGCTCCCCTAGGCTAGGGCTAGGGCTCCCCTAGCCTTCCCGGCTAGGGCACCCCGAGGCCTCAGGCTCCCCTAGGCTAGGGCTAGGGCTCCCCTAGCCTTCCCGGCTAGGGCACCCCGAGGCTTCAGGCTCCCCTAGGCTAGGGCTAGGGCTCCCCTAGCCTTCCCGGCTAGGGCACCCCGAGGCTTCAGGCTCCCCTAGGCTAGGGCTAGGGCTCCCCTAGCCTTCCCGGCTAGGGCACCCCGAGGCTTCAGGCTCCCCTAGCCTTCCCGGCTAGGGCACCCCGAGGCTTCAGGCTCCCCTAGGCTAGGGCTAGGGCTCCCCTAGCCTTCCCGGCTAGGGCACCCCGAGGCTTCAGGCTCCCCTAGGCTAGGGCTAGGGCTCCCCTAGCCTTCCCGGCTAGGGCACCCCTAGGCTTTAGGCTCCCCTAGGCTAAGGCTAGGGCTCCCCTAGCCTTCAGGCTAGGGCACCCCAAGGCTTTAGGCTAGGGCTCCCCTAGGCTAAGGCTAGGGCTCCCCTAGCCTTCAGGCTAGGGCACCCCTAGGCTTTAGGCTCCCCTAGGCTAAGGCTAGGGCTCCCCTAGCCTTCAGGCTAGGGCACCCCTAGGCTTTAGGCTAGGGCTCGCCTAGGCTAAGGCTAGGGCTCCCCTAGCCTTCAGGCTAGGGCACCCCTAGGCTTTAGGCTCCCCTAGGCTAAGGCTAGGGCTCCCCTAGCCTTCAGGCTAGGGCACACCTAGGCTTTAGGCTCCCCTAGGCTAAGGCTAGGGCTCCCATAGCATTCAGGCTAGGGCACCCCTAGGCTTTAGGCTAGGGCTCCACTAGGCTAAGGCTAGGGCTCCCCTAGCCTTCAGGCTAGGGCACCCCTAGGCTTTAGGCTCCCCTAGGCTAAGGCTAGGGCTCCCCTAGCCTTCAGGCTAGGGCACCCCTAGGCTTTAGGCTAGGGCTCCCCTAGGCTAAGGCTAGGGCTCCCCTAGCCTTCAGGCTAGGGCACCCCTAGGCTTTAGGCTCCCCTATGCTAAGGCTAGGGCTCCCCTAGCCTTCAGGCTAGGGCACCCCTACGTTTTAGGCTAGGACTCCCCTAGGCTAAGGCTAGGGCTCCCCTAGCATTCAGGCTAGGGCACCCCTAGGCTTTAGGCTCCCCTAGGCTAAGGCTAGGGCTCCCCTAGCCTTCAGGCTATGGCACCACTAGGCTTTAGGCTAGGGCTCCCCTAGGCTAAGGCTAGGGCTCCCCTAGCCTTCAGGCTAGGGCACCACTAGGCTTTAGGCTCCCCTAGGCTAAGGCTAGGGCTCCCCTAGCCTTCAGGCTAGGGCACCACTAGGCTTTAGGCTCCCCTAGGCTAAGGCTAGGGCTCCCCTAGCCTTCAGGCTAGGGCACCCCTAGGCTTTAGGCTAGGGCTCCCCTAGGCTAAGGCTAGGGCTCCCCTAGCCTTCAGGCTAGGGCACCCCTAGGCTTTAGGCTCCCCCAGGCTAAGGCTAGGGCTCCCCTTGCCTTCAGGCTAGGGCACCCCTAGGCTTTAGGCTAGGGCTCCCCTAGGCTAAGGCTAGGGCTCCCCTAGCCTTCAGGCTAGGGCACCCCTAGGCTTTAGGCTCCCCTAGGCTAAGGCTAGGGCTCCCCTAGCCTTCAGGCTAGGGCACCCCTAGGCTTTAGGCTAGGGCTCCCCTGGGCAAAGGCTAGGGCTCCCCTAGCCTTCAGGCTAGGGCACCCCTAGGCTTTAGGCTAGGGCTCCCCTAGGCTAAGGTTAGGGCTCCCCTAGCCTTCAGGCTAGGGCACCCCTAGGCTTTAGGCTAGGGCTCCCCTAGGCTAAGGCTAGGGCTCCCCTAGCCTTCAGGCTAGGGCACCCCTAGGCTTTAGGCTAGGGCTCCCCTAGGCTAAGGCTAGGGCTCCCCTAGCCTTCAGTCTAGGGCACCCCTAGGCTTTAGGCTCCCCTAGGCTAAGGCTAGGGCTCCCCTAGCCTTCAGGCTAGGGCACCCCTAGGCTTTAGGCTAGGGCCCCCTAGGCTAAGGCTAGGGCTCCCCTAGCCTTCAAGCTAGGGCACCCATAGGCTTTAGGCTCCCCTAGCCTAAGGCTAGGTCTCTCCTAGTCTTCAGGCTAGGGCACCCCTAGGCTTTAGGCTAGGGCTCCCCTAGGCTAAGGCTATGGCTCCCCTAGCCTTCAGGCTAGGGCTCCCCTAGCCTTCAGGCTAGGGCACCCCTAGGCTTTAGGGTCCCCTAGGCTAAGGCTAGGGCTCCCCTAGCCTTCAGGCTAGGGCACCCCAAGGCTTTAGGCTAGGGCTCACCTAGGCTAAGGCTAGGGCTCCCCTAGGCTAAGTCTAGGGCTCCCCTAGCCTTCAGGCTAGGGCACCCCTAGGCTTTAGGCTCCCCTAGGCTAAGGCTAGGGCTCCCCTAGCCTTCAGGCTAGGGCACCCCTAGGCTTTAGGCTAGGGCTCCCCTAGGCTAAGGCTAGGGCTCCCCTAGCCTTCAGGCTAGGGCACCCCTAGGCTTTAGGCTAGGGCTCCCCTAGGCTAAGGTTAGGTATCCCCTAGCCTTCAGGCTAGGGCACCCCTAGGCTTTAGGCTAGGGCTCCCCTAGGCTAAGGCTAGGGCTCCCCTAGCCTTCAGGCTAGGGCACCCCTAGGCTTTAGGCTAGGGCTCCCCTAGGCTAAGGCTAGGGCTCCCCTAGCCTTCAGGCTAGGGCACCCCTAGGCTTTAGGCTAGGGCTCCCCTAGGCTAAGGCTAGGGCTCCCCTAGCCTTCAGTCTAGGGCACCCCTAGGCTTTAGGCTCCCCTAGGCTAAGGCTAGGGCTCCCCTAGCCTTCAGGCTAGGGCTCCCCTAGGCTAAGGCTAGGGCTCCCCTAGCCTTCAGGCTAGGGCACCCCTAGGCTTTAGGCTCCCCTCGGCTAAGGCTAGGGCTCCCCTAGCCTTCAGGCTAGGGCACCCCAAGGCTTTAGGCTAGGGCTCCCCTAGGCTAAGGCTAGGGCTCCCCTAGCATTCAGGCTAGGGCACCCCTAGGCTTTAGGCTCCCCTAGGCTTAGGCTAGGGCTCCCCTAGCCTTCAGGCTATGGCACCACTAGGCTTTAGGCTAGGGCTCCCCTAGGCTAAGGCTAGGGCTCCCCTAGCCTTCAGGCTAGGGCACCACTAGGCTTTAGGCTCCCCTAGGCTAAGGCTAGGGCTCCCCTAGCCTTCAGGCTAGGGCACCACTAGGCTTTAGGCTCCCCTAGGCTAAGGCTAGGGCTCCCCTAGCCTTCAGGCTAGGGCACCCCTAGGCTTTAGGCTAGGGCTCCCCTAGGCTAAGGCTAGGTCTCCCCTAGCCTTCAGGCTAGGGCACCCCTAGGCTTTAGGCTCCCCCAGGCTAAGGCTAGGGCTCCCCTTGCCTTCAGGCTAGGGCACCCCTAGGCTTTAGGCTAGGGCTCCCCTAGGCTAAGGCTAGGGCTCCCCTAGCCTTCAGGCTAGGGCACCCCTAGGCTTTAGGCTCCCCTAGGCTAAAGCTAGGGCTCCCCTAGCCTTCAGGCTAGGGCACCCCTAGGCTTTAGGCTAGGGCTCCCCTGGGCTAAGGCTAGGGCTCCCCTAGCCTTCAGGCTAGGGCACCCCTAGTCTTTAGGCTAGGGCTCCCCTAGGCTAAGGTTAGGGCTCCCCTAGCCTTCAGGCTTGGGCACCCCTAGGCTTTAGGCTAGGGCTCCCCTAGGCTAAGGCTAGGGCTCCCCTAGCCTTCAGGCTAGGGCACCCCTAGGCTTTAGGCTAGGGCTCCCCTAGGCTAAGGCTAGGGCTCCCCTAGCCTTCAGTCTAGGGCACCCCTAGGCTTTAGGCTCCCCTAGGCTAAGGCTAGGGCTCCCCTAGCCTTCAGGCTAGGGCACCCCTAGGCTTTAGGCTAGGGCCCCCTAGGCTAAGGCTAGGGCTCCCCTAGCCTTCAGGCTAGGGCACCCATAGGCTTTAGGCTCCCCTAGCCTAAGGCTAGGTCTCTCCTAGTCTTCAGGCTAGGGCACCCCTAGGCTTTAGGCTAGGGCTCCCCTAGGCTAAGGCTAGGGCTCCCCTAGCCTTCAGGCTAGGGCTCCCCTAGCCTTCAGGCTAGGGCTCCCCTAGCCTTCAGGCTAGGGCACCCCTAGGCTTTAGGGTCCCCTAGGCTAAGGCTAGGGCTCCCCTAGCCTTCAGGCAAGGGCACCCCAAGGCTTTAGGCTAGGGCTCACCTAGGCTAAGGCTAGGGCTCCCCTAGCCTTCAGGCTAGGGCACCCCTAGGCTTTAGGCTCCCCTAGGCTAATGCTAGGGCTCCCCTAGCCTTCAGGCTAGGGCACCCCTAGGATTTAGGCTCCCCTAGGCTAAGGCTAGGGCTCCCCTAGCCTTCAGGCTAGGGCACCCCTAGGCTTTAGGCTCCCCTAGGCTAAGGCTAGGGCTCCCCTAGCCTTCAGGCTAGGGCACCCAAAGGCTTTAGGCTCCCCTAGGCTAAGGCTAGGGCTCCCCTAGCCTTCAGGCTAGGGCACCCCTAGGCTTTAGGCTATGGCTCCCCTAGGCTAAGGCTAGGGCTCCCCTAGCCTTCAGCCTAGGGCACCCCTAGGCATTAGGCTCCCCTAGGCTAAGGCTAGGGCTCCCCTAGCCTTCAGGCTAGGGCACCCCTAGGTTTTAGGCTAGGACTCCCCTAGGCTAAGGCTAGGGCTCCCCTAGCATTCAGGCTAGGGCACCCCTAGGCTTTAGGCTCCCCTAGGCTAAGGCTAGGGCTCCCCTAGCCTTCAGGCTAGGGCACCACTAGGCTTTAGGCTCCCCTAGGCTAAGGCTAGGGCTCCCCTAGCCTTCAGGCTAGGGCACCACTAGGCTTTAGGCTCCCCTAGGCTAAGGCTAGGGCTCCCCTAGCCTTCAGGATAGGGCACCCCTAGACTTTAGGCTAGGGCTCCCCTAGGCTAAGGCTAGGTCTTCCCTAGCCTTCAGGCTAGGGCACCCCTAGGCTTTAGGCTCCCCTAGGCTAAGGCTAGGGCTCCCCAAGCCTTCAGGCTAGGGCACCCCTAGGCTTTAGGCTAGGGCTCCCCTAGGCTAAGTCTAGGGCTCCCCTAGCCTTCAGGCTAGGGCACCCCTAGGCTTTAGGCTCCCCTAGGCTAAGGCTAGGGCTCCCCTAGCCTTCAGGCTAGGGCACCGCTAGGCTTTAGGCTAGGGCTCCCCTAGGCTAAGGCTAGGGCTCCCCTAGCCTTCAGGCTAGGGCACCCCTAGGCTTTAGGCTAGGCCTCCCCTAGGCTAAGGTTAGGTATCCCCTAGCCTTCAGGCTAGGGCACCCCTAGGCTTTAGGCTAGGGCTCCCCTAGGCTAAGGCTAGGGCTCCCCTAGCCTTCAGGCTAGGGCACCCCTAGGCTTTAGGCTAGGGCTCCCCTAGGCTAAGGCTAGGGCTCCCCTAGCCTTCAGGCTAGGGCACCCCTAGGCTTTAGGCTCCCCTAGGCTAAAGCTAGGGCTCCCCTAGCCTTCAGGCTAGGGCACCCCTAGGCTTTAGGCTAGGGCTCCCCTGGGCTAAGGCTAGGGCTCCCCTAGCCTTCAGGCTAGGGCACCCCTAAGCTTTAGGCTAGGGCTCCCCTAGGCTAAGGTTAGGGCTCCCCTAGCCTTCAGGCTTGGGCACCCCTAGGCTTTAGGCTAGGGCTCCCCTAGGCTAAGGCTAGGGCTCCCCTAGCCTTCAGGCTAGGGCACCCCTAGGCTTTAGGCTAGGGCTCCCCTAGGCTAAGGCTAGGGCTCCCCTAGCCTTCAGTCTAGGGCACCCCTAGGCTTTAGGCTCCCCTAGGCTAAGGCTAGGGCTCCCTTAGCCTTCAGGCTAGGGCACCCCTAGGCTTTAGGCTAGGGCCCCCTAGGCTAAGGCTAGACCTCCCCTAGCCTTCAGGCTAGGGCACCCATAGGCTTTAGGCTCCCCTAGCCTAAGGCTAGGTCTCTCCTAGTCTTCAGGCTAGGGCACCCCTAGGCTTTAGGCTAGGGCTCCCCTAGGCTAAGGCTAGGGCTCCCCTAGCCTTCAGGCTAGGGCTCCCCTAGCCTTCAGGCTAGGGCACCCCTAGGCTTTAGGGTCCCCTAGGCTAAGGCTAGGGCTCCCCTAGCCTTCAGGCAAGGGCACCCCAAGGCTTTAGGCTAGGGCTCACCTAGGCTAAGGCTAGGGCTCCCCTAGCCTTCAGGCTAGGGCACCCCTAGGCTTTAGGCTCCCCTAGGCTAATGCTAGGGCTCCCCTAGCCTTCAGGCTAGGGCACCCCTAGGATTTAGGCTCCCCTAGGCTAAGGCTAGGGCTCCCCTAGCCTTCAGGCTAGGGCACCCCTAGGCTTTAGGCTCCCCTAGGCTAAGGCTAGGGCTCCCCTAGCCTTCAGGCTAGGGCACCCAAAGGCTTTAGGCTCCCCTAGGCTAAGGCTAGGGCTCCCCTAGCCTTCAGGCTAGGGCACCCCTAGGCTTTAGGCTATGGCTCCCCTAGGCTAAGGCTAGGGCTCCCCTAGCCTTCAGCCTAGGGCACCCCTAGGTTTTAGGCTCCCCTAGGCTAAGGCTAGGGCTCCCCTAGCCTTCAGGCTAGGGCACCCCTAGGTTTTAGGCTAGGACTCCCCTAGGCTAAGGCTAGGGCTCCCCTAGCCTTCAGGCTAGGGCACCCCTAGGCTTTAGGCTCCCCTAGGCTAAGGCTAGGGCTCCCCTAGCCTTCAGGCTAGGGCACCACTAGGCTTTAGGCTCCCCTAGGCTAAGGCTAGGGCTCCCCTAGCCTTCAGGCTATGGCACCACTAGGCTTTAGGCTCCCCTAGGCTAAGGCTAGGGCTCCCCTAGCCTTCAGGATAGGGCACCCCTAGGCTTTAGGCTAGGGCTCCCCTAGGCTAAGGCTAGGTCTCCCCTAGCCTTCAGGCTAGGGCACCCCTAGGCTTTAGGCTCCCCTAGGCTAAGGCTAGGGCTCCCCAAGCCTTCAGGCTAGGGCACCCCTAGGCTTTAGGCTAGGGCTCCCCTAGGCTAAGTCTAGGGCTCCCCTAGCCTTCAGGCTAGGGCACCCCTAGGCTTTAGGCTCCCCTAGGCTAAGGCTAGGGCTCCCCTAGCCTTCAGGCTAGGGCACCCCTAGGCTTTAGGCTAGGGCTCCCCTAGGCTAAGGCTAGGGCTCCCCTAGCCTTCAGGCTAGGGCACCCCTAGGCTTTAGGCTAGGGCTCCCCTAGGCTAAGGTTAGGTATCCCCTAGCCTTCAGGCTAGGGCACCCCTAGGCTTTAGGCTAGGGCTCCCCTAGGCTAAGGCTAGGGCTCCCCTAGCCTTCAGGCTAGGGCACCCCTAGGCTTTAGGCTCCCCTAGGCTAAAGCTAGGGCTCCCCTAGCCTTCAGGCTAGGGCACCCCTAGGCTTTAGGCTAGGGCTCCCCTGGGCTAAGGCTAGGGCTCCCCTAGCCTTCAGGCTAGGGCACCCCTAAGCTTTAGGCTAGGGCTCCCCTAGGCTAAGGTTAGGGCTCCCCTAGCCTTCAGGCTAGGGCACCCCTAGGCTTTAGGCTAGGGCTCCCCTAGGCTAAGGCTAGGGCTCCCCTAGCCTTCAGTCTAGGGCACCCCTAGGCTTTAGGCTCCCCTAGGCTAAGGCTAGGGCTCCCTTAGCCTTCAGGCTAGGGCACCCCTAGGCTTTAGGCTAGGGCCCCCTAGGCTAAGGCTAGGGCTCCCCTAGCCTTCAGGCTAGGGCACCCCTAGGCTTTAGGCTAGGGCTCCCCTAGGCTAAGGCTAGGGCTCCCCTAGCCTTCAGGCTAGGGCTCCCCTAGCCTTCAGGCTAGGGCACCCCTAGGCTTTAGGGTCCCCTAGGCTAAGGCTAGGGCTCCCCTAGCCTTCAGGCAAGGGCACCCCAAGGCTTTAGGCTAGGGCTCACCTAGGCTAAGGCTAGGGCTCCCCTAGCCTTCAGGCTAGGGCACCCCTAGGCTTTAGGCTCCCCTACGCTAATGCTAGGGCTCCCCTAGCCTTCAGGCTAGGGCACCCCTAGGATTTAGGCTCCCCTAGGCTAAGGCTAGGGCTCCCCTAGCCTTCAGGCTAGGGCACCCCTAGGCTTTAGGCTCCCCTAGGCTAAGGCTAGGGCTCCCCTAGCCTTCAGGCTAGGGCACCCAAAGGCTTTAGGCTCCCCTAGGCTAAGGCTAGGGCTCCCCTAGCCTTCAGGCTAGGGCACCCCTAGGCTTTAGGCTATGGCTCCCCTAGGCTAAGGCTAGGGCTCCCCTAGCCTTCAGCCTAGGGCACCCCTAGGCTTTAGGCTCCCCTAGGCTAAGGCTAGGGCTCCCCTAGCCTTCAGGCTAGGGCACCCCTAGGTTTTAGGCTAGGACTCCCCTAGGCTAAGGCTAGGGCTCCCCTAGCCTTCAGGCTAGGGCACCCCTAGGCTTTAGGCTCCCCTAGGCTAAGGCTAGGGCTCCCCTAGCCTTCAGGCTAGGGCACCACTAGGCTTTAGGCTCCCCTAGGCTAAGGCTAGGGCTCCCCTAGCCTTCAGGCTAGGGCACCACTAGGCTTTAGGCTCCCCTAGGCTAAGGCTAGGGCTCCCCTAGCCTTCAGGATAGGGCACCCCTAGGCTTTAGGCTAGGGCTCCCCTAGGCTAAGGCTAGGTCTCCCCTAGCCTTCAGGCTAGGGCACCCCTAGGCTTTAGGCTCCCCTAGGCTAAGGCTAGGGCTCCCCAAGCCTTCAGGCTAGGGCACCCCTAGGCTTTAGGCTAGGGCTCCCCTAGGCTAAGGCTAGGGCTCCCCTAGCCTTCAGGCTAGGGCACCCCTAGGCTTTAGGCTCCCCTAGGCTAAGGCTAGGGCTCCCCTAGCCTTCAGGCTAGGGCACCCCTAGGCTTTAGGCTAGGGCTCCCCTAGGCTAAGGCTAGGGCTCCCCTAGCCTTCAGGCTAGGGCACCCCTAGGCTTTAGGCTAGGGCTCCCCTAGGCTAAGGTTAGGTATCCCCTAGCCTTCAGGCTAGGGCACCCCTAGGCTTTAGGCTAGGGCTCCCCTAGGCTAAGGCTAGGGCTCCCCTAGCCTTCAGGCTAGGGCACCCCTAGGCTTTAGGCTAGGGCTCCCCTAGGCTAAGTCTAGGGCTCCCCTAGCCTTCAGGCTAGGGCACCCCTAGGCTTTAGGCTAGGTCTCCCCTAGGCTAAGGCTAGGGCTCCCCTAGCCTTCAGTCTAGTGCACCCCTAGGCTTTAGGCTCCCCTAGGCTAAGGCTAGGGCTCCCCTAGCCTTCAGGCTAGGGCTCCCCTAGCCTTCAGGCTAGGGCTCCCCTAGGCTAAGGCTAGGGCTCCCCTAGCCTTCAGGCTAGGTCACCCCTAGGCTTTAGGCTCCCCTCGGCTAAGGCTAGGGCTCCCCTAGCCTTCATGCTAGGGCACCCCAAGGCTTTAGGCTAGGGCTCCCATAGGCTAAGGCTAGGGCTCCCCTAGCCTTCAGGCTAGGGCACCCCGAGGCTTTAGGCTCCCCTAGGCTAAGGCTAGGGCTCCCCTAGCCTTCAGGCTAGGGCACCCCGAGCCTTTGGGCTCCCCTAGGCTAAGGCTAGGGCTCCCCTAGCCTTCAGGCTAGGGCACTCCGAGGCTTTAGGCTCCCCTAGGCTAAGGCTAGGACTCCCCTAGCCTTCAGGCTAGGGCACCCCGAGGATTTAGGCTCCCCTAGGCTAAGGCTAGGGCTCCCCTAGCCTTCAGGCTAGGGCACCCCGAGGCTTTAGGCTCCCCTAGGCTAAGGCTAGGGCTCCCCTAGCCTTCAGGCTAGGGCACGCCGAGGCTTTAGGCTCCCCTAGGCTAAGGCTAGGGCTCCCTTAGCCTTCAGGCTAGGGCACCCCGAGGCTTTAGGCTCCCCTAGGCTAAGGCTAGGGCTCCCCTAGCCTTCCGGCTAGGGCACCCCGAGGCTTTAGGCTCCCCTAGGCTAAGACTATGGCTCCCCTAGCCTTCAGGCTAGGGCACCCCGAGGCTTTAGGCTCCCCTAGGCTAGGGCTAGGGCTCCCCGAGCCTTCAGGCTAGGGCACCCCGAGGCTTTAGGCTCCCCTAGGCTAAGGCAACGGCTCCCCTAGCCTTCAGGCTAGGGCACCCCGAGGCTTTAGGCTCCCCTAGGCTAAGACTAGGGCTCCCCTAGCCTTCAGGCTAGGGCACCCCGAGGCTTTAGGCTCCCCTAGGCTAAGGCTAGGGATCCCCTAGCCTTCAGGCTAGGGCACCCCGAGGCTTTAGGCTCCCCTAGGCTAAGGCTAGGGCTCCCCTAGCCTTCAGGCTAGGGCACCCCAAGGCTTTAGGCTCCCCTAGGCTAAGGCTAGGGCTCCCCTAGCCTTCAGGCTAGGGCACCCCGAGGCTTTAGGCTCCCCTAGGCTAAGGCTAGGGCTCCCCTAGCCTTCAGGCTAGGGCACCCCGAGGCTTTAGGCTCCCCTAGGCTAATGCTAGGGCTCCCCTAGCCTTCAGGCTAGGGCACCCCGAGGCTTTAGGCTCCCCTAGGCTAAGGCTAGGGCTCCCCTAGCCTTCAGGCTAGGGCACCCCGAGGTTTTAGGCTCCCCTAGGCTAAGGCTAGGGCTCCCCTAGCCTTCAGGCTAGGGCACCCCTAGGCTTTAGGCTCCCCTAGGCTAAGGCTAGGGCTCCCCTAGCCTTCAGGCTAGGGCACCCCTAGGCTTTAGGCTCCCCTAGGCTAAGGCTAGGGCTCCCCTAGCCTTCAGGCTAGGGCACCCCTAGGCTTTAGGCTCCCCTAGGCTAAGGCTAGGGCTCCCCTAGCCTTCAGGCTAGGGCACCCCTAGGCTTTAGGCTCCCCTAGGCTAAGGCTAGGGCTCCCCTAGCCTTCAGGCTAGGGCACCCCTAGGCTTTAGGCTAGGTCTCCCCTAGGCTAAGGCTAGGGCTCCCCTGGCCTTCAGGCTAGGGCACCCCTAGGCTTTAGGCTCCCTTAGGCTAAGGCTAGGGCTCCCCTAGCCTTCAGGCTAGGGCACCCCTAGGCTTTAGGCTAGGGCTCCCCTAGGTTAAGGCTAGGGCTCCCCTAGCCTTCAGGCTAGGGCACCCCTAGGCTTTAGACTCCCCTAGGCTAAGGCTAGGGCTCCCCTAGCCTTCAGGCTAGGGCACACCTAGGCTTTAGGCTAGGGATCCCCTAGGCTAAGGCTAGGGCTCCCCTAGCCTTCAGGCTAGGGCACCCCTAGGCTTTAGGCACCCCTAGGCTAAGTCTAGGGCTCCCCTAGCCTTCAGGCTAGGGCACCCCTAGGCTTTAGGCTAGGGCTCCCCTAGGCTAAGGCTAGGGCTCCCCTAGCCTTCAGGCTAGGGCACCCCTAGGCTTTAGGCTCCCCTAGGCTAAGGCTAGGGCTCCCCTAGCCTTCAGGCTAGGGCACACCTAGGCTTTAGGCTAGGGCTCCACTAGGCTAAGGCTAGGGCTCCCCTAGCCTTCAGGCTAGGGCACCCCTAGGCTTTAGGATCCCCTAGGCTAAGGCTAGGGCTCCCCTAGCCTTCAACCTTGGCCACCCCTAGGCTTTAGGCTAGGGCTCCCCTAGGCTAAGGCTAGGGCTCCCTAGCCTTCAGGCTAGGGCACCCCTAGGCTTAAGGCTCCCCTAGGCTATGTCTAGGGCTCCCCTAGCCTTCAGGCTAGGGCACCCCTAGGCTTTAGGCTAGGGCTCCCCTAGGCTAAGACTAGGGCTCCCCTAGCCTTCAGGCTAGGGCACCCCTAGGCTTTAGGCTAAGGCTCCCCTAGGCTAGGGCTAGGGCTCCCCTAGCCTTCAGGCTAGGGCACCCCGAGGCTTTAGGCTCCCCTAGGCTAAGGCTAGGGCTCCCCTAGCCTTCAGGCTAGGGCAACCCGAGGCTTTAGGCTCCCCTAGGCTAGGGCTAGGGCTCCCCTAGCCTTCAGGCTAGGGCACCCCGAGGCTTTAGGCTTCCCTAGGCTAGGGCTAGGGCTCCCCTAGCCTTCAGGCTAGGGCACCCTGAGGCTTTAGGCTCCCCTAGGCTAGGGCTAGGGCTCCCCTAGCCTTCAGGCTAGGGCACCCCGAAGCTTTAGGCTCCCCTAGTCTAGGGCTAGGGCTCCCCTAGCCTTTAGGCTAGGGCACCCCGAGGCTTTAGGCTCCCCTAGGCGAAGGCTAGGGCTCCCCTAGCCTTCAGGCTAGGGCACCCCGAGGCTTTAGGCTCCCCTAGGCTAAAGCTAGGGCTCCCCTAGCCTTCAGGCTAGGGCACCCCGAGGCTTTAGGCTCCCCTAGGCTAAGGCTAGGGCTCCCCTAGCCTTCAGGCTATGGCACCCCGAGGCTTTAGGCTCCCCTAGGCTAAGGCTAGGGCTCCCCTAGCCTTCAGGCTAGGGCACCCCGAGGCTTTAGGCTCCCCTAGGCTAAGGCTAGGGCTCCCCTAGCCTTCGGGCTAGGGCACCCCGAGGCTTTAGGCTCCCCTAGGCTAAGGCTAGGGTTCCCCTAGCCTTCAGGCTAGGGCACCCCGAGGCTTTAGGCTCCCCTAGTCTAAGGCTAGGGCTCCCCTAGCCTTCAGGCTAGGGCACCCCGAGGCTTTAGGCTCCCCTAGGCTAAGGCTAGGGCTCACCTAGCCTTCAGGCTAGGGCACCCCTAGGCTTTAGGCTCCCCTAAGCTAAGGCTAGGACTCCCCTAGCCTTCAGGCTAGGGCACCCCTAGGCTTCAGGCTAGGGCACCCCTAGGCTTTAGGCTCCCCTAGGCTAAGGCTAGGGCTCCCCTAGCCTTCAGGCTAGGGCACCCCTAGGCTTTAGGCTAGGGCTGCTCTAGGCTAAGGCTAGGGCTCCCCTAGCCTTCAGGCTAGGGCACCCATAGGCTTTAGGCTCCCCTAGGCTAAGGCTAGGGCTCCCCTAGCCTTCAGGCTAGGGCACCCCTAGGCTTTAGGCTAGGGCTCCCCTAGGCTAAGGCTAGGGCTCCCCTAGCCTTCAGGCTAGAGCACCCCTAGGCTTTAGGCTCCCCTAGGCTAAGGCTAGGGCTCCACCTAGCCTTCAGTCTAGGGCACCCCTAGGCTTTAGGCTCCCCTAGGCTAAGGCTAGGGCTCCCCTAGCCTTCAGGCTAGGGCACCCCTAGGCTTTAGGCTAGGGCACCCCTAGGCTAAGACTAGGGCTCCCCTAGCCTTCAGGCTAGGGCACCCCTAGGCTTTAGTCTAGGGCTCCCCTAGGCTAGGGCTAGGGTTCCCCTAGCCTTCAGGCTAGGGCACCCCGAGGCTTTAGGCTCCCCTAGGCTAGGGCTAGGGCTCCCCTAGCCTTCAGGCCAGGGCACCCCGAGGCTTTAGGCTCCCCTAGGCTAGGGCTAGGGCTCCCCTAGCCTTCAGGCTAGGGCACCCCGAGGCTTTAGGCTTCCCTAGGCTAGGGCTAGGGCTCCCCTAGCCTTCAGGCTAGGGCACCCCGAGGCTTTAGGCTCCCCTAGGCTAGGGCTAGGGATCCCCTAGCCTTCAGGCTAGGGCACCCCGAAGCTTTAGGCTCCCCTAGGCTAGGGCTAGGGCTCCCCTAGCCTTCAGGCTTGGGCACCCCTAGGCTTTAGGCTCCCCTAGGCTAGGGCTAGGGCTCCCCTAGCCTTCAGGCTAGGGCACCCCGAGGCTTTAGGCTCCCCAAGGCTAGGGCTAGGGCTCCCCTAGCCTTCAGGCTAGGGCACCCCGAGGCTTTAGGCTCCCCTAGGCTAGGGCTAGGGCTCCCCTAGCCTTCAGGCTAGGGCACCCCGATGCTTTAGTCTCCCCTAGGCTAAGGCTAGGGCTCCACTAGCCTTCAGGCTAGGGCACCCCGAGGCTTTAGGCTCCCCTAGGCTAAGGCTAGGGCTCCCCTAGCCTTCAGGCTAGGGCACCCCGAGGCATTAGGCTCCCCTAGGCTAAAGCTAGGGCTCCCCTAGCCTTCAGGCTAGGGCACCCCTAGGCTTTAGGCTAGGGCTCCCCTAGGCTAAGACTAGGGCTCCCCTAGCCTACAGGATAGGGCACCCCTAGGCTTTAGGCTCCCCTAGGCTAAGGCTAGGGCTCCCCTAGCCTTCAGGCTAGGGCACCCCAAGGCTTTAGGCTAGGGCTCCCCTAGGCTAAGGCTAGGGCTCCCCTAGCCTTCAGGCTAGGGCACCCCTAGGCTTTAGGCTCCCCTAGGCTAAGGCTAGGGCTCCCCTAGCCTTCAGGCTAGGGCACCCCTAGGCTTTAGGCTAGGGCTCCCCTAGGCTAAGGCTAGGGCTCCCCTAGCCTTCAGGCTAGGGCACCACTAGGCTTTAGGCTCCCCTAGGCTAAGGCTAGGGCTCCCCTAGCCTTCAGTCTAGGGCACCCCTAGGCTTTAGGCTAGGGCTGCCCTAGGCTAAGGCTAGGGCTCCCCTAGCCTTCAGGCTAGGGCACCCCTAGGCTTTAGGCTCCCCTAGGCTAAGGCTAGGGCTCCCCTAGCCTTCAGGCTAGGGCACCCCTAGCCTTCAGGCTAGGGCACCCCTAGGCTTTAGGCTAGGGCTCCCCTAGGCTAAGGCTAGGGCTCCCCTAGCCTTAAGGCTAGGGCACCCCTAGGCTTTAGGTTAGGGCACCCCTAGGCTTTAGGCTAGGGCTCCCCTAGGCTAAGGTTAGGGCTCCCCTAGCCTTCAGGCTAGGGCACCCCTAGGCTTTAGGCTAGGGCTCCCCTAAGCTAAGGCTAGGGCTCCCCTAGCCTTCAGGCTAGGGCACCCCTAGGCTTTAGGCTAGGGCTCCCCTAGGCTAAGGCTAGGGCTCCCCTAGCCTTCAGGCTAGGGCACCCCTAGGCTTTAGGCTGCCCTAGGCTAAGGCTAGGGCTCCCTTAGCCTTCAGGCTAGTGCACCCCTTGGCTTTAGGCTAGGGCTCCCCTAGGCTAAGGCTAGGGCTCCCCTAGCCTTCAGGCTAGGGCAGCCCTAGGCTTTAGGCTCCCCTAGGCTAAGGCTTGGGCTCCCCTAGCCTTCAGGCTAGGGCACCCCGAGGATTTAGGCTAGGGCTCCCCTAGGCTAGGGCTAGGGCTCCCCTAGCCTTCAGGCTAGGGCACCCCGAGGCTTTAGGCTAGGGCTCCCCTAGGCTAGGGCTCCCCTAGCCTTCAGGCTAGGGCACCCCGAGGCTTTAGGCTAGGGCTCCCCTAGGCTAGGGCTAGGGCTCCCCTAGCCTTCAGGCTAGGGCACCCCGAGGCTTTAGGCTCCCCTAGGCTAGGGCTAGGGCTCCCCTAGCCTTCGGGCTAGGGCACCCCGAGGCTTTAGGCTCCCCTAGGCTAAGGCTAGGGTTCCCCTAGCCTTCAGGCTAGGGCACCCCGAGGCTTTAGGCTCCCCTAGGCTAAGGCTAGGGCTCCCCTAGCCTTCAGGCTAGGGCACCCCGAGGCTTTAGGCTCCCCTAGGCTAAGGCTAGGGCTCACCTAGCCTTCAGGCTAGGGCACCCCTAGGCTTTAGGCTCCCCTAAGCTAAGGCTAGGACTCCCCTAGCCTTCAGGCTAGGGCACCCCTAGGCTTCAGGCTAGGGCACCCCTAGGCTTTAGGCTCCCCTAGGCTAAGGCTAGGGCTCCCCTAGCCTTCAGGCTAGGGCACCCCTAGGCTTTAGGCTAGGGCTGCCCTAGGCTAAGGCTAGGGCTCCCCTAGCCTTCAGACTAGGGCACCCCTAGGCTTTAGGCTCCCCTAGGCTAAGGCTAGGGCTCCCCTAGCCTTCAGGCTAGGGCACCCCTAGGCTTTAGGCTAGGGCTCCCCTAGGCTAAGGCTAGGGCTCCCCTAGCCTTCAGGCTAGAGCACCCCTAGGCTTTAGGCTCCCCTAGGCTTAGGCTAGGGCTCCACCTAGCCTTCAGGCTAGGGCACCCCTAGGCTTTAGGCTCCCCTAGGCTAAGGCTAGGGCTCCCCTAGCCTTCAGGCTAGGGCACCCCTAGGCTTTAGGCTAGGGCTCCCCTAGGCTAAGACTAGGGCTCCCCTAGCCTTCAGGCTAGGGCACCCCTAGGCTTTAGTCTAGGGCTCCCCTAGGCTAGGGCTAGGGTTCCCCTAGCCTTCAGGCTAGGGCACCCCGAGGCTTTAGGCTCCCCTAGGCTAGGGCTAGGGCTCCCCTAGCCTTCAGGCAAGGGCACCCCTAGGCTTTAGGCTAGGGCTCCCCTAGGCTCAGGCTAGGGCTCCCCTAGCCTTCAGGCTAGGGCACCCCTAGGCTTTAGGCTAGGGCTCCCCTAGGCTCAGGCTAGGGCTCCCCTAGCCTTCAGGCTAGGGCACCCCTAGGCTTTAGGCTAGGGCTCCCCTAGGCTCAGGCTAGGGCTCCCCTAGCCTTCAGGCTAGGGCACCCCTAGGCTTTAGGCTAGGGCTCCCCTAGGCTCAGGCTAGGGCTCCCCTAGCCTTCAGGCTAGGGCACCCCTAGGCTTTAGGCTAGGGCTCCCCTAGGCTCAGGCTAGGGAACCCCTAGCCTTCAGGCTAGGGCACCCCTAGGCTTTAGGCTAGGGCTCCCCTAGGCTCAGGCTAGGGCTCCCCTAGCCTTCAGGCTAGGGCACCCCTAGGCTTTAGGCTAGGGCTCCCCTAGGCTCAGGCTAGGGCTCCCCTAGCCTTCAGGCTAGGGCACCCCTAGGCTTTAGGCTAGGGCTCCCCTAGGCTCAGGCTAGGGCTCCCCTAGCCTTCAGGCTAGGGCACCCCTAGGCTTTAGGCTAGGGCTCCCCTAGGCTCAGGCAAGGGCTCCCCTAGCCTTCAGGCTAGGGCACCCCTAGGCTTTAGGCTAGGGCTCCCCTAGGCTCAGGCTAGGGCTCCCCTAGCCTTCAGGCTAGGGCACCCCTAGGCTTTAGGCTAGGGCTCCCCTAGGCTCAGGCTAGGGCTCCCCTAGCCTTCAGGCTAGGGCACCCCTAGGCTTTAGGCTAGGGCTCCCCTAGGCTCAGGCTAGGGCTCCCCTAGCCTTCAGGCTAGGGCACCCCTAGGCTTTAGGCTAGGGCTCCCCTAGGCTCAGGCTAGGGCTCCCCTAGCCTTCAGGCTAGGGCTCCCCTAGGCTTTAGGCTAGGGCTCCCCTAGGCTCAGGCTAGGGCTCCCCTAGCCTTCAGGCTAGGGCTCCCCTAGGCTTTAGGCTAGGGCTCCCCTAGGCTCAGGCTAGGGCTGCCCTAGCCTTCAGGCTAGGGCTCCCGTATGCTTTAGGCTAGGGCTCCCCTAGGCTCAGGCTAGGGCTCCCCTAGCCTTCAGGCTAGGGCTCCCCTAGGCTTTAGGCTAGGGCTCCCCTAGGCTCAGGCTAGGGCTGCCCTAGCCTTCAGGCTAGGGCTCCCGTATGCTTTAGGCTAGGGCTCCCCTAGGCTAGGGCTAGGGCTCCCCTAGCCTTCAGGCTAGGGCACCCCGAGGCTTTAGGCTAGGGCTCCCCTAGGCTAGGGCTAGGGCTCCCCTAGCCTTCAGGCTAGGGCACCCCGAGGCTTTAGGCTAGGGCTCCCCTAGGCTAGGGCTAGGGCTCCCCTAGCCTTCACGCTAGGGCACCCCGAGGCTTTAGGCTAGGGCTCCCCTAGGCTAGGGCTAGGGCTCCCCTAGCCTTCAGGCTAGGGCACCCCGAGGCTTTAGGCTAGGGCTCCCCTAGGCTAGGGCTAGGGCTCCCCTAGCCTTCAGGCTAGGGCACCCCGAGGCTTTAGGCTAGGGCTCCCCTAGGCTAGGGCTAGGGCTCCCCTAGCCTTCAGGCTAGGGCACCCCGAGGCTTTAGGCTAGGGCTCCCCTAGGCTAGGGCTAGGGCTCCCCTAGCCTTCAGGCTAGGGCACCCCGAGGCTTTAGGCTAGGAGTCCCCTAGGCTAGGGCTAGGGCTCCCCTAGCCTTCAGGCTAGGGCACCCCGAGGCTTTAGGCTAGGGCTCCCCTAGGCTAGGGCTAGGGCTCCCCTAGCCTTCAGGCTAGGGCACCCCGAGGCTTTAGGCTAGGGCTCCCCTAGGCTAGGGCTAGGGCTCCCCTAGCCTTCAGGCTAGGGCACCCCGAGGCTTTAGGCTAGGGCTCCCCTAGGCTAGGGCTCCCCTAGCCTTCAGGCTAGGGCACCCCGAGGCTTTAGGCTAGGGCTCCCCTAGGCTAGGGCTCCCCTAGCCTTCAGGCTAGGGCACCCCGAGGCTTTAGGCTAGGGCTCCCCTAGGCTAGGGCTAGGGCTCCCCTAGCCTTCAGGCTAGGGCACCCCGAGGCTTTAGGCTCCCCTAGGCTAGGGCTAGGGCTCCCCTAGCCTTCAGGCTAGGGCACCCCGAGGCTTTAGGCTCCCCTCGGCTAGGGCTAGAGCTCCCCTAGCCTTCAGGCTAGGGCACCCCGAGGCTTTAGGCTCCCCTAGTCTAGGTCTAGGGCTCCCCTAGCCTTCAGGCTAGGGCACCCCGAGGCTTTAGGCTCCCCTAGGCTAGGGCTAGGGCTCCCCTAGCCTTCAGGCTAGGGCACCCCGAGGCTTTAGGCTCCCCTAGGCTAGGGCTAGGGCTCCCCTAGCCTTCAGGCTAGGGCACCCCGAGGCTTTAGGCTCCCCTAGGCTAGGCCTAGGGCTCCCCTAGCCTTCAGGCTAGGGCACCCCGATGCTTTAGGCTCCCCTAGGCTAGGGCTAGGGCTCCCCTAGCCTTCAGGCTAGGGCACCCCGAGGCTTTAGGCTCCCCTAGGCTAAGGCTAGGGCTCCCCTAGCCTTCAGACTAGGGCACCCCGAGGCTTTAGGCTCCCCTAGGCTAAGGCTAGGGCTCCCCTAGCCTTCAGGCTAGGGCACCCCTAGGCTTTAGGCTCCCCTAGGCTAAGGCTAGGGCTCCCCTAGCCTTCAGGCTAGGGCACCCCGAGGCTTTAGGCTCCCCTAGGCTAAGGCTAGGGCTCCCCTAGCCTTCAGGCTAGGGCACCCCGAGGCTTTAGGCTCCCCTAGGCTAAGGCTAGGGCTCCCCTTGCCTTCAGGCTAGGGCACCCCGAGGCTTTAGGCTCCCATAGGCTAAGGCAAGGGCTCCCCTAGCCTTCAGGCTAGGGCACCCCGAGGCTTTAGGCTAGGGCTCCCCTAGGCTAGGGCTCCCCTAGCCTTCAGGCTAGGGCACCCTGAGGCTTTAGGCTAGGGCTCCCCTAGGCTAGGGCTCCCCTAGCCTTCAGGCTAGGGCACCCCGAGGCTTTAGGCTAGGGCTCCCCTAGGCTAGGGCTAGGGCTCCCCTAGCCTTCAGGCTAGGGCACCCCGAGGCTTTAGGCTCCCCTAGGCTAGGGCTAGGGCTCCCCTAGCCTTCGGGCTAGGGCACCCCGAGGCTTTAGGCTCCCCTAGGCTAAGGCTAGGGTTCCCCTAGCCTTCAGGCTAGGGCACCCCGAGGCTTTAGGCTCCCCTAGGCTAAGGCTAGGGCTCCCCTAGCCTTCAGGCTAGGGCACCCCGAGGCTTTAGGCTCCCCTAGGCTAAGGCTAGGGCTCACCTAGCCTTCAGGCTAGGGCACCCCTAGGCTTTAGGCTCCCCTAAGCTAAGGCTAGGACTCCCCTAGCCTTCAGGCTAGGGCACCCCTAGGCTTCAGGCTAGGGCACCCCTAGGCTTTAGGCTCCCCTAGGCTAAGGCTAGGGCTCCCCTAGCCTTCAGGCTAGGGCACCCCTAGGCTTTAGGCTAGGGCTGCCCTAGGCTAAGGCTAGGGCTCCCCTAGCCTTCAGACTAGGGCACCCCTAGGCTTTAGGCTCCCCTAGGCTAAGGCTAGGGCTCCCCTAGCCTTCAGGCTAGGGCACCCCTAGGCTTTAGGCTAGGGCTCCCCTAGGCTAAGGCTAGGGCTCCCCTAGCCTTCAGGCTAGAGCACCCCTAGGCTTTAGGCTCCCCTAGGCTAAGGCTAGGGCTCCACCTAGCCTTCAGGCTAGGGCACCCCTAGGCTTTAGGCTCCCCTAGGCTAAGGCTAGGGCTCCCCTAGCCTTCAGGCTAGGGCACCCCTAGGCTTTAGGCTAGGGCTCCCCTAGGCTAAGACTAGGGCTCCCCTAGCCTTCAGGCTAGGGCACCCCTAGGCTTTAGTCTAGGGCTCCCCTAGGCTAGGGCTAGGGTTCCCCTAGCCTTCAGGCTAGGGCACCCCGAGGCTTTAGGCTCCCCTAGGCTAGGGCTAGGGCTCCCCTAGCCTTCAGGCAAGGGCACCCCTAGGCTTTAGGCTAGGGCTCCCCTAGGCTCAGGCTAGGGCTCCCCTAGCCTTCAGGCTAGGGCACCCCTAGGCTTTAGGCTAGGGCTCCCCTAGGCTCAGGCAAGGTCTCCCCTAGCCTTCAGGCTAGGGCACCCCTAGGCTTTAGGCTAGGGCTCCCCTAGGCTCAGGCTAGGGCTCCCCTAGCCTTCAGGCTAGGGCACCCCTAGGCTTTAGGCTAGGGCTCCCCTAGGCTCAGGCTAGGGCTCCCCTAGCCTTCAGGCTAGGGCACCCCTAGGCTTTAGGCTAGGGCTCCCCTAGGCTCAGGCTAGGGAACCCCTAGCCTTCAGGCTAGGGCACCCCTAGGCTTTAGGCTAGGGCTCCCCTAGGCTCAGGCTAGGGCTCCCCTAGCCTTCAGGCTAGGGCACCCCTAGGCTTTAGGCTAGGGCTCCCCTAGGCTCAGGCTAGGGCTCCCCTAGCCTTCAGGCTAGGGCACCCCTAGGCTTTAGGCTAGGGCTCCCCTAGGCTCAGGCTAGGGCTCCCCTAGCCTTCAGGCTAGGGCACCCCTAGGCTTTAGGCTAGGGCTCCCCTAGGCTCAGGCAAGGGCTCCCCTAGCCTTCAGGCTAGGGCACCCCTAGGCTTTAGGCTAGGGCTCCCCTAGGCTCAGGCTAGGGCTCCCCTAGCCTTCAGGCTAGGGCACCCCTAGGCTTTAGGCTAGGGCTCCCCTAGGCTCAGGCTAGGGCTCCCCTAGCCTTCAGGCTAGGGCACCCCTAGGCTTTAGGCTAGGGCTCCCCTAGGCTCAGGCTAGGGCTCCCCTAGCCTTCAGGCTAGGGCACCCCTAGGCTTTAGGCTAGGGCTCCCCTAGGCTCAGGCTAGGGCTCCCCTAGCCTTCAGGCTAGGGCTCCCCTAGGCTTTAGGCTAGGGCTCCCCTAGGCTCAGGCTAGGGCTCCCCTAGCCTTCAGGCTAGGGCTCCCCTAGGCTTTTGGCTAGGGCTCCCCTAGGCTCAGGCTAGGGCTGCCCTAGCCTTCAGGCTAGGGCTCCCGTATGCTTTAGGCTAGGGCTCCCCTAGGCTCAGGCTAGGGCTGCCCTAGCCTTCAGGCTAGGGCTCCCCTAGGCTTTAGGCTAGGGCTCCCCTAGGCTCAGGCTAGGGCTCCCCTAGCCTTCAGGCTAGGGCTCCCCTAGGCTTTAGGCTAGGGCTCCCCTAGGCTCAGGCTAGGGCTCCCCTAGCCTTCAGGCTAGGGCTCCCCTAGGCTTTAGGCTAGGGCTCCCCTAGGCTCAGGCTAGGGCTCCCCTAGCCTTCAGGCTAGGGCTCCCCTAGGCTTTAGGCTAGGGCTCCCCTAGGCTCAGGCTAGGGCTCCCCTAGCCTTCAGGCTAGGGCTCCCCTAGGCTTTAGGCTAGGGCTCCCCTAGGCTCAGGCTAGGGCTCCCCTAGCCTTCAGGCTAGGGCTCCCCTAGGCTTTAGGCTAGGGCTCCCCTAGGCTCAGGCTAGGGCTCCCCTAGCCTTCAGGCTAGGGCTCCCCTAGGCTTTAGGCTAGGGCTCCCCTAGGCTCAGGCTAGGGCTCCCCTAGCCTTCAGGCTAGGGCTCCCCTAGGCTTTAGACTAGGGCTCCCCTAAGCTCAGGCTAGGGCTCCCCTAGCCTTCAGGCTAGGCCTCCCCTAGGCTTTAGGCTAGGGCTCCCCTAGGCTCAGGCTAGGGCTCCCCTAGGCTTCAGGCTAGGGCTCCCCTAGGCTCAGGCTAGGGCTCCCCTAGCCTTCAGGCTAGGGCTCCCCTAGGCTTCAGGCTAGGGCTCCCCTAGGCTCAGGCTAGGGCTCCCCTAGGCTTCAGGCTAGGGCTCCCCTAGGCTCAGGCTAGGGCTCCCCTAGCCTTCAGGCTAGGGCTCCCCTAGGCTTCAGGCTAGGGCTCCCCTAGGCTCAGGCTAGGGCTCCCCTAGCCTTCAGGCTAGGGCTCCCCTAGGCTTCAGGCTAGGGCTCCCCTAGGCTCAGGCTAGGGCTCCCCTAGCCTTCAGGCTAGGGCTCCCCTAGGCTTCAGGCTAGGGCTCCCCTAGGCTCAGGCTAGGGCTCCCCTAGCCTTCAGGCTAGGGCTCCCCTAGGCTTCAGGCTAGGGCTCCCCTAGGCTCAGGCTAGGGCTCCCCTAGCCTTCATGCTAGGGCTCCCCTAGGCTTCAGGCTAGGGCTCCCCTAGGCTCAGGCTAGGGCTCCCCTAGCCTTCAGGCTAGGGCTCCCCTAGGCTTCAGGCTAGGGCTCCCCTAGGCTCAGGCTAGGGCTCCCCTAGCCTTCAGGCTAGGGCTCCCCTAGGCTTCAGGCTAGGGCTCCCCTAGGCTCAGGCTAGGGCTCCCCTAGCCTTCAGGCTAGGGCTCCCCTAGGCTTCAGGCTAGGGCCCCCCTAGGCTCAGGCTAGGGCTCCCCTAGCCTTCAGGCTAGGGCACCCCTAGGCTTCAGGCTAGGGCTCCCCTAGGCTCAGGCTAGGGCTCCCCTAGCCTTCAGGCTAGGGCACCCCTAGGCTTCAGGCTAGGGCTCCCCTAGGCTCAGGCTAGGGCTCCCCTAGCCTTCAGGCTAGGGCACCCCTAGGCTTCAGGCTAGGGCTCCCCTAGGCTCAGGCTAGGGCTCCCCTAGGCTTCAGGCTAGGGCTCCCATAGGCTCAGGCTAGGGCTCCCCTAGCCTTCAGGCTAGGGCTCCCCTAGGCTTCAGGCTAGGGCTCCCCTAGCCTTCAGGCTAGGGCTCCCATAGGCTTCAGGCTAGGGCTCCCCTAGGCTCAGGCTAGGGCTACCCTAGCCTTCAGGCTAGGGCTCCCCTAGGCTTCAGGCTAGGGCTCCCCTAGGCTCAGGCTAGGGCTCCCCTAGGCATCAGGCTAGGGCTCCCCTAGGCTCAGGCTAGGGCTCCCTTAGCCTTCAGGCTAGGGCTCCCCTAGGCTTCAGGCTAGGGCTCCCCTAGGCTCAGGCTAGGGCTCCCCTAGCCTTCAGGCTAGGGCTCCCCTAGGCTTCAGGCTAGGGCTCCCCTAGGCTCAGGCTAGGGCTCCCCTAGCCTTCAGGCTAGGGCTCCCGTAGGCTTCAGGCTAGGGCTCCCCTAGGCTCAGGCTAGGGCTCCCCTAGCCTTCGGGCTAGGGCTCCCCTAGGCTTCAGGCTAGGGCTCCCCTAGGCTCAGGCTAGGGCTCCCCTAGCCTTCGGGCTAGGGCTCCCTAGGCTTCAGGCTAGGGCTCCCCTAGGCTCAGGCTAGGGCTCCCCTAGCCTTCGGGCTAGGGCACCCCTAGGCTTCAGGCTAGGGCTCCCCTAGGCTCAGGCTAGGGCTCCCCTAGCCTTCGGGCTAGGGCACCCCTAGGCTTCAGGCTAGGGCTCCCCTAGGCTCAGGCTAGGGCTCCCCTAGCCTTCGGGCTAGGGCACCCCTAGGCTTCAGGCTAGGGCTCCCCTAGGCTCAGGCTAGGGCTCCCCTAGCCTTCGGGCTAGGGCACCCCTAGGCTTCAGGCTAGGGCTCCCCTAGGCTCAGGCTAGGGCTCCCCTAGTCTTCGGGCTAGGGCACCCCTAGGCTTCAGGCTAGGGCTCCCCTAGGCTCAGGCTAGGGCTCCCCTAGCCTTCGGGCTAGGGCACCCCTAGGCTTCAGGCTAGGGCTCCCCTAGGCTCAGGCTAGGGCTCCCCTAGCCTTCGGGCTAGGGCACCCCTAGGCTTCAGGCTAGGGCTCCCCTAGGCTCAGGCTAGGGCTCCCCTAGCCTTCGGGCTAGGGCACCCCTAGGCTTCAGGCTAGGGCTCCCCTAGGCTCAGGCTAGGGCTCCCCTAGCCTTCGGGCTAGGGCACCCCTAGGCTTCAGGCGAGGGCTCCCCTAGGCTCAGGCTAGGGCTCCCCTAGCCTTCGGGCTAGGGCACCCCTAGGCTTCAGGCTAGGGCTGCCCTAGGCTCAGGCTAGGGCTCCCCTAGCCTTCGGGCTAGGGCACCCCTAGGCTTCAGGCTAGGGCTCCCCTAGGCTCAGGCTAGGGCTCCCCTAGCCTTCGGGCTAGGGCACCCCTAGGCTTCAGGCTAGGGCTCCCCTAGGCTCAGGCTAGGGCTCCCCTAGCCTTCAGGCTAGGGCACCCCTAGGCTTCAGGCTAGGGCTCCCCTAGGCTCAGGCTAGGGCTCCCCTAGCCTTCAGGCTAGGGCACCCCTAGGCTTCAGGCTAGGGCTCCCCTAGGCTCAGGCTAGGGCTCCCCTAGCCTTCAGGCTAGGGCACCCCTAGGCTTCAGGCTAGGGCTCCCCTAGGCTCAGGCTAGGGCTCCCCTAGCCTTCAGGCTAGGGCACCCCTAGGCTTCAGGCTAGGGCTCCCCTAGGCTCAGGCTAGGGCTCCCCTAGCCTTCAGGCTAGGGCACCCCTAGGCTTCAGGCTAGGGCTCCCCTAGGCTCAGGCTAGGGCTCCCCTAGCCTTCAGGCTAGGGCACCCCTAGGCTTCAGGCTAGGGCTCCCCTAGGCTCAGGCTAGGGCTCCCCTAGCCTTCAGGCTAGGGCACCCCTAGGCTTCAGGCTAGGGCTCCCCTAGGCTCAGGCTAGGGCTCCCCTAGCCTTCAGGCTAGGGCACCCCTAGGCTTCAGGCTAGGGCTCCCCTAGGCTCAGGCTAGGGCTCCCCTAGCCTTCAGTCTAGGGCACCACTAGGCTTCAGGCTAGGGCTCCCCTAGGCTCAGGCTAGGGCTCCCCTAGCCTTCAGGCTAGGGCACCCCTAGGCTTCAGGCTAGGGCTCCCCTAGGCTCAGGCTAGGGCTCCCCTAGCCTTCAGGCTAGGGCACCCCTAGGCTTCAGGCTAGGGCTCCCCTAGGCTCAGGCTAGGGCTCCCCTAGCCTTCAGGCTAGGGCACCCCTAGGCTTCAGGCTAGGGCTCCCCTAGGCTCAGGCTAGGGCTCCCCTAGCCTTCAGGCTAGGGCACCCCTAGGCTTCAGGCTAGGGCTCCCCTAGGCTCAGGCTAGGGCTCCCCTAGCCTTCAGGCTAGGGCACCCCTAGGCTTCAGGCTAGGGCTCCCCTAGGCTCAGGCTAGGGCTCCCCTAGCCTTCAGGCTAGGTCACCCCTAGGCTTCAGGCTAGGGCTCCCCTAGGCTCAGGCTAGGGCTCCCCTAGCCTTCAGGCTAGGGCACCCCTAGGCTTCAGGCTAGGGCTCCCCTAGGCTCAGGCTAGGGCTCCCCTAGCCTTCAGGCTAGGGCACCCCTAGGCTTTAGGCTCTCCTAGGCTCAGGCTAGGGCTCCCCTAGCCTTCAGGCTAGGGCACCCCTAGGCTTTAGGCTCCCCTAGGCTCAGGCTAGGGCTCCCCTAGCCTTCAGGCTAGGGCACCCCTAGGCTTTAGGCTAGGACTCCCCTAGGCTCAGGCTAGGGCTCCCCTAGCCTTCAGGCTAGGGCACCCCTAGGCTTTAGGCTCCCCTAGGCTCAGGCTAGGGCTCCGCTAGCCTTCAGGCTAGGGCACCCCTAGGCTTTAGGCTCCCCTAGGCTCAGGCTAGGGCTCCCCTAGCCTTCAGGCTAGGGCACCCCTAGGCTTTAGGCTCCCCTAGGCTCAGGCTAGGGCTCCCCTAGCCTTCAGGCTAGGGCACCCCTAGGCTTTAGGCTCCCCTAGGCTCAGGCTAGGGCTCCCCTAGCCTTCAGGCTAGGGCACCCCTAGGCTTTAGGCTAGGGCTCCCCTAGGCTCAGGCTAGGGCTCCCCTAGCCTTCAGGCTAGGGCACCCCTAGGCTTTAGGCTAGGGCTCCCCTAGGCTCAGGCTAGGGCTCCCCTAGCCTTCAGGCTAGGGCACCCCTAGGCTTTAGGCTAGGGCTCCCCTAGGCTCAGGCTAGGGCTCCCCTAGCCTTCAGGCTAGGGCACCCCTAGGCTTTAGGCTAGGGCTCCCCTAGGCTCAGGCTAGGGCTCCCCTAGCCTTCAGGCTAGGGCACCCCTAGGCTTTAGGCTAGGGCTCCCCTAGGCTCAGGCTAGGGCTCCCCTAGCCTTCAGGCTAGGGCACCCCTAGGCTTTAGGCTAGGGCTCCCCTAGGCTCACGCTAGGGCTCCCCTAGCCTTCAGGCTAGGGCACCCCTAGGCTTTAGGCTAGGGCCCCCCTAGGCTCAGGCTAGGGCTCCCCTAGCCTTCAGGCTAGGGCACCCCTAGGCTTTAGGCTAGGGCTCCCTAGGCTCAGGCTAGGGCTCCCCTAGCCTTCAGGCTAGGGCACCCCTAGGCTTTAGGCTAGGGCTCCCCTAGGCTCAGGCTAGGGCTCCCCTAGCCTTCAGGCTAGGGCACCCCTAGGCTTTAGGCTAGGGCTCCCCTAGGCTCAGGCTAGGGCTCCCCTAGCCTTCAGGCTAGGGCACCCCTAGGCTTTAGGCTAGGGCTCCCCTAGGCTCAGGCTAGGGCTCCCCTAGCCTTCAGGCTAGGGCACCCCTAGGCTTTAGGCTAGGGCTCCCCTAGGCTCAGGCTAGGGCTCCCCTAGCCTTCAGGCTAGGGCACCCCTAGGCTTTAGGCTAGGGCTCCCCTAGGCTCAGGCTAGGGCTCCCCTAGCCTTCAGGCTAGGGCACCCCTAGGCTTTAGGCTAGGGCTCCCCTAGGCTCAGGCTAGGGCTCCCCTAGCCTTCAGGCTAGGGCACCCCTAGGCTTTAGGCTAGGGCTCCCCTAGGCTCAGGCTAGGGCTCCCCTAGCCTTCAGGCTAGGGCACCCCTAGGCTTTAGGCTAGGGCTCCCCTAGGCTCAGGCAAGGGCTCCCCTAGCCTTCAGGCTAGGGCACCCCTAGGCTTTAGGCTAGGGCTCCCCTAGGCTCAGGCTAGGGCTCCCCTAGCCTTCAGGCTAGGGCACCCCTAGGCTTTAGGCTAGGGCTCCCCTAGGCTCAGGCTAGGGCTCCCCTAGCCTTCAGGCTAGGGCACCCCTAGGCTTTAGGCTCCCCTAGGCTCAGGCTAGGGCTCCCCTAGCCTTCAGGCTAGGGCACCCCTAGGCTTTAGGCTAGGGCTCCCCTAGGCTCAGGCTAGGGCTCCCCTAGCCTTCAGGCTAGGGCACCCCTAGGCTTTAGGCTAGGGCTCCCCTAGGCTCAGGCTAGGGCTCCCCTAGCCTTCAGGCTAGGGCACCCCTAGGCTTTAGGCTAGGGCTCCCCTAGGCTCAGGCTAGGGCTCCCCTAGCCTTCAGGCTAGGGCACCCCTAGGCTTTAGGCTAGGGCTCCCCTAGGCTCAGGCTAGGGCTCCCCTAGCCTTCAGGCTAGGGCACCCCTAGGCTTTAGGCTAGGGCTCCCCTAGGCTCAGGCTAGGGCTCCCCTAGCCTTCAGGCTAGGGCACCCCTAGGTTTTAGGCTAGGGCTCCCCTAGGCTCAGGCTAGGGCTCCCCTAGCCTTCAGGCTAGGGCACCCCTAGGCTTTAGGCTAGGGCTCCCCTAGGCTCAGGCTAGGGCTCCCCTAGCCTTCAGGCTAGGGCACCCCTAGGCTTTAGGCTAGGGCTCCCCTAGGCTCAGGCTAGGGCTCCCCTAGCCTTCAGGCTAGGGCACCCCTAGGCTTTAGGCTAGGGCTCCCCTAGGCTCAGGCTAGGGCTCCCCTAGCCTTCAGGCTAGGGCACCCCTAGGCTTTAGGCTAGGGCTCCCCTAGGCTCAGGCTAGGGCTCCCCTAGCCTTCAGGCTAGGGCACCCCTAGGCTTTAGGCTAGGGCTCCCCTAGGCTCAGGCTAGGGCTCCCCTAGCCTTCAGGCTAGGGCACCCCTAGGCTTTAGGCTAGGGCTCCCCTAGGCTCAGGCTAGGGCTCCCCTAGCCTTCAGGCTAGGGCAACCCTAGGCTTTAGGCTAGGGCTCCCCTAGGCTCAGGCTAGGGCTCCCCTAGCCTTCAGGCTAGGGCACCCCTAGGCTTTAGGCTAGGGCTCCCCTAGGCTCAGGCTAGGGCTCCCCTAGCCTTCAGGCTAGGGCACCCCTAGGCTTTAGGCTAGGGCTCCCCTAGGCTCAGGCTAGGGCTCCCCTAGCCTTCAGGCTAGGGCACCCCTAGGCTTTAGGCTAGGGCTCCCCTAGGCTCAGGCAAGGGCTCCCCTAGCCTTCAGGCTAGGGCACCCCTAGGCTTTAGGCTAGGGCTCCCCTAGGCTCAGGCTAGGGCTCTCCTAGCCTTCAGGCTAGGGCACCCCTAGGCTTTAGGCTAGGGCTCCCCTAGGCTCAGGCTAGGGCTCCCCTAGCCTTCAGGCTAGGGCACCCCTAGGCTTTAGGCTCCCCTAGGCTCAGGCTAGGGCTCCCCTAGCCTTCAGGCTAGGGCACCCCTAGGCTTTAGGCTAGGGCTCCCCTAGGCTCAGGCTAGGGCTCCCCTAGCCTTCAGGCTAGGGCACCCCTAGGCTTTAGGCTAGGGCTCCCCTAGGCTCAGGCTAGGGCTCCCCTAGCCTTCAGGCTAGGGCACCCCTAGGCTTTAGGCTAGGGCTCCCCTAGGCTCAGGCTAGGGCTCCCCTAGCCTTCAGGCTAGGGCACCCCTAGGCTTTAGGCTAGGGCTCCCCTAGGCTCAGGCTAGGGCTCCCCTAGCCTTCAGGCTAGGGCACCCCTAGGTTTTAGGCTAGGGCTCCCCTAGGCTCAGGCTAGGGCTCCCCTAGCCTTCAGGCTAGGGCACCCCTAGGCTTTAGGCTAGGGCTCCCCTAGGCTCAGGCTAGGGCTCCACTAGCCTTCAGGCTAGGGCACCCCTAGGCTTTAGGCTAGGGCTCCCCTAGGCTCAGGCTAGGGCTCCCCTAGCCTTCAGGCTAGGGCACCCCTAGGCTTTAGGCTAGGGCTCCCCTAGGCTCAGGCTAGGGCTCCCCTAGCCTTCAGGCTAGGGCACCCCTAGGCTTTAGGCTAGGGCTCCCCTAGGCTCAGGCTAGGGCTCCCCTAGCCTTCAGGCTAGGGCACCCCTAGGCTTTAGGCTAGGGCTCCCCTAGGCTCAGGCTAGGGCTCCCCTAGCCTTCAGGCTAGGGCACCCCTAGGCTTTAGGCTAGGGCTCCCCTAGGCTCAGGCTAGGGCTCCCCTAGCCTTCAGGCTAGGGCAACCCTAGGCTTTAGGCTAGGGCTCCCCTAGGCTCAGGCTAGGGCTCCCCTAGCCTTCAGGCTAGGGCACCCCTAGGCTTTAGGCTAGGGCTCCCCTAGGCTCAGGCTAGGGCTCCCCTAGCCTTCAGGCTAGGGCACCCCTAGGCTTTAGGCTAGGGCTCCCCTAGGCTCAGGCTAGGGCTCCCCTAGCCTTCAGGCTAGGGCACCGCTAGGCTTTAGGCTAGGGCTCCCCTAGGCTCAGGCTAGGGCTCCCCTAGCCTTCAGGCTAGGGCACCCCTAGGCTTTACGCTAGGGCTCCCCTAGGCTCAGGCTAGGGCTCCCCTAGCCTTCAGGCTAGGGCACCCCTAGGCTTCAGGCTAGGGCTCCCCTAGGCTCAGGCTAGGGCTCCCCTAGCGTTCAGGCTAGGGCACCCCTAGGCTTCAGGCTAGGGCTCCCCTAGGCTCAGGCTAGGGCTCCCCTAGCGTTCAGGCTAGGGCACCCCTAGGCTTCAGGCTAGGGCTCCCCTAGGCTCAGGCTAGGGCTCCCCTAGCCTTCAGGCTAGGGCACCCCTAGGCTTCAGGCTAGGGCTCCCCTAGGCTCAGGCTAGGGCTCCCCTAGCCTTCAGGCTAGGGCACCCCTAGGCTTCAGGCTAGGGCTCCCCTAGGCTCAGGCTAGGGCGCCCCTAGCCTTCAGGCTAGGGCACCCCTAGGCTTCAGGCTAGGGCTCCCCTAGGCTCAGGCTAGGGCTCCCCTAGCCTTCAGGCAAGGGCACCCCTAGGCTTCAGGCTAGGGCTCCCCTAGGCTCAGGCTAGGGCTCACCTAGCCTTCAGGCTAGGGCACCCCTAGGCTTCAGGCTAGGGCTCCCCTAGGCTCAGGCTAGGGCTCCCCTAGCCTTCAGGCTAGGGCACCCCTAGGCTTTAGGCTCCCCTAGGCTCAGGCTAGGGCTCCCCTAGCCTTCAGGCTAGGGCACCCCTAGGCTTTAGGCTCCCCTAGGCTCAGGCTAGGGCTCCCCTAGCCTTCAGGCTAGGGCACCCCTAGGCTTTAGGCTCCCCTAGGCTCAGGCTAGGGCTCCCCTAGCCTTCAGGCTAGGGCACCCCTAGGCTTTAGGCTAGGACTCCCCTAGGCTCAGGCTATGGCTCCCCTAGCCTTCAGGCTAGGGCACCCCTAGGCTTTAGGCTCCCCTAGGCTCAGGCTAGGGCTCCCCTAGCCTTCAGGCTAGGGCACCCCTAGGCTTTAGGCTAGGGCTCCCCTAGGCTCAGGCTAGGGCTCCCCTAGCCTTCAGGCTAGGGCACCCCTAGGCTTTAGGCTAGGGCTCCCCTAGGCTCAGGCTAGGGCTCCCCTAGCCTTCAGGCTTGGGCACCCCTAGGCTTTAGGCTACGGCTCCCCTAGGCTCAGGCTAGGGCTCCCCTAGCCTTCAGGCTAGGGCACCCCTAGGCTTTAGGCTAGGGCTCCCCTAGGCTCAGGCTAGGGCTCCCCTAGCCTTCAGGCTAGGGCACCCCTAGGCTTTAGGCTACGGCTCCCCTAGGCTCAGGCTAGGGCTCCCCTAGCCTTCAGGCTAGGGCACCCCTAGGCTTTAGGCTAGGGCTCCCCTAGGCTCAGGCTAGGGCTCCCCTAGCCTTCAGGCTAGGGCACCCCTAGGCTTTAGGCTACGGCTCCCCTAGGCTCAGGCTAGGGCTCCGCTAGCCTTCAGGCTAGGGCACCCCTAGGCTTTAGGCTAGGGCTCCCCTAGGCTCAGGCTAGGGCTCCCCTAGCCTTCAGGCTAGGGCACCCCTAGGCTTTAGGCTAGGGCTCCCCTAGGCTCAGGCTAGGGCTCCCCTAGCCTTCAGGCTAGGGCACCCCTAGGCTTTAGGCTAGGGCTCCCCTAGGCTCAGGCAAGGGCTCCCCTAGCCTTCAGGCTAGGGCACCCCTAGGCTTTAGGCTAGGGCTCCCCTAGGCTCAGGCTAGGGCTCCCCTAGCCCTCAGGCTAGGGCACCCCTAGGCTTTAGGCTAGGGCTCCCCTAGGCTCAGGCTAGGGCTCCCCTAGCCTTCAGGCTAGGGCACCCCTAGGCTTTAGGCTAGGGCTCCCCTAGGCTCAGGCTAGGGCTCCCCTAGCCTTCAGGCTAGGGCACCCCTAGGCTTTAGGCTCCCCTAGGCTCAGGCTAGGGCTCCCCTAGCCTTCAGGCTAGGGCACCCCTAGGCTTTAGGCTAGGGCTCCCCTAGGCTCAGGCTGGGGCTCCCCTAGCCTTCAGGCTAGGGCACCCCTAGGCTTTAGGCTAGGGCTCCCCTAGGCTCAGGCTAGGGCTCCCCTAGCCTTCAGGCTAGGGCACCCCTAGGCTTTAGGCTAGGGCTCCCCTAGGCTCAGGCTAGGGCTCCCCTAGCCTTCAGGCTAGGGCACCCCTAGGCTTTAGGCTAGGGCTCCCCTAGGCTCAGGCTAGGGCTACCCTAGCCTTCAGGCTAGGGCACCCCTAGGCTTTAGGCTAGGGCTCCCCTAGGCTCAGGCTAGGGCTCCCCTAGCCTTCAGGCTAGGGCACCCCTAGGCTTTAGGCTAGGGCTCCCCTAGGCTCAGGCAAGGGCTCCCCTAGCCTTCAGGCTAGGGCACCCCTAGGCTTTAGGCTAGGGCTCCCCTAGGCTCAGGCTAGGGCTCCCCTAGCCTTCAGGCTAGGGCACCCCTAGGCTTTAGGCTAGGGCTCCCCTAGGCTCAGGCTAGGGCTCCCCTAGCCTTCAGGCTAGGGCACCCTAGGCTTTAGGCTAGGGCTCCCCTAGGCTCAGGCTAGGGCTCCCCTAGCCTTCAGGCTAGGGCACCCCTAGGCTTTAGGCTAGGGCTCCCCTAGGCTCAGGCTAGGGCTCCCCTAGCCTTCAGGCTAGGGCACCCCTAGGCTTTAGGCTAGGGCTCCCCTAGGCTCAGGCTAGGGCTCCCCTAGCCTTCAGGCTAGGGCACCCCTAGGCTTTAGGCTAGGGCTCCCCTAGGCTCACGCTAGGGCTCCCCTAGCCTTCAGGCTAGGGCACCCCTAGGCTTTAGGCTAGGGCTCCCCTAGGCTCAGGCTAGGGCTCCCCTAGCCTTCAGGCTAGGGCACCCCTAGGCTTTAGGCTAGGGCTCCCCTAGGCTCAGGCTAGGGCTCCCCTAGCCTTCAGGCTAGGGCACCCCTAGGCTTTAGGCTAGGGCTCCCCTAGGCTCAGGCTAGGGCTCCCCTAGCCTTCAGGCTAGGGCACCCCTAGGCTTTAGGCTAGGGCTCCCCTAGGCTCAGGCTAGGGCTCCCCTAGCCTTCAGGCTAGGGCACTCCTAGGCTTTAGGCTAGGGCTCCCCTAGCCTTCAGGCTAGGGCACCCCTAGGCTTTAGGCTAGGGCTCCCCTAGGCTCAGGCTAGGGCTCCCCTAGCCTTCAGGCTAGGGCACCCCTAGGCTTTAGGCTAGGGCTCCCCTAGGCTCAGGCTAGGGCTCCCCTAGCCTTCAGGCTAGGGCACCCCTAGGCTTTAGGCTAGGGCTCCCCTAGGCTCAGGCTAGGGCTCCACTAGCCTTCAGGCTAGGGCACCCCTAGGCTTTAGGCTAGGGCTCCCCTAGGCTCAGGCTAGGGCTCCCCTAGCCTTCAGGCTAGGGCACCCGTAGGCTTTAGGCTAGGGCTCCCCTAGGCTCAGGCTAGGGCTCCCCTAGCCTTCAGGCTAGGGCACCCCTAGGCTTTAGGCTCCCCTAGGCTCAGGCTAGGGCTCCCCTAGCCTTCAGGCTAGGGCACCCCTAGGCTTTAGGCTCCCCTAGGCTCAGGCTAGGGCTCCCCTAGCCTTCAGGCTAGTGCACCCCTAGGCTTTAGGCTCCCCTAGGCTCAGGCTAGGGCTCCCCTAGGCTCAGGCTAGGGCTCCCCTAGCCTTCAGGCTAGGGCACCCCTAGGCTTTAGGCTAGGGCTCCCCTAGGCTCAGGCTAGGGCTCCCCTAGCCTTCAGGCTAGGGCACCCCTAGGCTTTAGGCTAGGGCTCCCCTAGGCTCAGGCTAGGGCTCCCCTAGCCTTCAGGCTAGGGCACCCCTAGGCTTTAGGCTAGGGCTCCCCTAGGCTCAGGCTAGGGCTCCCCTAGCCTTCAGGCTAGGGCACCCCTAGGCTTTAGGCTAGGGCTCCCCTAGGCTCAGGCTAGGGCTCCCCTAGCCTTCAGGCTAGGGCACCCCTAGGCTTTAGGCTAGGGCTCCCCTAGGCTCAGGCTAGGGCTCCCCTAGCCTTCAGGCTAGGGCACCCCTAGGCTTTAGGCTAGGGCTCCCCTAGGCTCAGGCTAGGGCTCCCCTAGCCTTCAGGCTAGGGCACCCCTAGGCTTTAGGCTCGGGCTCCCCCAGGCTCAGGCTAGGGCTCCCCTAGCCTTCAGGCTAGGGCACCCCTAGGCTTTAGGCTAGGGCTCCCCTAGGCTCAGGCTAGGGCTCCCCTAGCCTTCAGGCTAGGGCACCCCTAGGCTTTAGGCTAGGGCTCCCCTAGGCTCAGGCTAGGGCTCCCCTAGCCTTCAGGCTAGGGCACCCCTAGGCTTTAGGCTAGGGCTCCCCTAGGCTCAGGCTAGGGCTCCCCTAGCCTTCAGGCTGGGGCACCCCTAGGCTTTAAGCTAGGGCTCCCCTAGGCTCAGGCTAGGGCTCCCCTAGCCTTCAGGCTAGGGCACCCCTAGGCTTTAGGCTCCCCTAGGCTCAGGCTAGGGCTCCCCTAGCCTTCAGGCTAGGGCACCCCTAGGCTTTAGGCTCCCCTAGGCTCAGGCTAGGGCTCCCCTAGCCTTCAGGCTAGGGCACCCCTAGGCTTTAGGCTCCCCTAGGCTCAGGCTAGGGCTCCCCTAGCCTTCAGGCTAGGGCACCCCTAGGCTTTAGGCTAGGGCTCCCCTAGGCTCAGGCTAGGGCTCCCCTAGCCTTCAGGCTAGGGCACCCCTAGGCTTTATGCTAGGGCTCCCCTAGGCTCAGGCTAGGGCTCCCCTAGCCTTCAGGCTAGGGCACCCCTAGGCTTTAGGCTAGGGCTCCCCTAGGCTCAGGCTAGGGCACCCCTAGCCTTCAGGCTAGGGCACCCCTAGGCTTTAGGCTAGGGCTCCCCTAGGCTCAGGCTAGGGCTCCCCTAGCCTTCAGGCTAGGGCACCCCTAGGCTTTAGGCTAGGGCTCCCCTAGGCTCAGGCTAGGGCTCCCCTAGCCTTCAGGCTAGGGCACCCCTAGGCTTTAGGCTCCCCTAGGCTAAGGCTAGGGCTCCCCTAGCCTTCAGGCTAGGGCACCCCTAGGCTTTAGGCTAGGGCTCCCCTAGGCTAAGGCTAGGGCTCCCCTAGCCTTCAGGCTAGGGCACCCCTAGGCTTTAGGCTCCCCTAGGCTAAGGCTAGGGCTCCCCTAGCCTTCAGGCTAGGGCACCCCTAGGCTTTAGGCTAGGGCTCCCCTAGGCTAAGGCTAGGGCTCCCCTAGCCTTCAGGCTAGGGCACCCCTAGGCTTTAGGCTCCCCTAGGCTAAGGCTAGGGCTCCCCTAGCCTTCAGGCTAGGGCACCCCTAGGCTTTAGGCTCCCCTAGGCTAAGGCTAGGGCTCCCCTAGCCTTCAGGCTAGGGCACCCCTAGGCTTTAGGCTCCCCTAGGCTAAGGCTAGGGCTCCCCTAGCCTTCAGGCTAGGGCACCCCTAGGCTTTAGGCTCCCCTAGGCTAAGGCTAGGGCTCCCCTAGCCTTCAGGCTAGGGCACCCCTAGGCTTTAGGCTAGGGCTCCCCTAGGCTAAGGCTAGGGCTCCCCTAGCCTTCAGGCTAGGGCACCCCTAGGCTTTAGGCTCCCCTAGGCTAAGGCTAGGGCTCCCCTAGCCTTCAGGCTAGGGCACCCCTAGGCTTTAGGCTAGGGCTCCCCTAGGCTAAGGCTAGGGCTCCCCTAGCCTTCAGGCTAGGGCACCCTTAGGCTTTAGGCTCCACTAGGCTAAGGCTAGGGCTCCCCTAGCCTTCAGGCTAGGGCACCCCTAGGCTTTAGGCTCCCCTAGGCTAAGGCTAGGGCTCCCCTAGCCTTCAGGCTAGGGCACCCCTAGGCTTTAGGCTAGGGCTCCCCTAGGCTAAGGCTAGGGCTCCCCTAGCCTTCAGGCTAGGGCACCCCTAGGCTTTAGGCTCCCCTAGGCTAAGGCTACGGCTCCCCTAGCCTTCAGGCTAGGGCACCCCTAGGCTTTAGGCTAGGGCTCCCCTAGGCTAAGGCTAGGGCTCCCCTAGCCTTCAGGCTAGGGCACCCCTAGGCTTTAGGCTCCCCTAGGCTAAGGCTAGGGCTCCCCTAGCCTTCAGGCTAGGGCACCCCTAGGCTTTAGGCTAGGGCTCCCCTAGGCTAAGGCTAGGGCTCCCCTAGCCTTCAGGCTAGGGCACCCCTAGGCTTTAGGCTCCCCTAGGCTAAGGCTAGGGCTCCCCTAGCCTTCAGCCTAGGGCACCCCTAGGCTTTAGGCTAGGGCTCCCCTAGGCTAAGGCTAGGGCTCCCCTAGCCTTCAGGCTAGGGCACCCCTAGGCTTTAGGCTCCCCTAGGCTAAGGCTAGGGCTCCCCTAGCCTTCAGGCTAGGGCACCCCTAGGCTTTAGGCTAGGGCTCCCCTAGGCTAAGGCTAGGGCTCCCCTAGCCTTCAGGCTAGGGCACCCCTAGGCTTTAGGCTCCCCTAGGCTAAGGCTAGGGCTCCCCTAGCCTTCAGGCTAGGGCACCCCTCGGCTTTAGGCTAGGGCTCCCCTAGGCTAAGTCTAGGGCTCCCCTAGCCTTCAGGCTAGGGCACCCCTACGCTTTAGGCTCCCCTAGGCTAAGGCTAGGGCTCCCCTAGCCTTCAGGCTAGGGCACCCCTAGGCTTTAGGCTAGGGCTCCCCTAGGCTAAGGCTAGGGCTCCCCTAGCCTTCAGGCTAGGGCACCCCTAGGCTTTAGGCTCCCCTAGGCTAAGGCTAGGGCTCCCCTAGCCTTCAGGCTAGGGCACCCCTAGGCTTTAGGCTCCCCTAGGCTAAGGCTAGGCCTCCCCTAGCCTTCAGGCTAGGGCACCCCTAGGCTTTAGGCTCCCCTAGGCTAAGGCTAGGGCTCCCCTAGCCTTCAGGCTAGGGCACCCCTAGGCTTTAGGCTCCCCTAGGCTAAGGCTAGGGCTCCCCTAGCCTTCAGGCTAGGGCACCCCTAGGCTTTAGTCTCCCCTAGGCTAAGGCTAGGGCCCCCTAGCCTTCAGGCTAGGGCACCCCTAGGCTTTAGGCTCCCCTAGGCTAAGGCTAGGGCTCCCCTAGCCTTCAGGCTAGGGCACCCCTAGGCTTTAGGCTAGGGCTCCCCTAGGCTAAGGCTAGGGCTCCCCTAGCCTTCAGGCTAGGGCACCCCTAGGCTTTAGGCTCCCCTAGGCTAAGGCTAGGGCTCCCCTAGCCTTCAGGCTAGGGCACCCCTAGGCTTTAGGCTAGGGCTCCCCTAGGCTAAGGCTAGGGCTCCCCTAGCCTTCAGGCTAGGGCACCCCTAGGCTTTAGGCTAGGGCTCCCCTAGGCTCAGGCTAGGGCTCCCCTAGCCTTCAGGCTAGGGCACCCCTAGGCTTTAGGCTCCCCTAGGCTAAGGCTAGGGCTCCCCTAGCCTTCAGGCTAGGGCACCTCTAGGCTTTAGGCTCCCCTAGGCTAAGGCTAGGGCTCCCCTAGCCTTCAGGCTAGGGCACCCCTAGGCTTTAGGCTAGGGCTCCCCTAGGCTAAGGCTAGGGCTCCCCTAGCCTTCAGGCTAGGGCACCCCTAGGCTTTAGGTTCCCCTAGGCTAAGGCTAGGGCTCCCCTAGCCTTCAGGCTAGGGCACCCCTAGGCTTTAGGCTAGGGCTCCCCTAGGCTAAGGCTAGGGCTCCCCTAGCCTTCAGGCTAGGGCACCCCTAGGCTTTAGGCTCCCCTAGGCTAAGGCTAGGGCTCCCCTAGCCTTCAGGCTAGGGCACCCCTAGGCTTTAGGCTAGGGCACCCCTAGGCTAAGGCTAGGGCTCCCCTAGCCTTCAGGCTAGGGCACCCCTAGGCTTTAGGCTCCCCTAGGCTAAGGCTAGGGCTCCCCTAGCCTTCAGGCTAGGGCACCCCTCGGCTTTAGGCTAGGGCTCCCCTAGGCTAAGGCTAGGGCTCCCCTAGCCTTCAGGCTAGGGCACCCCTAGGCTTTAGGCTCCCCTAGGCTAAGGCTAGCTAGCTCCCCTAGCCTTCAGGCTAGGGCACCCCTAGGCTTTAGGCTAGGGCTCCCCTAGGCTAAGGCTAGGGCTCCCCTAGCCATCAGGCTAGGGCACCCCTAGGCTTTAGGCTCCCCTAGGCTAAGGCTAGGGCTCCCCTAGCCTTCAGGCTAGGGCACCCCTAGGCTTTAGGCTAGGGCTCCCCTAGGCTAAGGCTAGGGCTCCCCTAGCCTTCAGGCTAGGGCACCCCTAGGCTTTAGGCTCCCCTAGGCTAAGGCTAGGGCTCCCCTAGCCTACAGGCTAGGGCACCCCTAGGCTTTAGGCTCCCCTAGGCTAAGGCTAGGGCTCCCCTAGCCTTCAGGCTAGGGCACCCCTAGGCTTTAGGCTCCCCTAGGCTAAGGCTAGTGCTCCCCTAGCCTTCAGGCTAGGGCACCCCTAGGCTTTAGGCTAGGGCTCCCCTAGGCTAGGGCTAGGGCTCCCCTAGGCTAAGGCTAGGGCTCCCCTAGCCTTCAGGCTAGGGCACCCCTAGGCTTTAGGCTCCCCTAGGCTAAGGCTAGGGCTCCCCTAGCCTTCAGGCTAGGGCACACCTAGGCTTTAGGCTAGGGCTCCCCTAGGCTAAGGCTAGGGCTCCCCTAGCCTTCAGGCTAGGGCACCCCTAGGCTTTAGGCTCCCCTAGGCTAAGGCTAGGGCTCCCCTAGCCTTCAGGCTAGGGCACCCCTAGGCTTTAGGCTCCCCTAGGCTAAGGCTAGTGCTCCCCTAGCCTTCAGGCTAGGGCACCCCTAGGCTTTAGGCTAGGGCTCCCCTAGGCTAGGGCTAGGGCTCCCCTAGCCTTCAGGCTAGGGCACCCCGAGGCTTTAAGCTAGGGCTCCCCTAGGCTAGGGCTAGGGCTCCCCTAGCCTTCAGGCTAGGGCACCCCGAGGCTTCAGGCTCCCCTAGGCTAGGGCTAGGGCTCCCCTAGCCTTCCCGGCTAGGGCACCCCGAGGCTTCAGGCTCCCCTAGGCTAGGGCTAGGGCTCCCCTAGCCTTCCCGGCTACGGCACCCCGAGGCTTCAGGCTCCCCTAGGCTAGGGCTAGGGCTCCCCTAGCCTTCCCGGCTAGGGCACCCCGAGGCTTCAGGCTCCCCTAGGCTAGGGCTAGGGCTCCCCTAGCCTTCCCGGCTAGGGCACCCCGAGGCTCAGGCTCCCCTAGGCTAGGGCTAGGGCTCCCCTAGCCTTCCCGGCTAGGGCACCCCGAGGCTTCAGGCTCCCCTAGGCTAGGGCTAGGGCTCCCCTAGCCTTCCCGGCTAGGGCACCCCGCGGCTTCAGGCTCCCCTAGGCTAGGGCTAGGGCTCCCCTAGCCTTCCCGGCTAGGGTACCCCGCGGCTTCAGGCTCCCCTAGGCTAGGGCTAGGGCTCCCCTAGCCTTCCCGTCTAGGGCACCCCGAGGCTTCAGGCTCCCCTAGGCTAGGGCTAGGGATCCCCTAGCCTTCCCGGCTAGGGCACCCCGAGGCTTCAGGCTCCCCTAGGCTAGGGCTAGGGCTCCCCTAGCCTTCCCGGCTAGGGCACCCCGAGACTTCAGGCTCCCCTAGGCTAGGGCTAGGGCACCCCTAGCCTTCCCGGCTAGGGCACCCCGAGGCTTCAGGCTCCCCTAGGCTAGGGCTAGGGCTCCCCTAGCCTTCCCGGCTAGGGCACCCCGAGGCTTCAGGCTCCCCTAGGCTAGGGCTAGGGCTCCCCTAGCCTTCCCGGCTAGGGCACCCCGAGGCTTCAGGCTCCCCTAGGCTAGGGCTAGGGCTCCCCTAGCCATCCCGGCTAGGGCACCCCGAGGCTTCAGGCTCCCCTAGGCTAGGGCTAGGGCTCCCCTAGCCTTCCCGGCTAGGGCACCCCCGAGGCTTCAGGCTCCCCTAGGCTAGGGCTAGGGCTCCCCTAGCCTTCCCGGCTAGGGCACCCCGAGGCTTCAGGCTCCCCTAGGCTAGGGCTAGGGCTCCCCTAGCCTTCCCGGCTAGGGCACCCCGAGGCTTCAGGCTGCCCTAGGCTAGGGCTAGGGCTCCCCTAGCCTTCCCGGCTAGGGCACCCCGAGGCTTCAGGCTCCCCTAGGCTAGGGCTAGGGCTCCCCTAGCCTTCCCGGCTAGGGCACCCCGAGGCTTCAGGCTCCCCTAGGCTAGGGCTAGGGCTCCCCTAGCCTTCCCGGCTAGGGCACCCCGAGGCTTCAGGCTGCCCTAGGCTAGGGCTAGGGCTCCCCTAGCCTTCCCGGCTAGGGCACCCCGAGGCTTCAGGCTCCCCTAGGCTAAGGCTAGGGCTCCCCTAGCCTTCAGGCTAGGGCACCTCTAGGCTTTAGGCTCCCCTAGGCTAAGGCTAGGGCTCCCCTAGCCTTCAGGCTAGGGCACCCCTAGGCTTTAGGCTAGGGCTCCCCTAGGCTAAGGCTAGGGCTCCCCTAGCCTTCAGGCTAGGGCACCCCTAGGCTTTAGGTTCCCCTAGGCTAAGGCTAGGGCTCCCCTAGCCTTCAGGCTAGGGCACCCCTAGGCTTTAGGCTAGGGCTCCCCTAGGCTAAGGCTAGGGCTCCCCTAGCCTTCAGGCTAGGGCACCCCTAGGCTTTAGGCTCCCCTAGGCTAAGGCTAGGGCTCCCCTAGCCTTCAGGCTAGGGCACCCCTAGGCTTTAGGCTAGGGCACCCCTAGGCTAAGGCTAGGGCTCCCCTAGCCTTCAGGCTAGGGCACCCCTAGGCTTTAGGCTCCCCTAGGCTAAGGCTAGGGCTCCCCTAGCCTTCAGGCTAGGGCACCCCTCGGCTTTAGGCTAGGGCTCCCCTAGGCTAAGGCTAGGGCTCCCCTAGCCTTCAGGCTAGGGCACCCCTAGGCTTTAGGCTCCCCTAGGCTAAGGCTAGCTAGCTCCCCTAGCCTTCAGGCTAGGGCACCCCTAGGCTTTAGGCTAGGGCTCCCCTAGGCTAAGGCTAGGGCTCCCCTAGCCATCAGGCTAGGGCACCCCTAGGCTTTAGGCTCCCCTAGGCTAAGGCTAGGGCTCCCCTAGCCTTCAGGCTAGGGCACCCCTAGGCTTTAGGCTAGGGCTCCCCTAGGCTAAGGCTAGGGCTCCCCTAGCCTTCAGGCTAGGGCACCCCTAGGCTTTAGGCTCCACTAGGCTAAGGCTAGGGCTCCCCTAGCCTACAGGCTAGGGCACCCCTAGGCTTTAGGCTCCCCTAGGCTAAGGCTAGGGCTCCCCTAGCCTTCAGGCTAGGGCACCCCTAGGCTTTAGGCTCCCCTAGGCTAAGGCTAGTGCTCCCCTAGCCTTCAGGCTAGGGCACCCCTAGGCTTTAGGCTAGGGCTCCCCTAGGCTAGGGCTAGGGCTCCCCTAGGCTAAGGCTAGGGCTCCCCTAGCCTTCAGGCTAGGGCACCCCTAGGCTTTAGGCTCCCCTAGGCTAAGGCTAGGGCTCCCCTAGCCTTCAGGCTAGGGCACACCTAGGCTTTAGGCTAGGGCTCCCCTAGGCTAAGGCTAGGGCTCCCCTAGCCTTCAGGCTAGGGCACCCCTAGGCTTTAGGCTCCCCTAGGCTAAGGCTAGGGCTCCCCTAGCCTTCAGGCTAGGGCACCCCTAGGCTTTAGGCTCCCCTAGGCTAAGGCTAGTGCTCCCCTAGCCTTCAGGCTAGGGCACCCCTAGGCTTTAGGCTAGGGCTCCCCTAGGCTAGGGCTAGGGCTCCCCTAGCCTTCAGGCTAGGGCACCCCGAGGCTTTAAGCTAGGGCTCCCCTAGGCTAGGGCTAGGGCTCCCCTAGCCTTCAGGCTAGGGCACCCCGAGGCTTCAGGCTCCCCTAGGCTAGGGCTAGGGCTCCCCTAGCCTTCCCGGCTAGGGCACCCCGAGGCTTCAGGCTCCCCTAGGCTAGGGCTAGGGCTCCCCTAGCCTTCCCGGCTACGGCACCCCGAGGCTTCAGGCTCCCCTAGGCTAGGGCTAGGGCTCCCCTAGCCTTCCCGGCTAGGGCACCCCGAGGCTTCAGGCTCCCCTAGGCTAGGGCTAGGGCTCCCCTAGCCTTCCCGGCTAGGGCACCCCGAGGCTCAGGCTCCCCTAGGCTAGGGCTAGGGCTCCCCTAGCCTTCCCGGCTAGGGCACCCCGAGGCTTCAGGCTCCCCTAGGCTAGGGCTAGGGCTCCCCTAGCCTTCCCGGCTAGGGCACCCCGCGGCTTCAGGCTCCCCTAGGCTAGGGCTAGGGCTCCCCTAGCCTTCCCGGCTAGGGTACCCCGCGGCTTCAGGCTCCCCTAGGCTAGGGCTAGGGCTCCCCTAGCCTTCCCGTCTAGGGCACCCCGAGGCTTCAGGCTCCCCTAGGCTAGGGCTAGGGATCCCCTAGCCTTCCCGGCTAGGGCACCCCGAGGCTTCAGGCTCCCCTAGGCTAGGGCTAGGGCTCCCCTAGCCTTCCCGGCTAGGGCACCCCGAGACTTCAGGCTCCCCTAGGCTAGGGCTAGGGCACCCCTAGCCTTCCCGGCTAGGGCACCCCGAGGCTTCAGGCTCCCCTAGGCTAGGGCTAGGGCTCCCCTAGCCTTCCCGGCTAGGGCACCCCGAGGCTTCAGGCTCCCCTAGGCTAGGGCTAGGGCTCCCCTAGCCTTCCCGGCTAGGGCACCCCGAGGCTTCAGGCTCCCCTAGGCTAGGGCTAGGGCTCCCCTAGCCATCCCGGCTAGGGCACCCCGAGGCTTCAGGCTCCCCTAGGCTAGGGCTAGGGCTCCCCTAGCCTTCCCGGCTAGGGCACCCCGAGGCTTCAGGCTCCCCTAGGCTAGGGCTAGGGCTCCCCTAGCCTTCCCGGCTAGGGCACCCCGAGGCTTCAGGCTCCCCTAGGCTAGGGCTAGGGCTCCCCTAGCCTTCCCGGCTAGGGCACCCCGAGGCTTCAGGCTGCCCTAGGCTAGGGCTAGGGCTCCCCTAGCCTTCCCGGCTAGGGCACCCCGAGGCTTCAGGCTCCCCTAGGCTAGGGCTAGGGCTCCCCTAGCCTTCCCGGCTAGGGCACCCCGAGGCTTCAGGCTCCCCTAGGCTAGGGCTAGGGCTCCCCTGGCCTTCCCGGCTAGGGCACCCCGAGGCTTCAGGCTCCCCTAGGCTAGGGCTAGGGCTCCCCTAGCCTTCCCGGCTAGGGCACCCCGAGGCTTCCTTCTCCCCTAGCCTTCCCGGCTAGGGCACCCCGAGGCTTCAGGCTCCCCTAGGCTAGGGCTAGGGCTCCCCTAGCCTTCCCGGCTAGGGCACCCCGAGGCTTCAGGCTCCCCTAGGCTAGGGCTAGGGCTCCCCTAGCCTTCCCGGCTAGGGCACCCCGAGGCTTCAGGCTCCCCTAGGCTAGGGCTAGGGCTCCCCTAGCCTTCCCGGCTAGGGCACCCCGAGGCTTCAGGCTCCCCTAGGCTAGGGCTAGGGCTCCCCTAGCCTTCCCGGCTAGGGCACCCCGAGGCTTCAGGCTCCCCTAGGCTAGGGCTAGGGCTCCCCTAGCCTTCCCAGCTAGGGCACCCCGAGGCTTCAGGCTCCCCTAGGCTAGGGCTAGGGCTCCCCTAGCCTTCCCGGCTAGGGCACCCCGAGGCTTCAGGCTCCCCTAGGCTAGGGCTAGGGCTCCCCTAGCCTTCCCGGCTAGGGCACCCCGAGGCTTCAGGCTCCCCTAGGCTAGGGCTAGGGCTCCCCTAGCCTTCCCGGCTAGGGCACCCCGAGGCTTCCTTCTCCCCTAGCCTTCCCGGCTAGGGCACCCCGAGGCTTCAGGCTCCCCTAGGCTAGGGCTAGGGCTCCCCTAGCCTTCCCGGCTAGGGCACCCCGAGGCTTCAGGCTCCCCTAGGCTAGGGCTAGGGCTCCCCTAGCCTTCCCGGCTAGGGCACCCCGAGGCTTCAGGCTCCCCTAGGCTAGGGCTAGGGCTCCCCTAGCCTTCCCGGCTAGGGCACCCCGAGGCTTCAGGCTCCCCTAGGCTAGGGCTAGGGCTCCCCTAGCCTTCCCGGCTAGGGCACCCCGAGGCTTCAGGCTCCCCTAGGCTAGGGCTAGGGCTCCCCTAGCCTTCCCGGCTAGGGCACCCCGAGGCTTCAGGCTCCCCTAGGCTAGGGCTAGGGCGCCCCTAGCCTTCCCGGCTAGGGCACCCCGAGGCTTCAGGCTCCCCTAGGCTAGGGCTAGGGCTCCCCTAGCCTTCCCGGCTAGGGCACCCCGAGGCTTCAGGCTCCCCTAGGCTAGGGCTAGGGCTCCCCTACCCTTCCCGGCTAGGGCACCCCGAGGCTTCAGGCTCCCCTAGGCTAGGGCTAGGGCTCCCCTAGCCTTCCCGGCTAGGGCACCCCGAGGCTTCAGGCTCCCCTAGGCTAGGGCTAGGGCTCCCCTAGCCTTCCCGGCTAGGGCACCCCGAGGCTTCAGGCTCCCCTAGGCTAGGGCTAGGGCTCCCCTAGCCTTCCCGGCTAGGGCACCCCGAGGCTTCAGGCTCCCCTAGGCTAGGGCTAGGGCTCCCCTAGCCTTCCCGGCTAGGGTACCCCGAGGCTTCAGGCTCCCCTAGGCTAGGGCTAGGGCTCCCCTAGCCTTCCCGGCTAGGGCACCCCGAGGCTTCAGGCTCCCCTAGGCTAGGGCTAGGGCTCCCCTAGCCTTCCCGGCTAGGGCACCCCGAGGCTTCAGGCTCCCCTAGGCTAGGGCTAGGGCTCCCCTAGCCTTCCCGGCTAGGGCACCCCGAGGCTTCAGGCTCCCCTAGGCTAGGGCTAGGGCTCCCCTAGCCTTCCCGGCTAGGGCACCCCGAGGCTTCAGGCTCCCCTAGGCTAGGGCTAGGGCTCCCCTAGCCTTCCCGGCTAGGGCACCCCGAGGCTTCAGGCTCCCCTAGGCTAGGGCTAGGGCTCCCCTAGCCTTCCCGGCTAGGGCACTACGAGGCTTCAGGCTCCCCTAGGCTAGGGCTAGGGCTCCCCTAGCCTTCCCGGCTAGGGCACCCCGAGGCTTCAGGCTCCCCTAGGCTAGGGCTAGGGCTCCCCTAGCCTTCCCGGCTAGGGCACCCCGAGGCTTCAGGCTCCCCTAGGCTAGGGCTAGGGCTCCCCTAGCCTTCCCGGCTAGGGCACCCCGAGGCTTCAGGCTCCCCTAGGCTAGGGCTAGGGCTCCCCTAGCCTTCGCGGCCAGGGCACCCCGAGGCTTCAGGGTCCCCTAGCCTTCCCGGCTAGGGCACCCCGAGGCTTCAGGCTCCCCAAGGCTAGGGCTAGGGCTCCCCTAGCCTTCCCGGCTAGGGCACCCCGAGGCTTCAGGGTCCCCTAGGCTAGGGCTAGGGCTCCCCTAGCCTTCCCGGCTAGGGCACCCCGAGGCTTCAGGCTCCCCTAGGCTAGGGCTAGGGCTCCCCTAGCCTTCCCGGCTAGGGCACCCCGAGGCTTCAGGCTCCCCTAGGCTAGGGCTAGGGCTCCCCTAGCCTTCCCGGCTAGGGCACCCCGAGGCTTCAGGCTCCCCTAGGCTAGGGCTAGGGCTCCCCTAGCCTTCCCGGCTAGGGCACCCCGAGGCTTCAGGCTCCCCTAGGCTAGGGCTAGGGCTCCCCTAGCCTTCCCGGCTAGGGCACCCCGAGGCTTCAGGCTCCCCTAGGCTAGGGCTAGGGCTCCCCTAGCCTTCCCGGCTAGGGCACCCCGAGGCTTCAGGCTCCCCTAGGCTAGGGCTAGGGCTCCCCTAGCCTTCCCGGCTAGGGCACCCCGAGGCTTCAGGCTCCCCTAGGCTAGGGCTAGGGCTCCCCTAGCCTTCCAGGCTAGGGCACCCCGAGGCTTCAGGCTCCCCTAGGCTAGGGCTAGGGCTCCCCTAGCCTTCCCGGCTAGGGCACCCCAAGGCTTCAGGCTCCCCTAGGCTAGGGCTAGGGCTCCCCTAGCCTTCCCGGCTAGGGCACCCCGAGGCTTCAGGCTCCCCTAGGCTAGGGCTAGGGCTCCCCTAGCCTTCCCGGCTAGGGCACCCCGAGGCTTCAGGCTCCCCTAGGCTAGGGCTAGGGCTCCCCTAGCCTTCCCGGCTAGGGCACCCCGAGGCTTCAGGCTCCCCTAGGCTAGGGCTAGGGCTCCCCTAGCCTTCCCGGCTAGGGCACCCCGAGGCTTCAGGCTCCCCTAGGCTAGGGCTAGGGCTCCCCTAGCCTTCCCGGCTAGGGCACCCCGAGGCTTCAGGCTTCCCTAGCCTTCCCGGCTAGGGCACCCCGAGGCTTCAGGCTCCCCTAGGCTAGGGCTAGGGCTCCCCTAGCCTTCCCGGCTAGGGCACCCCGAGGCTTCAGGCTCCCCTAGGCTAGGGCTAGGGCTCCCCTAGCCTTCCCGGCTAGGGCACCCCTAGGCTTTAGGCTCCCCTAGGCTAAGGCTAGGGCTCCCCTAGCCTTCAGTCTAGGGCACCCCAAGGCTTTAGGCTAGGGCTCCCCTAGGCTAAGGCTAGGGCTCCCCTAGCCTTCAGGCTAGGGCACCCCTAGGCTTTAGGCTCCCCTAGGCTAAGGCTAGGGCTCCCCTAGCCTTCAGGCTAGGGCACCCCTAGGCTTTAGGCTAGGGCTCGCCTAGGCTAAGGCTAGGGCTCCCCTAGCCTTCAGGCTAGGGCGCCCCTAGGCTTTAGGCTCCCCTAGGCTAAGGCTAGGGCTCCCCTAGCCTTCAGGCTAGGGCACACCTAGGCTTTAGGCTCCCCTAGGCTAAGGCTAGGGCTCCCATAGCATTCAGGCTAGGGCACCCCTAGGCTTTAGGCTAGGGCTCCACTAGGCTAAGGCTAGGGCTCCCCTAGCCTTCAGGCTAGGGCACCCCTAGGCTTTAGGCTCCCCTAGGCTAAGGCTAGGGCTCCCCTAGCCTTCAGGCTAGGGCACCCCTAGGCTTTAGGCTAGGGCTCCCCTAGGCTAAGGCTAGGGCTCCCCTAGCCTTCAGGCTAGGGCACCCCTAGGCTTTAGGCTCCCCTAGGCTAAGGCTAGGGCTCCCCTAGCCTTCAGGCTAGGGCACCCCTAGGTTTTAGGCTAGGACTCCCCTAGGCTAAGGCTAGGGCTCCCCTAGCATTCAGGCTAGGGCACCCCTAGGCTTTAGGCTCCCCTAGGCTAAGGCTAGGGCTCCCCTAGCCTTCAGGCTATGGCACCACTAGGCTTTAGGCTAGGGCTCCCCTAGGCTAAGGCTAGGGCTCCCCTAGCCTTCAGGCTAGGGCACCACTAGGCTTTAGGCTCCCCTAGGCTAAGGCTAGGGCTCCCCTAGCCTTCAGGCTAGGGCACCAATAGGCTTTAGGCTCCCCTAGGCTAAGGCTAGGGCTCCCCTAGCCTTCAGGCTAGGGCACCCCTAGGCTTTAGGCTAGGGCTCCCCTAGGCTAAGGCTAGGTCTCCCCTAGCCTTCAGGCTAGGGCACCCCTAGGCTTTAGGCTCCCCCAGGCTAAGGCTAGGGCTCCCCTTGCCTTCAGGCTAGGGCACCCCTAGGCTTTAGGCTAGGGCTCCCCTAGGCTAAGGCTAGGGCTCCCCTAGCCTTCAGGCTAGGGCACCCCTAGGCTTTAGGCTCCCCTAGGCTAAGGCTAGGGCTCCCCTAGCCTTCAGGCTAGGGCACCCCTAGGCTTTAGGCTAGGGCTCCCCTGGGCAAAGGCTAGGGCTCCCCTAGCCTTCAGGCTAGGGCACCCCTAGGCTTTAGGCTAGGGCTCCCCTAGGCTAAGGTTAGGGCTCCCCTAGCCTTCAGGCTAGGGCACCCCTAGGCTTTAGGCTAGGGCTCCCCTAGGCTAAGGCTAGGGCTCCCCTAGCCTTCAGGCTAGGGCACCCCTAGGCTTTAGGCTAGGGCTCCCCTAGGCTAAGGCTAGGGCTCCCCTAGCCTTCAGTCTAGGGCACCCCTAGGCTTTAGGCTCCCCTAGGCTAAGGCTAGGGCTCCCCTAGCCTTCAGGCTAGGGCACCCCTAGGCTTTAGGCTAGGGCCCCCTAGGCTAAGGCTAGGGCTCCCCTAGCCTTCAAGCTAGGGCACCCATAGACTTTAGGCTCCCCTAGCCTAAGGCTAGGTCTCTCCTAGTCTTCAGGCTAGGGCACCCCTAGGCTTTAGGCTAGGGCTCCCCTAGGCTAAGGCTATGGCTCCCCTAGCCTTCAGGCTAGGGCTCCCCTAGCCTTCAGGCTAGGGCACCCCTAGGCTTTAGGGTCCCCTAGGCTAAGGCTAGGGCTCCCCTAGCCTTCAGGCTAGGGCACCCCAAGGCTTTAGGCTAGGGCTCACCTAGGCTAAGGCTAGGGCTCCCCTAGCCTTCAGGCTAGGGCACCCCTAGGCTTTAGGCTCCCCTAGGCTAATGCTAGGGCTCCCCTAGCCTTCAGGCTAGGGCACCCCTAGGATTTAGGCTCCCCTAGGCTAAGGCTAGGGCTCCCCTAGCCTTCAGGCTAGGGCACCCCTAGGTTTTAGGCTCCCCTAGGCTAAGGCTAGGGCTCCCCTAGCCTTCAGGCTAGGGCACCCAAGGCTTTAGGCTCCCCTAGGCTAAGGCTAGGGCTCCCCTAGCCTTCAGGCTAGGGCACCCCTAGGCTTTAGGCTATGGCTCCCCTAGGCTAAGGCTAGGGCTCCCCTAGCCTTCAGCCTAGGGCACCCCTAGGCTTTAGGCTACCCTAGGCTAAGGCTAGGGCTCCCCTAGCCTTCAGGCTAGGGCACCCCTAGGTTTTAGGCTAGGACTCCCCTAGGCTAAGGCTAGGGCTCCCCTAGCCTTCCCGGCTAGGGCACCCCGAGGCTTCAGGCTCCCCTAGGCTAGGGCTAGGGCTCCCCTAGCCTTCCCGGCTAGGGCACCCCGAGGCTTCAGGCTCCCCTAGGCTAGGGCTAGGGCTCCCCTAGCCTTCGCGGCCAGGGCACCCCGAGGCTTCAGGGTCCCCTAGCCTTCCCGGCTAGGGCACCCCGAGGCTTCAGGCTCCCCAAGGCTAGGGCTAGGGCTCCCCTAGCCTTCCCGGCTAGGGCACCCCGAGGCTTCAGGCTCCCCTAGGCTAGGGCTAGGGCTCCCCTAGCCTTCCCGGCTAGGGCACCCCGAGGCTTCAGGCTCCCCTAGGCTAGGGCTAGGGCTCCCCTAGCCTTCCCGGCTAGGGCACCCCGAGGCTTCAGGCTCCCCTAGGCTAGGGCTAGGGCTCCCCTAGCCTTCCCGGCTAGGGCACCCCGAGGCTTCAGGCTCCCCTAGGCTAGGGCTAGGGCTCCCCTAGCCTTCCCGGCTAGGGCACCCCGAGGCCTCAGGCTCCCCTAGGCTAGGGCTAGGGCTCCCCTAGCCTTCCCGGCTAGGGCACCCCGAGGCTTCAGGCTCCCCTAGGCTAGGGCTAGGGCTCCCCTAGCCTTCCCGGCTAGGGCACCCCGAGGCTTCAGGCTCCCCTAGGCTAGGGCTAGGGCTCCCCTAGCCTTCCCGGCTAGGGCACCCCGAGGCTTCAGGCTCCCCTAGCCTTCCCGGCTAGGGCACCCCGAGGCTTCAGGCTCCCCTAGGCTAGGGCTAGGGCTCCCCTAGCCTTCCCGGCTAGGGCACCCCGAGGCTTCAGGCTCCCCTAGGCTAGGGCTAGGGCTCCCCTAGCCTTCCCGGCTAGGGCACCCCTAGGCTTTAGGCTCCCCTAGGCTAAGGCTAGGGCTCCCCTAGCCTTCAGGCTAGGGCACCCCAAGGCTTTAGGCTAGGGCTCCCCTAGGCTAAGGCTAGGTCTCTCCTAGTCTTCAGGCTAGGGCACCCCTAGGCTTTAGGCTAGGGCTCCCCTAGGCTAAGGCTATGGCTCCCCTAGCCTTCAGGCTAGGGCTCCCCTAGCCTTCAGGCTAGGGCACCCCTAGGCTTTAGGGTCCCCTAGGCTAAGGCTAGGGCTCCCCTAGCCTTCAGGCTAGGGCACCCCAAGGCTTTAGGCTAGGGCTCACCTAGGCTAAGGCTAGGGCTCCCCTAGGCTAAGTCTAGGGCTCCCCTAGCCTTCAGGCTAGGGCACCCCTAGGCTTTAGGCTCCCCTAGGCTAAGGCTAGGGCTCCCCTAGCCTTCAGGCTAGGGCACCCCTAGGCTTTAGGCTAGGGCTCCCCTAGGCTAAGGCTAGGGCTCCCCTAGCCTTCAGGCTAGGGCACCCCTAGGCTTTAGGCTAGGGCTCCCCTAGGCTAAGGTTAGGTATCCCCTAGCCTTCAGGCTAGGGCACCCCTAGGCTTTAGGCTAGGGCTCCCCTAGGCTAAGGCTAGGGCTCCCCTAGCCTTCAGGCTAGGGCACCCCTAGGCTTTAGGCTAGGGCTCCCCTAGGCTAAGGCTAGGGCTCCCCTAGCCTTCAGGCTAGGGCACCCCTAGGCTTTAGGCTAGGGCTCCCCTAGGCTAAGGCTAGGGCTCCCCTAGCCTTCAGTCTAGGGCACCCCTAGGCTTTAGGCTCCCCTAGGCTAAGGCTAGGGCTCCCCTAGCCTTCAGGCTAGGGCTCCCCTAGGCTAAGGCTAGGGCTCCCCTAGCCTTCAGGCTAGGGCACCCCTAGGCTTTAGGCTCCCCTCGGCTAAGGCTAGGGCTCCCCTAGCCTTCAGGCTAGGGCACCCCAAGGCTTTAGGCTAGGGCTCCCCTAGGCTAAGGCTAGGGCTCCCCTAGCATTCAGGCTAGGGCACCCCTAGGCTTTAGGCTCCCCTAGGCTTAGGCTAGGGCTCCCCTAGCCTTCAGGCTATGGCACCACTAGGCTTTAGGCTAGGGCTCCCCTAGGCTAAGGCTACGGCTCCCCTAGCCTTCAGGCTAGGGCACCACTAGGCTTTAGGCTCCCCTAGGCTAAGGCTAGGGCTCCCCTAGCCTTCAGGCTAGGGCACCACTAGGCTTTAGGCTCCCCTAGGCTAAGGCTAGGGCTCCCCTAGCCTTCAGGCTAGGGCACCCCTAGGCTTTAGGCTAGGGCTCCCCTAGGCTAAGGCTAGGTCTCCCCTAGCCTTCAGGCTAGGGCACCCCTAGGCTTTAGGCTCCCCCAGGCTAAGGCTAGGGCTCCCCTAGCCTTCAGGCTAGGGCACCCCTAGGCTTTAGGCTAGGGCTCCCCTGGGCTAAGGCTAGGGCTCCCCTAGCCTTCAGGCTAGGGCACCCCTAGGCTTTAGGCTAGGGCTCCCCTAGGCTAAGGTTAGGGCTCCCCTAGCCTTCAGGCTTGGGCACCCCTAGGCTTTAGGCTAGGGCTCCCCTAGGCTAAGGCTAGGGCTCCCCTAGCCTTCAGGCTAGGGCACCCCTAGGCTTTAGGCTAGGGCTCCCCTAGGCTAAGGCTAGGGCTCCCCTAGCCTTCAGTCTAGGGCACCCCTAGGCTTTAGGCTCCCCTAGGCTAAGGCTAGGGCTCCCCTAGCCTTCAGGCTAGGGCACCCCTAGGCTTTAGGCTAGGGCCCCCTAGGCTAAGGCTAGGGCTCCCCTAGCCTTCAGGCTAGGGCACCCATAGGCTTTAGGCTCCCCTAGCCTAAGGCTAGGTCTCTCCTAGTCTTCAGGCTAGGGCACCCCTAGGCTTTAGGCTAGGGCTCCCCTAGGCTAAGGCTAGGGCTCCCCTAGCCTTCAGGCTAGGGCTCCCCTAGCCTTCAGGCTAGGGCTCCCCTAGCCTTCAGGCTAGGGCACCCCTAGGCTTTAGGGTCCCCTAGGCTAAGGCTAGGGCTCCCCTAGCCTTCAGGCAAGGGCACCCCAAGGCTTTAGGCTAGGGCTCACCTAGGCTAAGGCTAGGGCTCCCCTAGCCTTCAGGCTAGGGCACCCCTAGGCTTTAGGCTCCCCTAGGCTAATGCTAGGGCTCCCCTAGCCTTCAGGCTAGGGCACCCCTAGGATTTAGGCTCCCCTAGGCTAAGGCTAGGGCTCCCCTAGCCTTCAGGCTAGGGCACCCCTAGGCTTTAGGCTCCCCTAGGCTAAGGCTAGGGCTCCCCTAGCCTTCAGGCTAGGGCACCCAAAGGCTTTAGGCTCCCCTAGGCTAAGGCTAGGGCTCCCCTAGCCTTCAGGCTAGGGCACCCCTAGGCTTTAGGCTATGGCTCCCCTAGGCTAAGGCTAGGGCTCCCCTAGCCTTCAGCCTAGGGCACCCCTAGGCATTAGGCTCCCCTAGGCTAAGGCTAGGGCTCCCCTAGCCTTCAGGCTAGGGCACCCCTAGGTTTTAGGCTAGGACTCCCCTAGGCTAAGGCTAGGGCTCCCCTAGCCTTCAGGCTAGGGCACCCCTAGGCTTTAGGCTCCCCTAGGCTAAGGCTAGGGCTCCCCTAGCCTTCAGGCTAGGGCACCACTAGGCTTTAGGCTCCCCTAGGCTAAGGCTAGGGCTCCCCTAGCCTTCAGGCTAGGGCACCACTAGGCTTTAGGCTACCCTAGGCTAAGGCTAGGGCTCCCCTAGCCTTCAGGATAGGGCACCCCTAGACTTTAGGCTAGGGCTCCCCTAGGCTAAGGCTAGGTCTTCCCTAGCCTTCAGGCTAGGGCACCCCTAGGCTTTAGGCTCCCCTAGGCTAAGGCTAGGGCTCCCCAAGCCTTCAGGCTAGGGCACCCCTAGGCTTTAGGCTAGGGCTCCCCTAGGCTAAGTCTAGGGCTCCCCTAGCCTTCAGGCTAGGGCACCCCTAGGCTTTAGGCTCCCCTAGGCTAAGGCTAGGGCTCCCCTAGCCTTCAGGCTAGGGCACCCCTAGGCTTTAGGCTAGGGCTCCCCTAGGCTAAGGCTAGGGCTCCCCTAGCCTTCAGGCTAGGGCACCCCTAGGCTTTAGGCTAGGGCTCCCCTAGGCTAAGGTTAGGTATCCCCTAGCCTTCAGGCTAGGGCACCCCTAGGCTTTAGGCTAGGGCTCCCCTAGGCTAAGGCTAGGGCTCCCCTAGCCTTCAGGCTAGGGCACCCCTAGGCTTTAGGCTAGGGCTCCCCTAGGCTAAGGCTAGGGCTCCCCTAGCCTTCAGGCTAGGGCACCCCTAGGCTTTAGGCTCCCCTAGGCTAAAGCTAGGGCTCCCCTAGCCTTCAGGCTAGGGCACCCCTAGGCTTTAGGCTAGGGCTCCCCTGGGCTAAGGCTAGGGCTCCCCTAGCCTTCAGGCTAGGGCACCCCTAAGCTTTAGGCTAGGGCTCCCCTAGGCTAAGGTTAGGGCTCCCCTAGCCTTCAGGCTTGGGCACCCCTAGGCTTTAGGCTAGGGCTCCCCTAGGCTAAGGCTAGGGCTCCCCTAGCCTTCAGGCTAGGGCACCCCTAGGCTTTAGGCTAGGGCTCCCCTAGGCTAAGGCTAGGGCTCCCCTAGCCTTCAGTCTAGGGCACCCCTAGGCTTTAGGCTCCCCTAGGCTAAGGCTAGGGCTCCCTTAGCCTTCAGGCTAGGGCACCCCTAGGCTTTAGGCTAGGGCCCCCTAGGCTAAGGCTAGGGCTCCCCTAGCCTTCAGGCTAGGGCACCCATAGGCTTTAGGCTCCCCTAGCCTAAGGCTAGGTCTCTCCTAGTCTTCAGGCTAGGGCACCCCTAGGCTTTAGGCTAGGGCTCCCCTAGGCTAAGGCTAGGGCTCCCCTAGCCTTCAGGCTAGGGCTCCCCTAGCCTTCAGGCTAGGGCACCCCTAGGCTTTAGGGTCCCCTAGGCTAAGGCTAGGGCTCCCCTAGCCTTCAGGCAAGGGCACCCCAAGGCTTTAGGCTAGGGCTCTCCTAGGCTAAGGCTAGGGCTCCCCTAGCCTTCAGGCTAGGGCACCCCTAGGCTTTAGGCTCCCCTAGGCTAATGCTAGGGCTCCCCTAGCCTTCAGGCTAGGGCACCCCTAGGATTTAGGCTCCCCTAGGCTAAGGCTAGGGCTCCCCTAGCCTTCAGGCTAGGGCACCCCTAGGCTTTAGGCTCCCCTAGGCTAAGGCTAGGGCTCCCCTAGCCTTCAGGCTAGGGCACCCAAAGGCTTTAGGCTCCCCTAGGCTAAGGCTAGGGCTCCCCTAGCCTTCAGGCTAGGGCACCCCTAGGCTTTAGGCTATGGCTCCCCTAGGCTAAGGCTAGGGCTCCCCTAGCCTTCAGCCTAGGGCACCCCTAGGCTTTAGGCTCCCCTAGGCTAAGGCTAGGGCTCCCCTAGCCTTCAGGCTAGGGCACCCCTAGGTTTTAGGCTAGGACTCCCCTAGGCTAAGGCTAGGGCTCCCCTAGCCTTCAGGCTAGGGCACCCCTAGGCTTTAGGCTCCCCTAGGCTAAGGCTAGGGCTCCCCTAGCCTTCAGGCTAGGGCACCACTAGGCTTTAGGCTCCCCTAGGCTAAGGCTAGGGCTCCCCTAGCCTTCAGGATAGGGCACCCCTAGGCTTTAGGCTAGGGCTCCCCTAGGCTAAGGCTAGGTCTCCCCTAGCCTTCAGGCTAGGGCACCCCTAGGCTTTAGGCTCCCCTAGGCTAAGGCTAGGGCTCCCCAAGCCTTCAGGCTAGGGCACCCCTAGGCTTTAGGCTAGGGCTCCCCTAGGCTAAGTCTAGGGCTCCCCTAGCCTTCAGGCTAGGGCACCCCTAGGCTTTAGGCTCCCCTAGGCTAAGGCTAGGGCTCCCCTAGCCTTCAGGCTAGGGCACCCCTAGGCTTTAGGCTAGGGCTCCCCTAGGCTAAGGCTAGGGCTCCCCTAGCCTTCAGGCTAGGGCACCCCTAGGCTTTAGGCTAGGGCTCCCCTAGGCTAAGGTTAGGTATCCCCTAGCCTTCAGGCTAGGGCACCCCTAGGCTTTAGGCTAGGGCTCCCCTAGGCTAAGGCTAGGGCTCCCCTAGCCTTCAGGCTAGGGCACCCCTAGGCTTTAGGCTAGGGCTCCCCTAGGCTAAGGGTAGGGCTCCCCTAGCCTTCAGGCTAGGGCACCCCTAGGCTTTAGGCTCCCCTAGGCTAAAGCTAGGGTTCCCCTAGCCTTCAGGCTAGGGCACCCCTAGGCTTTAGGCTAGGGCTCCCCTGGGCTAAGGCTAGGGCTCCCCTAGCCTTCAGGCTAGGGCACCCCTAAGCTTTAGGCTAGGGCTCCCCTAGGCTAAGGTTAGGGCTCCCCTAGCCTTCAGGCTTGGGCACCCCTAGGCTTTAGGCTAGGGCTCCCCTAGGCTAAGGCTAGGGCTCCCCTAGCCTTCAGGCTAGGGCACCCCTAGGCTTTAGGCTAGGGCTCCCCTAGGCTAAGGCTAGGGCTCCCCTAGCCTTCAGTCTAGGGCACCCCTAGGCTTTAGGCTCCCCTAGGCTAAGGCTAGGGCTCCCTTAGCCTTCAGGCTAGGGCACCCCTAGGCTTTAGGCTAGTCCCCCCTAGGCTAAGGCTAGGGCTCCCCTAGCCTCAGGCTAGGGCACCCATAGGCTTTAGGCTCCCCTAGCCTAAGGCTAGGTCTCTCCTAGTCTTCAGGCTAGGGCACCCCTAGGCTTTAGGCTAGGGCTCCCCTAGGCTAAGGCTAGGGCTCCCCTAGCCTTCAGGCTAGGGCTCCCCTAGCCTTCAGGCTACGGCACCCCTAGGCTTTAGGGTCCCCTAGGCTAAGGCTAGGGCTCCCCTAGCCTTCAGGCAAGGGCACCCCAAGGCTTTAGGCTAGGGCTCACCTAGGCTAAGGCTAGGGCTCCCCTAGCCTTCAGGCTAGGGCACCCCTAGGCTTTAGGCTCCCCTAGGCTAATGCTAGGGCTCCCCTAGCCTTCAGGCTAGGGCACCCCTAGGATTTAGGCTCCCCTAGGCTAAGGCTAGGGCTCCCCTAGCCTTCAGGCTAGGGCACCCCTAGGCTTTAGGCTCCCCTAGGCTAAGGCTAGAGCTCCCCTAGCCTTCAGGCTAGGGCACCCAAAGGCTTTAGGCTCCCCTAGGCTAAGGCTAGGGCTCCCCTAGCCTTCAGGCTAGGGCACCCCTAGGCTTTAGGCTATGGCTCCCCTAGGCTAAGGCTAGGGCTCCCCTAGCCTTCAGCCTAGGGCACCCCTAGGCTTTAGGCTCCCCTAGGCTAAGGCTAGGGCTCCCCTAGCCTTCAGGCTAGGGCACCCCTAGGTTTTAGGCTAGGACTCCCCTAGGCTAAGGCTAGGGCTCCCCTAGCCTTCAGGCTAGGGCACCCCTAGGCTTTAGGCTCCCCTAGGCTAAGGCTAGGGCTCCCCTAGCCTTCAGGCTAGGGCACCACTAGGCTTTAGGCTCCCCTAGGCTAAGGCTAGGGCTCCCCTAGCCTTCAGGCTAGGGCACCACTAGGCTTTAGGCTCCCCTAGGCTAAGGCTAGGGCTCCCCTAGCCTTCAGGATAGGGCACCCCTAGGCTTTAGGCTAGGGCTCCCCTAGGCTAAGGCTAGGTCTCCCCTAGCCTTCAGGCTAGGGCACCCCTAGGCTTTAGGCTCCCCTAGGCTAAGGCTAGGGCTCCCCAAGCCTTCAGGCTAGGGCACCCCTAGGCTTTAGGCTAGGGCTCCCCTAGGCTAAGTCTAGGGCTCCCCTAGCCTTCAGGCTAGGGCACCCCTAGGCTTTAGGCTCCCCTAGGCTAAGGCTAGGGCTCCCCTAGCCTTCAGGCTAGGGCACCCCTAGGCTTTAGGCTAGGGCTCCCCTAGGCTAAGGCTAGGGCTCCCCTAGCCTTCAGGCTAGGGCACCCCTAGGCTTTAGGCTAGGGCTCCCCTAGGCTAAGGTTAGGTATCCCCTAGCCTTCAGGCTAGGGCACCCCTAGGCTTTAGGCTAGGGCTCCCCTAGGCTAACGCTAGGGCTCCCCTAGCCTTCAGGCTAGGGCACCCCTAGGCTTTAGGCTAGGGCTCCCCTAGGCTAAGGCTAGGGCTCCCCTAGCCTTCAGGCTAGGGCACCCCTAGGCTTTAGGCTAGGGCTCCCCTAGGCTAAGGCTAGGGCTCCCCTAGCCTTCAGTCTAGTGCACCCCTAGGCTTTAGGCTCCCCTAGGCTAAGGCTAGGGCTCCCCTAGCCTTCAGGCTAGGGCTCCCCTAGCCTTCAGGCTAGGGCTCCCCTAGGCTAAGGCTAGGGCTCCCCTAGCCTTCAGGCTAGGGCACCCCTAGGCTTTAGGCTCCCCTCGGCTAAGGCTAGGGCTCCCCTAGCCTTCATGCTAGGGCACCCCAAGGCTTTAGGCTAGGGCTCCCATAGGCTAAGGCTAGGGCTCCCCTAGCCTTCAGGCTAGGGCACCCCGAGGCTTTAGGCTCCCCTAGGCTAAGGCTAGGGCTCCCCTAGCCTTCAGGCTAGGGCACCCCGAGCCTTTAGGCTCCCCTAGGCTAAGGCTAGGGCTCCCCTAGCCTTCAGGCTAGGGCACTCCGAGGCTTTAGGCTCCCCTAGGCTAAGGCTAGGACTCCCCTAGCCATCAGGCTAGGGCACCCCGAGGATTTAGGCTCCCCTAGGCTAAGGCTAGGGCTCCCCTAGCCTTCAGGCTAGGGCACCCCGAGGCTTTAGGCTCCCCTAGGCTAAGGCTAGGGCTCCCCTAGCCTTCAGGCTAGGGCACGCCGAGGCTTTAGGCTCCCCTAGGCTAAGGCTAGGTCTCCCTTAGCCTTCAGGCTAGGGCACCCCGAGGCTTTAGGCTCCCCTAGGCTAAGGCTAGGGCTCCCCTAGCCTTCCGGCTAGGGCACCCCGAGGCTTTAGGCTCCCCTAGGCTAAGACTAGGGCTCACCTAGCCTTCAGGCTAGGGCACCCCGAGGCTTTAGGCTCCCCTAGGCTAGGGCTAGGGCTCCCCGAGCCTTCAGGCTAGGGCACCCCGAGGCTTTAGGCTCCCCTAGGCTAAGGCTACGGCTCCCCTAGCCTTCAGGCTAGGGCACCCCGAGGCTTTAGGCTCCCCTAGGCTAAGACTAGGGCTCCCCTAGCCTTCAGGCTAGGGCACCCCGAGGCTTTAGGCTCCCCTAGGCTAAGGCTAGGGATCCCCTAGCCTTCAGGCTAGGGCACCCCGAGGCTTTAGGCTCCCCTAGGCTAAGGCTAGGGCTCCCCTAGCCTTCAGGCTAGGGCACCCCAAGGCTTTAGGCTCCCCTAGGCTAAGGCTAGGGCTCCCCTAGCCTTCAGGCTAGGGCACCCCGAGGCTTTAGGCTCCCCTAGGCTAAGGCTAGGGCTCCCCTAGCCTTCAGGCTAGGGCACCCCGAGGCTTTAGGCTCCCCTAGGCTAATGCTAGGGCTCCCCTAGCCTTCAGGCTAGGGCACCCCGAGGCTTTAGGCTCCCCTAGGCTAAGGCTAGGGCTCCCCTAGCCTTCAGGCTAGGGCACCCCGAAGTTTTAGGCTCCCCTAGGCTAAGGCTAGGGCTCACCTAGCCTTCAGACTAGGGCACCCCGAGGCTTTAAGCTCCCCTAGGCTAAGTCTAGGGCTCCCCTAGCCTTCAGGCTAGGGCACCCCGAGGCTTTAGGCTCCCCTAGGCTAAGGCTAGGGCTCCCCTAGCCTTCAGGCTAGGGCACCCCGAGGCTTTAGGCTCCCCTAGGCTAAGGCTAGGGCTCCCCTAGCCTTCAGGCTAGGGCACCCCTAGGCTTTAGGCTCCCCTAGGCTAAGGCTAGGGCTCCCCTAGCCTTCAGGCTAGGGCACCCCTAGGCTTTAGGCTCCTCTAGGCTAAGGCTAGGGCTCCCCTAGCCTTCAGTCTAGGGCAACCCTAGGTTTCAGGCTAGGGCACCCCTAGGCATTAGGCTCCCCTAGGCTAAGGCTAGGGCTCCCCTAGCCTTCAGGCTAGGGCACCCCTAGGCTTTAGGCTAGGGCTCCCATAGGCTAAGGCTAGGGCTCCCCTAGTCTTCAGGCTAGGGCACCCCTAGGCTTTAGGTTCCCCTAGGCTAAGGCTAGGGCTCCCCTAGCCTTCAGGCTAGGGCACCCCTAGGCTTTAGGCTAGGGCTCCCCTAGGCTAAGGCTAGGGCTCCCCTAGCCTTCAGGCTAGGGCACCCCTAGGCTTTAGGCTCCCCTAGGCTAAGGCTAGGGCTCCCCTAGCCTTCAGGCTAGGGCACCCCTAGGCTTTAGGCTCCCCTAGGCTAAGGCTAGGGCTCCCCTAGCCTTCAGGCTAGGGCACCCCTAGGCTTTAGGCTCCCCTAGGCTAAGGCTAGGGCTCCCCTAGCCTTCAGGCTAGGGCACCCCTAGGCTTTAGGCTCCCCTAGGCTAAGGCTAGGGCTCCCCTAGCCTTCAGGCTAGGGCACCCCTAGGCTTTAGGCTCCCCTAGGCTAAGGCTAGGGCTCCCCTAGCCTTCAGGCTAGGGCACCCCTAGGCTTTAGGCTAGGTCTCCCCTAGGCTAAGGCTAGGGCTCCCCTGGCCTTCAGGCTAGGGCACCCCTAGGCTTTAGGCTCCCTTAGGCTAAGGCTAGGGCTCCCCTAGCCTTCAGGCTAGGGCAACCCTAGGCTTTAGGCTAGGGCTCCCCTAGGTTAAGGCTAGGGCTCCCCTAGCCTTCAGGCTAGGGCACCCCTAGGCTTTAGACTCCCCTAGGCTAAGGCTAGGGCTCCCCTAGCCTTCAGGCTAGGGCACACCTAGGCTTTAGGCTAGGGATCCCCTAGGCTAAGGCTAGGGCTCCCCTAGCCTTCAGGCTAGGGCACCCCTAGGCTTTAGGCACCCCTAGGCTAAGTCTAGGGCTCCCCTAGCCTTCAGGCTAGGGCACCCCTAGGCTTTAGGCTAGGGCTCCCCTAGGCTAAGGCTAGGGCTCCCCTAGCCTTCAGGCTAGGGCACCCCTAGGCTTTAGGCTCCCCTAGGCTAAGGCTAGGGCTCCCCTAGCCTTCAGGCTAGGGCACACCTAGGCTTTAGGCTAGGGCTCCACTAGGCTAAGGCTAGGGCTCCCCTAGCCTTCAGGCTAGGGCACCCCTAGGCTTTAGGATCCCCTAGGCTAAGGCTAGGGCTCCCCTAGCCTTCAGCCTAGGCCACCCCTAGGCTTTAGGCTAGGGCTCCCCTAGGCTAAGGCTAGGGCTCCCCTAGCCTTCAGGCTAGGGCACCCCGAGGATTTAGGCTCCCCTAGGCTAGGCTAGGGCTCCCCTAGCCTTCAGGCTAGGGCACCCCGAGGCTTTAGGCTCCCCTTGGCTAAGGCTAGGGCTCCCCTAGCCTTCAGGCTAGGGCAGGCCAGGCTTTAGGCTCCCCTAGGCTAAGGCTAGGGCTCCCTTAGCCTTCAGGCTAGGGCACCCCGAGGCTTTAGGCTCCCCTAGGCTAAGGCTAGGGCTCCCCTAGCCTTCCGGCTAGGGCACCCCGAGGCTTTAGGCTCCCCTAGGCTAAGACTAGGGCTCCCCTAGCCTTCAGGCTAGGGCACCCCGAGGCTTTAGGCTCCCCTAGGCTAGGGCTAGGGCTCCCCGAGCCTTCAGGCTAGGGCACCCCGAGGCTTTAGGCTCCCCTAGGCTAAGGCTACGGCTCCCCTAGCCTTCAGGCTAGGGCACCCCGAGGCTTTAGGCTCCCCTAGGCTAAGACTAGGGCTCCCCTAGCCTTCAGGCTAGGGCACCCCGAGGCTTTAGGCTCCCCTAGGCTAAGGCTAGGGATCCCCTAGCCTTCAGGCTAGGGCACCCCGAGGCTTTAGGCTCCCCTAGGCTAAGGCTAGGGCTCCCCTAGCCTTCAGGCTAGGGCACCCCAAGGCTTTAGGCTCCCCTAGGCTAAGGCTAGGGCTCCCCTAGCCTTCAGGCTAGGGCACCCCGAGGCTTTAGGCTCCCCTAGGCTAAGGCTAGGGCTCCCCTAGCCTTCAGGCTAGGGCACCCCGAGGCTTTAGGCTCCCCTAGGCTAATGCTAGGGCTCCCCTAGCCTTCAGGCTAGGGCACCCCGAGGCTTTAGGCTCCCCTAGGCTAAGGCTAGGGCTCCCCTAGCCTTCAGGCTAGGGCACCCCGAGGTTTTAGGCTCCCCTAGGCTAAGGCTAGGGCTCCCCTAGCCTTCAGACTAGGGCACCCCGAGGCTTTAGGCTCCCCTAGGCTAAGTCTAGGGCTCCCCTAGCCTTCAGGCTAGGGCACCCCGAGGCTTTAGGCTCCCCTAGGCTAAGGCTAGGGCTCCCCTAGCCTTCAGGCTAGGGCACCCCGAGGCTTTAGGCTCCCCTAGGCTAAGGCTAGGGCTCCCCTAGCCTTCAGGCTAGGGCACCCCTAGGCTTTAGGCTCCCCTAGGCTAAGGCTCGGGCTCCCCTAGCCTTCAGGCTAGGGCACCCCTAGGCTTTAGGCTCCTCTAGGCTAAGGCTAGGGCTCCCCTAGCCTTCAGTCTAGGGCAACCCTAGGTTTCAGGCTAGGGCACCCCTAGGCATTAGGCTCCCCTAGGCTAAGGCTAGGGCTCCCCTAGCCTTCAGGCTAGGGCACCCCTAGGCTTTAGGCTAGGGCTCCCATAGGCTAAGGCTAGGGCTCCCCTTGTCTTCAGGCTAGGGCACCCCTAGGCTTTAGGTTCCCCTAGGCTAAGGCTAGGGCTCCCCTAGCCTTCAGGCTAGGGCACCCCTAGTCTTTAGGCTAGGGCTCCCCTAGGCTAAGGCTAGGGCTCCCCTAGCCTTCAGGCTAGGGCACCCCTAGGCTTTAGGCTCCCCTAGGCTAAGGCTAGGGCTCCCCTAGCCTTCAGGCTAGGGCACCCCTAGGCTTTAGGCTCCCCTAGGCTAAGGCTAGGGCTCCCCTAGCCTTCAGGCTAGGGCACCCCTAGGCTTTAGGCTCCCCTAGGCTAAGGCTAGGGCTCCCCTAGCCTTCAGGCTAGGGCACCCCTAGGCTTTAGGCTCCCCTAGGCTAAGGCTAGGGCTCCCCTAGCCTTCAGGCTAGGGCACCCCTAGGCTTTAGGCTAGGTCTCCCCTAGGCTAAGGCTAGGGCTCCCCTGGCCTTCAGGCTAGGGCACCCCTAGGCTTTAGGCTCCCTTAGGCTAAGGCTAGGGCTCCCCTAGCCTTCAGGCTAGGGCACCCCTAGGCTTTAGGCTAGGGCTCCCCTAGGTTAAGGCTAGGGCTCCCCTAGCCTTCAGGCTAGGGCACCCCTAGGCTTTAGACTCCCCTAGGCTAAGGCTAGGGCTCCCCTAGCCTTCAGGTTAGGGCACACCTAGGCTTTAGGCTAGGGATCCCCTAGGCTAAGGCTAGGGCTCCCCTAGCCTTCAGGCTAGGGCACCCCTAGGCTTTAGGCACCCCTAGGCTAAGTCTAGGGCTCCCCTAGCCTTCAGGCTAGGGCACCCCTAGGCTTTAGGCTAGGGCTCCCCTAGGCTAAGGCTAGGGCTCCCCTAGCCTTCAGGCTAGGGCACCCCTAGGCTTTAGGCTCCCCTAGGCTAAGGCTAGGGCTCCCCTAGCCTTCAGGCTAGGGCACACCTAGGCTTTAGGCTAGGGCTCCACTAGGCTAAGGCTAGGGCTCCCCTAGCCTTCAGGCTAGGGCACCCCTAGGCTTTAGGCTCCTCTAGGCTAAGGCTAGGGCTCCCCTAGCCTTCAGTCTAGGGCAACCCTAGGTTTCAGGCTAGGGCACCCCTAGGCATTAGGCTCCCCTAGGCTAAGGCTAGGGCTCCCCTAGCCTTCAGGCTAGGGCACCCCTAGGCTTTAGGCTAGGGCTCCCATAGGCTAAGGCTAGGGCTCCCCTAGTCTTCAGGCTAGGGCACCCCTAGGCTTTAGGTTCCCCTAGGCTAAGGCTAGGGCTCCCCTAGCCTTCAGGCTAGGGCACCCCTAGGCTTTAGGCTAGGGCTCCCCTAGGCTAAGGCTAGGGCTCCCCTAGCCTTCAGGCTAGGGCACCCCTAGGCTTTAGGCTCCCCTAGGCTAAGGCTAGGGCTCCCCTAGCCTTCAGGCTAGGGCACCCCTAGGCTTTAGGCTCCCCTAGGCTAAGGCTAGGGCTCCCCTAGCCTTCAGGCTAGGGCACCCCTAGGCTTTAGGCTCCCCTAGGCTAAGGCTAGGGCTCCCCTAGCCTTCAGGCTAGGGCACCCCTAGGCTTTAGGCTCCCCTAGGCTAAGGCTAGGGCTCCCCTAGCCTTCAGGCTAGGGCACCCCTAGGCTTTAGGCTCCCCTAGGCTAAGGCTAGGGCTCCCCTAGCCTTCAGGCTAGGGCACCCCTAGGCTTTAGGCTAGGTCTCCCCTAGGCTAAGGCTAGGGCTCCCCTGGCCTTCAGGCTAGGGCACCCCTAGGCTTTAGGCTCCCTTAGGCTAAGGCTAGGGCTCCCCTAGCCTTCAGGCTAGGGCAACCCTAGGCTTTAGGCTAGGGCTCCCCTAGGTTAAGGCTAGGGCTCCCCTAGCCTTCAGGCTAGGGCACCCCTAGGCTTTAGACTCCCCTAGGCTAAGGCTAGGGCTCCCCTAGCCTTCAGGCTAGGGCACACCTAGGCTTTAGGCTAGGGATCCCCTAGGCTAAGGCTAGGGCTCCCCTAGCCTTCAGGCTAGGGCACCCCTAGGCTTTAGGCACCCCTAGGCTAAGTCTAGGGCTCCCCTAGCCTTCAGGCTAGGGCACCCCTAGGCTTTAGGCTAGGGCTCCCCTAGGCTAAGGCTAGGGCTCCCCTAGCCTTCAGGCTAGGGCACCCCTAGGCTTTAGGCTCCCCTAGGCTAAGGCTAGGGCTCCCCTAGCCTTCAGGCTAGGGCACACCTAGGCTTTAGGCTAGGGCTCCACTAGGCTAAGGCTAGGGCTCCCCTAGCCTTCAGGCTAGGGCACCCCTAGGCTTTAGGATCCCCTAGGCTAAGGCTAGGGCTCCCCTAGCCTTCAGCCTAGGCCACCCCTAGGCTTTAGGCTAGGGCTCCCCTAGGCTAAGGCTAGGGCTCCCCTAGCCTTCAGGCTAGGGCACCCCGAGGATTTAGGCTCCCCTAGGCTAGGCTAGGGCTCCCCTAGCCTTCAGGCTAGGGCACCCCGAGGCTTTAGGCTCCCCTAGGCTAAGGCTAGGGCTCCCCTAGCCTTCAGGCTAGGGCAGGCCAGGCTTTAGGCTCCCCTAGGCTAAGGCTAGGGCTCCCTTAGCCTTCAGGCTAGGGCACCCCGAGGCTTTAGGCTCCCCTAGGCTAAGGCTAGGGCTCCCCTAGCCTTCCGGCTAGGGCACCCCGAGGCTTTAGGCTCCCCTAGGCTAAGACTAGGGCTCCCCTAGCCTTCAGGCTAGGGCACCCCGAGGCTTTAGGCTCCCCTAGGCTAGGGCTAGGGCTCCCCGAGCCTTCAGGCTAGGGCACCCCGAGGCTTTAGGCTCCCCTAGGCTAAGGCTAGGGCTCCCCTAGCCTTCAGGCTAGGGCACCCCGAGGCTTTAGGCTCCCCTAGGCTAAGACTAGGGCTCCCCTAGCCTTCAGGCTAGGGCACCCCGAGGCTTTAGGCTCCCCTAGGCTAAGGCTAGGGATCCCCTAGCCTTCAGGCTAGGGCACCCCGAGGCTTTAGGCTCCCCTAGGCTAAGGCTAGGGCTCCCCTAGCCTTCAGGCTAGGGCACCCCAAGGCTTTAGGCTCCCCTAGGCTAAGGCTAGGGCTCCCCTAGCCTTCAGGCTAGGGCACCCCGAGGCTTTAGGCTCCCCTAGGCTAAGGCTAGGGCTCCCCTAGCCTTCAGGCTAGGGCACCCCGAGGCTTTAGGCTCCCCTAGGCTAATGCTAGGGCTCCCCTAGCCTTCAGGCTAGGGCACCCCGAGGCTTTAGGCTCCCCTAGGCTAAGGCTAGGGCTCCCCTAGCCTTCAGGCTAGGGCACCCCGAGGTTTTAGGCTCCCCTAGGCTAAGGCTAGGGCTCCCCTAGCCTTCAGACTAGGGCACCCCGAGGCTTTAGGCTCCCCTAGGCTAAGTCTAGGGCTCCCCTAGCCTTCAGGCTAGGGCACCCCGAGGCTTTAGGCTCCCCTAGGCTAAGGCTAGGGCTCCCCTAGCCTTCAGGCTAGGGCACCCCGAGGCTTTAGGCTCCCCTAGGCTAAGGCTAGGGCTCCCCTAGCCTTCAGGCTAGGGCACCCCTAGGCTTTAGGCTCCCCTAGGCTAAGGCTCGGGCTCCCCTAGCCTTCAGGCTAGGGCACCCCTAGGCTTTAGGCTCCTCTAGGCTAAGGCTAGGGCTCCCCTAGCCTTCAGTCTAGGGCAACCCTAGGTTTCAGGCTAGGGCACCCCTAGGCATTAGGCTCCCCTAGGCTAAGGCTAGGGCTCCCCTAGCCTTCAGGCTAGGGCACCCCTAGGCTTTAGGCTAGGGCTCCCATAGGCTAAGGCTAGGGCTCCCCTTGTCTTCAGGCTAGGGCACCCCTAGGCTTTAGGTTCCCCTAGGCTAAGGCTAGGGCTCCCCTAGCCTTCAGGCTAGGGCACCCCTAGTCTTTAGGCTAGGGCTCCCCTAGGCTAAGGCTAGGGCTCCCCTAGCCTTCAGGCTAGGGCACCCCTAGGCTTTAGGCTCCCCTAGGCTAAGGCTAGGGCTCCCCTAGCCTTCAGGCTAGGGCACCCCTAGGCTTTAGGCTCCCCTAGGCTAAGGCTAGGGCTCCCCTAGCCTTCAGGCTAGGGCACCCCTAGGCTTTAGGCTCCCCTAGGCTAAGGCTAGGGCTCCCCTAGCCTTCAGGCTAGGGCACCCCTAGGCTTTAGGCTCCCCTAGGCTAAGGCTAGGGCTCCCCTAGCCTTCAGGCTAGGGCACCCCTAGGCTTTAGGCTAGGTCTCCCCTAGGCTAAGGCTAGGGCTCCCCTGGCCTTCAGGCTAGGGCACCCCTAGGCTTTAGGCTCCCTTAGGCTAAGGCTAGGGCTCCCCTAGCCTTCAGGCTAGGGCACCCCTAGGCTTTAGGCTAGGGCTCCCCTAGGTTAAGGCTAGGGCTCCCCTAGCCTTCAGGCTAGGGCACCCCTAGGCTTTAGACTCCCCTAGGCTAAGGCTAGGGCTCCCCTAGCCTTCAGGTTAGGGCACACCTAGGCTTTAGGCTAGGGATCCCCTAGGCTAAGGCTAGGGCTCCCCTAGCCTTCAGGCTAGGGCACCCCTAGGCTTTAGGCACCCCTAGGCTAAGTCTAGGGCTCCCCTAGCCTTCAGGCTAGGGCACCCCTAGGCTTTAGGCTAGGGCTCCCCTAGGCTAAGGCTAGGGCTCCCCTAGCCTTCAGGCTAGGGCACCCCTAGGCTTTAGGCTCCCCTAGGCTAAGGCTAGGGCTCCCCTAGCCTTCAGGCTAGGGCACACCTAGGCTTTAGGCTAGGGCTCCACTAGGCTAAGGCTAGGGCTCCCCTAGCCTTCAGGCTAGGACACCCCTAGGCTTTAGGCTCCTCTAGGCTAAGGCTAGGGCTCCCCTAGCCTTCAGTCTAGGGCAACCCTAGGTTTCAGGCTAGGGCACCCCTAGGCATTAGGCTCCCCTAGGCTAAGGCTAGGGCTCCCCTAGCCTTCAGGCTAGGGCACCCCTAGGCTTTAGGCTAGGGCTCCCATAGGCTAAGGCTAGGGCTCCCCTAGTCTTCAGGCTAGGGCACCCCTAGGCTTTAGGTTCCCCTAGGCTAAGGCTAGGGCTCCCCTAGCCTTCAGGCTAGGGCACCCCTAGGCTTTAGGCTAGGGCTCCCCTAGGCTAAGGCTAGGGCTCCCCTAGCCTTCAGGCTAGGGCACCCCTAGGCTTTAGGCTCCCCTAGGCTAAGGCTAGGGCTCCCCTAGCCTTCAGGCTAGGGCACCCCTAGGCTTTAGGCTCCCCTAGGCTAAGGCTAGGGCTCCCCTAGCCTTCAGGCTAGGGCACCCCTAGGCTTTAGGCTCCCCTAGGCTAAGGCTAGGGCTCCCCTAGCCTTCAGGCTAGGGCACCCCTAGGCTTTAGGCTCCCCTAGGCTAAGGCTAGGGCTCCCCTAGCCTTCAGGCTAGGGCACCCCTAGGCTTTAGGCTCCCCTAGGCTAAGGCTAGGGCTCCCCTAGCCTTCAGGCTAGGGCACCCCTAGGCTTTAGGCTAGGTCTCCCCTAGGCTAAGGCTAGGGCTCCCCTGGCCTTCAGGCTAGGGCACCCCTAGGCTTTAGGCTCCCTTAGGCTAAGGCTAGGGCTCCCCTAGCCTTCAGGCTAGGGCAACCCTAGGCTTTAGGCTAGGGCTCCCCTAGGTTAAGGCTAGGGCTCCCCTAGCCTTCAGGCTAGGGCACCCCTAGGCTTTAGACTCCCCTAGGCTAAGGCTAGGGCTCCCCTAGCCTTCAGGCTAGGGCACACCTAGGCTTTAGGCTAGGGATCCCCTAGGCTAAGGCTAGGGCTCCCCTAGCCTTCAGGCTAGGGCACCCCTAGGCTTTAGGCACCCCTAGGCTAAGTCTAGGGCTCCCCTAGCCTTCAGGCTAGGGCACCCCTAGGCTTTAGGCTAGGGCTCCCCTAGGCTAAGGCTAGGGCTCCCCTAGCCTTCAGGCTAGGGCACCCCTAGGCTTTAGGCTCCCCTAGGCTAAGGCTAGGGCTCCCCTAGCCTTCAGGCTAGGGCACACCTAGGCTTTAGGCTAGGGCTCCACTAGGCTAAGGCTAGGGCTCCCCTAGCCTTCAGGCTAGGGCACCCCTAGGCTTTAGGATCCCCTAGGCTAAGGCTAGGGCTCCCCTAGCCTTCAGCCTAGGCCACCCCTAGGCTTTAGGCTAGGGCTCCCCTAGGCTAAGGCTAGGGCTCCCCTAGCCTTCAGGCTAGGGCACCCCGAGGATTTAGGCTCCCCTAGGCTAGGCTAGGGCTCCCCTAGCCTTCAGGCTAGGGCACCCCGAGGCTTTAGGCTCCCCTAGGCTAAGGCTAGGGCTCCCCTAGCCTTCAGGCTAGGGCAGGCCAGGCTTTAGGCTCCCCTAGGCTAAGGCTAGGGCTCCCTTAGCCTTCAGGCTAGGGCACCCCGAGGCTTTAGGCTCCCCTAGGCTAAGGCTAGGGCTCCCCTAGCCTTCCGGCTAGGGCACCCCGAGGCTTTAGGCTCCCCTAGGCTAAGACTAGGGCTCCCCTAGCCTTCAGGCTAGGGCACCCCGAGGCTTTAGGCTCCCCTAGGCTAGGGCTAGGGCTCCCCGAGCCTTCAGGCTAGGGCACCCCGAGGCTTTAGGCTCCCCTAGGCTAAGGCTAGGGCTCCCCTAGCCTTCAGGCTAGGGCACCCCGAGGCTTTAGGCTCCCCTAGGCTAAGACTAGGGCTCCCCTAGCCTTCAGGCTAGGGCACCCCGAGGCTTTAGGCTCCCCTAGGCTAAGGCTAGGGATCCCCTAGCCTTCAGGCTAGGGCACCCCGAGGCTTTAGGCTCCCCTAGGCTAAGGCTAGGGCTCCCCTAGCCTTCAGGCTAGGGCACCCCAAGGCTTTAGGCTCCCCTAGGCTAAGGCTAGGGCTCCCCTAGCCTTCAGGCTAGGGCACCCCGAGGCTTTAGGCTCCCCTAGGCTAAGGCTAGGGCTCCCCTAGCCTTCAGGCTAGGGCACCCCGAGGCTTTAGGCTCCCCTAGGCTAATGCTAGGGCTCCCCTAGCCTTCAGGCTAGGGCACCCCGAGGCTTTAGGCTCCCCTAGGCTAAGGCTAGGGCTCCCCTAGCCTTCAGGCTAGGGCACCCCGAGGTTTTAGGCTCCCCTAGGCTAAGGCTAGGGCTCCCCTAGCCTTCAGACTAGGGCACCCCGAGGCTTTAGGCTCCCCTAGGCTAAGTCTAGGGCTCCCCTAGCCTTCAGGCTAGGGCACCCCGAGGCTTTAGGCTCCCCTAGGCTAAGGCTAGGGCTCCCCTAGCCTTCAGGCTAGGGCACCCCGAGGCTTTAGGCTCCCCTAGGCTAAGGCTAGGGCTCCCCTAGCCTTCAGGCTAGGGCACCCCTAGGCTTTAGGCTCCCCTAGGCTAAGGCTCGGGCTCCCCTAGCCTTCAGGCTAGGGCACCCCTAGGCTTTAGGCTCCTCTAGGCTAAGGCTAGGGCTCCCCTAGCCTTCAGTCTAGGGCAACCCTAGGTTTCAGGCTAGGGCACCCCTAGGCATTAGGCTCCCCTAGGCTAAGGCTAGGGCTCCCCTAGCCTTCAGGCTAGGGCACCCCTAGGCTTTAGGCTAGGGCTCCCATAGGCTAAGGCTAGGGCTCCCCTTGTCTTCAGGCTAGGGCACCCCTAGGCTTTAGGTTCCCCTAGGCTAAGGCTAGGGCTCCCCTAGCCTTCAGGCTAGGGCACCCCTAGTCTTTAGGCTAGGGCTCCCCTAGGCTAAGGCTAGGGCTCCCCTAGCCTTCAGGCTAGGGCACCCCTAGGCTTTAGGCTCCCCTAGGCTAAGGCTAGGGCTCCCCTAGCCTTCAGGCTAGGGCACCCCTAGGCTTTAGGCTCCCCTAGGCTAAGGCTAGGGCTCCCCTAGCCTTCAGGCTAGGGCACCCCTAGGCTTTAGGCTCCCCTAGGCTAAGGCTAGGGCTCCCCTAGCCTTCAGGCTAGGGCACCCCTAGGCTTTAGGCTCCCCTAGGCTAAGGCTAGGGCTCCCCTAGCCTTCAGGCTAGGGCACCCCTAGGCTTTAGGCTAGGTCTCCCCTAGGCTAAGGCTAGGGCTCCCCTGGCCTTCAGGCTAGGGCACCCCTAGGCTTTAGGCTCCCTTAGGCTAAGGCTAGGGCTCCCCTAGCCTTCAGGCTAGGGCACCCCTAGGCTTTAGGCTAGGGCTCCCCTAGGTTAAGGCTAGGGCTCCCCTAGCCTTCAGGCTAGGGCACCCCTAGGCTTTAGACTCCCCTAGGCTAAGGCTAGGGCTCCCCTAGCCTTCAGGTTAGGGCACACCTAGGCTTTAGGCTAGGGATCCCCTAGGCTAAGGCTAGGGCTCCCCTAGCCTTCAGGCTAGGGCACCCCTAGGCTTTAGGCACCCCTAGGCTAAGTCTAGGGCTCCCCTAGCCTTCAGGCTAGGGCACCCCTAGGCTTTAGGCTAGGGCTCCCCTAGGCTAAGGCTAGGGCTCCCCTAGCCTTCAGGCTAGGGCACCCCTAGGCTTTAGGCTCCCCTAGGCTAAGGCTAGGGCTCCCCTAGCCTTCAGGCTAGGGCACACCTAGGCTTTAGGCTAGGGCTCCACTAGGCTAAGGCTAGGGCTCCCCTAGCCTTCAGGCTAGGGCACCCCTAGGCTTTAGGATCCCCTAGGCTAAGGCTAGGGCTCCCCTAGCCTTCAGCCTAGGCCACCCCTAGGCTTTAGGCTAGGGCTCCCCTAGGCTAAGGCTAGGGCTCCCCTAGCCTTCAGGCTAGGGCACCCCTAGGCTTTAGGCTCCCCTAGGCTATGTCTAGGGCTCCCCTAGCCTTCAGGCTAGGGCACCCCTAGGCTTTAGGCTAGGGCTCCCCTAGGCTAAGACTAGGGCTCCCCTAGCCTTCAGGCTAGGGCACCCCTAGGCTTTAGGTTAAGGCTCCCCTAGGCTAGGGCTAGGGCTCCCCTAGCCTTCAGGCTAGGGCACCCCGAGGCTTTAGGCTCCCCTAGGCTAAGGCTAGGGCTCCCCTAGCCTTCAGGCTAGGGCAACCCGAGGCTTTAGGCTTCCCTAGGCTAGGGCTAGGGCTCCCCTAGCCTTCAGGCTAGGGCACCCCGAGGCTTTAGGCTTCCCTAGGCTAGGGCTAGGGCTCCCCTAGCCTTCAGGCTAGGGCACCCTGAGGCTTTAGGCTCCCCTAGGCTAGGGCTAGGGCTCCCCTAGCCTTCAGGCTAGGGCACCCCGAAGCTTTAGGCTCCCCTAGTCTAGGGCTAGGGCTCCCCTAGCCTTTAGGCTAGGGCACCCCGAGGCTTTAGGCTCCCCTAGGCGAAGGCTAGGGCTCCCCTAGCCTTCAGGCTAGGGCACCCCGAGGCTTTAGGCTCCCCTAGGCTAAAGCTAGGGCTCCCCTAGCCTTCAGGCTAGGGCACCCCGAGGCTTTAGGCTCCCCTAGGCTAAGGCTAGGGCTCCCCTAGCCTTCAGGCTATGGCACCCCGAGGCTTTAGGCTCCCCTAGGCTAAGGCTAGGGCTCCCCTAGCCTTCAGGCTAGGGCACCCCGAGGCTTTAGGCTCCCCTAGGCTAAGGCTAGGGCTCCCCTAGCCTTCGGGCTAGGGCACCCCGAGGCTTTAGGCTCCCCTAGGCTAAGGCTAGGGTTCCCCTAGCCTTCAGGCTAGGGCACCCCGAGGCTTTAGGCTCCCCTAGGCTAAGGCTAGGGCTCCCCTAGCCTTCAGGCTAGGGCACCCCGAGGCTTTAGGCTCCCCTAGGCTAAGGCTAGGGCTCACCTAGCCTTCAGGCTAGGGCACCCCTAGGCTTTAGGCTCCCCTAAGCTAAGGCTAGGACTCCCCTAGCCTTCAGGCTAGGGCACCCCTAGGCTTTAGGCTCCCCTAGGCTAAGGCTAGGGCTCCCCTAGCCTTCAGGCTAGGGCACCCCTAGGCTTTAGGCTAGGGCTCCCCTAGGCTAAGGCTAGGGCTCCCCTAGCCTTCAGGCTAGAGCACCCCTAGGCTTTAGGCTCCCCTAGGCTAAGGCTAGGGCTCCACCTAGCCTTCAGGCTAGGGCACCCCTAGGCTTTAGGCTCCCCTAGGCTAAGGCTAGGGCTCCCCTAGCCTTCAGGCTAGGGCACCCCTAGGCTTTAGGCTAGGGCTCCCCTAGGCTAAGACTAGGGCTCCCCTAGCCTTCAGGCTAGGGCACCCCTAGGCTTTAGTCTAGGGCTCCCCTAGGCTAGGGCTAGGGTTCCCCTAGCCTTCAGGCTAGGGCACCCCGAGGCTTTAGGCTCCCCTAGGCTAGGGCTAGGGCTCCCCTAGCCTTCAGGCCAGGGCACCCCGAGGCTTTAGGCTCCCCTAGGCTAGGGCTAGGGCTCCCCTAGCCTTCAGGCTAGGGCACCCCGAGGCTTTAGGCTTCCCTAGGCTAGGGCTAGGGCTCCCCTAGCCTTCAGGCTAGGGCACCCCGAGGCTTTAGGCTCCCCTAGGCTAGGGCTAGGGCTCCCCTAGCCTTCAGGCTAGGGCACCCCGAAGCTTTAGGCTCCCCTAGGCTAGGGCTAGGGCTCCCCTAGCCTTCAGGCTTGGGCACCCCTAGGCTTTAGGCTCCCCTAGGCTAGGGCTAGGGCTCCCCTAGCCTTCAGGCTAGGGCACCCCGAGGCTTTAGGCTCCCCAAGGCTAGGGCTAGGGCTCCCCTAGCCTTCAGGCTAGGGCACCCCGAGGCTTTAGGCTCCCCTAGGCTAGGGCTAGGGCTCCCCTAGCCTTCAGGCTAGGGCACCCCGATGCTTTAGTCTCCCCTAGGCTAAGTCTAGGGCTCCACTAGCCTTCAGGCTAGGGCACCCCGAGGCTTTAGGCTCCCCTAGGCTAAGGCTAGGGCTCCCCTAGCCTTCAGGCTAGGGCACCCCGAGGCTTTAGGCTCCCCTAGGCTAAAGCTAGGGCTCCCCTAGCCTTCAGGCTAGGGCACCCCTAGGCTTTAGGCTAGGGCTCCCCTAGCCTAAGACTAGGGCTCCCCTAGCCTACAGGATAGGGCACCCCTAGGCTTTAGGCTCCCCTAGGCTAAGGCTAGGGCTCCCCTAGCCTTCAGGCTAGGGCACCCCAAGGCTTTAGGCTAGGGCTCCCCTAGGCTAAGGCTAGGGCTCCCCTAGCCTTCAGGCTAGGGCACCCCTAGGCTTTAGGCTCCCCTAGGCTAAGGCTAGGGCTCCCCTAGCCTTCAGGCTAGGGCACCCCTAGGCTTTAGGCTAGGGCTCCCCTAGGCTAAGGCTAGGGCTCCCCTAGCCTTCAGGCTAGGGCACCACTAGGCTTTAGGCTCCCCTAGGCTAAGGCTAGGGCTCCCCTAGCCTTCAGTCTAGGGCACCCCTAGGCTTTAGGCTAGGGCTCCCCTAGGCTAAGGCTAGGGCTCCCCTAGCCTTCTGGCTAGGGCACCCCTAGGCTTTAGGCTCCCCTAGGCTAAGGCTAGGGCTCCCCTAGCCTTCAGGCTAGGGCACCCCTAGCCTTCAGGCTAGGGCACCCCTAGGCTTTAGGCTAGGGCTCCCCTAGGCTAAGGCTAGGGCTCCCCTAGCCTTAAGGCTAGGGCACCCCTAGGCTTTAGGTTAGGGCACCCCTAGGCTTTAGGCTAGGGCTCCCCTAGGCTAAGGTTAGGGCTCCCCTAGCCTTCAGGCTAGGGCACCCCTAGGCTTTAGGCTAGGGCTCCCCTAAGCTAAGGCTAGGGCTCCCCTAGCCTTCAGGCTAGGGCACCCCTAGGCTTTAGGCTAGGGCTCCCCTAGGCTAAGGCTAGGGCTCCCCTAGCCTTCAGGCTAGGGCACCCCTAGGCTTTAGGCTGCCCTAGGCTAAGGCTAGGGCTCCCTTAGCCTTCAGGCTAGTGCACCCCTTGGCTTTAGGCTAGGGCTCCCCTAGGCTAAGGCTAGGGCTCCCCTAGCCTTCAGGCTAGGGCAGCCCTAGGCTTTAGGCTCCCCTAGGCTAAGGCTTGGGCTCCCCTAGCCTTCAGGCTAGGGCACCCCGAGGATTTAGGCTAGGGCTCCCCTAGGCTAGGGCTAGGGCTCCCCTAGCCTTCAGGCTAGGGCACCCCGAGGCTTTAGGCTAGGGCTCCCCTAGGCTAGGGCTAGGGCTCCCCTAGCCTTCAGGCTAAGGCACCCCGAGGCTTTAGGCTAGGGCTCCCCTAGGCTAGGGCTAGGGCTCCCCTAGCCTTCAGGCTAGGGCACCCCGAGGCTTTAGGCTAGGGCTCCCCTAGGCTAGGGCTAGGGCTCCCCTAGCCTTCAGGCTAGGGCACCCCGAGGCTTTAGGCTAGGGCTCCCCTAGGCTAGGGCTAGGGCTCCCCTAGCCTTCACGCTAGGGCACCCCGAGGCTTTAGGCTAGGGCTCCCCTAGGCTAGGGCTAGGGCTCCCCTAGCCTTCAGGCTAGGGCACCCCGAGGCTTTAGGCTAGGGCTCCCCTAGGCTAGGGCTAGGGCTCCCCTAGCCTTCAGGCTAGGGCACCCCGAGGCTTTAGGCTAGGGCTCCCCTAGGCTAGGGCTAGGGCTCCCCTAGCCTTCAGGCTAGGGCACCCCGAGGCTTTAGGCTAGGGCTCCCCTAGGCTAGGGCTAGGGCTCCCCTAGCCTTCAGGCTAGGGCACCCCGAGGCTTTAGGCTAGGAGTCCCCTAGGCTAGGGCTAGGGCTCCCCTAGCCTTCAGGCTAGGGCACCCCGAGGCTTTAGGCTAGGGCTCCCCTAGGCTAGGGCTAGGGCTCCCCTAGCCTTCAGGCTAGGGCACCCCGAGGCTTTAGGCTAGGGCTCCCCTAGGCTAGGGCTAGGGCTCCCCTAGCCTTCAGGCTAGGGCACCCCGAGGCTTTAGGCTAGGGCTCCCCTAGGCTAGGGCTCCCCTAGCCTTCATGCTAGGGCACCCCGAGGCTTTAGGCTAGGGCTCCCCTAGATTAGGGCTCCCCTAGCCTTCAGGCTAGGGCACCCCGAGGCTTTAGGCTAGGGCTCCCCTAGGCTAGGGCTAGGGCTCCCCTAGCCTTCAGGCTAGGGCACCCCGAGGCTTTAGGCTCCCCTAGGCTAGGGCTAGGGCTCCCCTAGCCTTCAGGCTAGGGCACCCCGAGGCTTTAGGCTCCCCTCGGCTAGGGCTAGAGCTCCCCTAGCCTTCAGGCTAGGGCACCCCGAGGCTTTAGGCTCCCCTAGTCTAGGTCTAGGGCTCCCCTAGCCTTCAGGCTAGGGCACCCCGAGGCTTTAGGCTCCCCTAGGCTAGGGCTAGGGCTCCCCTAGCCTTCAGGCTAGGGCACCCCGAGGCTTTAGGCTCCCCTAGGCTAGGGCTAGGGCTCCCCTAGCCTTCAGGCTAGGGCACCCCGAGGCTTTAGGCTCCCCTAGGCTAGGCCTAGGGCTCCCCTAGCCTTCAGGCTAGGGCACCCCGATGCTTTAGGCTCCCCTAGGCTAGGGCTAGGGCTCCCCTAGCCTTCAGGCTAGGACACCCCGAGGCTTTAGGCTCCCCTAGGCTAAGGCTAGGGCTCCCCTAGCCTTCAGACAAGGGCACCCCGAGGCTTTAGGCTCCCCTAGGCTAAGGCTAGGGCTCCCCTAGCCTTCAGGCTAGGGCACCCCTAGGCTTTAGGCTCCCCTAGGCTAAGGCTAGGCCTCCCCTAGCCTTCAGGCTAGGGCACCCCGAGGCTTTAGGCTCCCCTAGGCTAAGGCTAGGGCTCCCCTAGCCTTCAGGCTAGGGCACCCCGAGGCTTTAGGCTCCCCTAGGCTAAGGCTAGGGCTCCCCTTGCCTTCAGGCTAGGGCACCCCGAGGCTTTAGGCTCCCATAGGCTAAGGCAAGGGCTCCCCTAGCCTTCAGGCTAGGCACCCCGAGGCTTTAGGCTAGGGCTCCCCTAGGCTAGGGCTCCCCTAGCCTTCAGGCTAGGGCACCCTGAGGCTTTAGGCTAGGGCTCCCCTAGGCTAGGGCTCCCCTAGCCTTCAGGCTAGGGCACCCCGAGGCTTTAGGCTAGGGCTCCCCTAGGCTAGGGCTAGGGCTCCCCTAGCCTTCAGGCTAGGGCACCCCGAGGCTTTAGGCTCCCCTAGGCTAGGGCTAGGGCTCCCCTAGCCTTCGGGCTAGGGCACCCCGAGGCTTTAGGCTCCCCTAGGCTAAGGCTAGGGTTCCCCTAGCCTTCAGGCTAGGGCACCCCGAGGCTTTAGGCTCCCCTAGGCTAAGGCTAGGGCTCCCCTAGCCTTCAGGCTAGGGCACCCCGAGGCTTTAGGCTCCCCTAGGCTAAGGCTAGGGCTCACCTAGCCTTCAGGCTAGGGCACCCCTAGGCTTTAGGCTCCCCTAAGCTAAGGCTAGGACTCCCCTAGCCTTCAGGCTAGGGCACCCCTAGGCTTCAGGCTAGGGCACCCCTAGGCTTTAGGCTCCCCTAGGCTAAGGCTAGGGCTCCCCTAGCCTTCAGGCTAGGGCACCCCTAGGCTTTAGGCTAGGGCTGCCCTAGGCTAAGGCTAGGGCTCCCCTAGCCTTCAGACTAGGGCACCCCTAGGCTTTAGGCTCCCCTAGGCTAAGGCTAGGGCTCCCCTAGCCTTCAGGCTAGGGCACCCCTAGGCTTTAGGCTAGGGCTCCCCTAGGCTAAGGCTAGGGCTCCCCTAGCCTTCAGGCTAGAGCACCCCTAGGCTTTAGGCTCCCCTAGGCTAAGGCTAGGGCTCCACCTAGCCTTCAGGCTAGGGCACCCCTAGGCTTTAGGCTCCCCTAGGCTAAGGCTAGGGCTCCCCTAGCCTTCAGGCTAGGGCACCCCTAGGCTTTAGGCTAGGGCTCCCCTAGGCTAAGACTAGGGCTCCCCTAGCCTTCAGGCTAGGGCACCCCTAGGCTTTAGTCTAGGGCTCCCCTAGGCTAGGGCTAGGGTTCCCCTAGCCTTCAGGCTAGGGCACCCCGAGGCTTTAGGCTCCCCTAGGCTAGGGCTAGGGCTCCCCTAGCCTTCAGGCCAGGGCACCCCGAGGCTTTAGGCTCCCCTAGGCTAGGGCTAGGGCTCCCCTAGCCTTCAGGCTAGGGCACCCCGAGGCTTTAGGCTTCCCTAGGCTAGGGCTAGGGCTCCCCTAGCCTTCAGGCTAGGGCACCCCGAGGCTTTAGGCTCCCGTAGGCTAGGGCTAGGGCTCCCCTAGCCTTCAGGCTAGGGCACCCCGAAGCTTTAGGCTCCCCTAGGCTAGGGCTAGGGCTCCCCTAGCCTTCAGGCTAGGGCACCCCGAGGCTTTAGGCTCCCCTAGGCTAAGGCTAGGGCTCACCTAGCCTTCAGGCTAGGGCACCCCGAGGCTTTAGGCTCCCCTAGGCTAAGGCTAGGGCTCCCCTAGCCTTCGGGCTAGGGCACCCCGAGGCTTTAGGCTCCCCTAGGCTAAGGCTAGGGTTCCCCTAGCCTTCAGGCTAGGGCACCCCGAGGCTTTAGGCTCCCCTAGGCTAAGGCTAGGGCTCCCCTAGCCTTCAGGCTAGGGCACCCCGAGGCTTTAGGCTCCCCTAGGCTAAGGCTAGGGCTCACCTAGCCTTCAGGCTAGGGCACCCCTAGGCTTTAGGCTCCCCTAAGCTAAGGCTAGGACTCTCCTAGCCTTCAGGCTAGGGCACCCCTAGGCTTCAGGCTAGGGCACCCATAGGCTTTAGGCTCCCCTAGGCTAAGGCTAGGGCTCCCCTAGCCTTCAGGCTAGGGCACCCCTAGGCTTTAGGCTAGGGCTGCCCTAGGCTAAGGCTAGGGCTCCCCTAGCCTTCAGGCTAGGGCACCCCTAGGCTTTAGGCTCCCCTAGGCTAAGGCTAGGGCTCCCCTAGCCTTCAGGCTAGGGCACCCCTAGGCTTTAGGCTAGGGCTCCCCTAGGCTAAGGCTAGGGCTCCCCTAGCCTTCAGGCTAGAGCACCCCTAGGCTTTAGGCTCCCCTAGGCTAAGGCTAGGGCTCCACCTAGCCTTCAGGCTAGGGCACCCCTAGGCTTTAGGCTCCCCTAGGCTAAGGCTAGGGCTCCCCTAGCCTTCAGGCTAGGGCACCCCTAGGCTTTAGGCTAGGGCTCCCCTAGGCTAAGACTAGGGCTCCCCTAGCCTTCAGGCTAGGGCACCCCTAGGCTTTAGTCTAGGGCTCCCCTAGGCTAGGGCTAGGGTTCCCCTAGCCTTCAGGCTAGGGCACCCCGAGGCTTTAGGCTCCCCTAGGCTAGGGCTAGGGCTCCCCTAGCCTTCAGGCCAGGGCACCCCGAGGCTTTAGGCTCCCCTAGGCTAGGGCTAGGGCTCCCCTAGCCTTCAGGCTAGGGCACCCCGAGGCTTTAGGCTTCCCTAGGCTAGGGCTAGGGCTCCCCTAGCCTTCAGGCTAGGGCACCCCGAGGCTTTAGGCTCCCCTAGGCTAGGGCTAGGGCTCCCCTAGCCTTCAGGCTAGGGCACCCCGAAGCTTTAGGCTCCCCTAGGCTAGGGCTAGGGCTCCCCTAGCCTTCAGGCTTGGGCACCCCTAGGCTTTAGGCTCCCCTAGGCTAGGGCTAGGGCTCCCCTAGCCTTCAGGCTAGGGCACCCCGAGGCTTTAGGCTCCCCAAGGCTAGGGCTAGGGCTCCCCTAGCCTTCAGGCTAGGGCACCCCGAGGCTTTAGGCTCCCCTAGGCTAGGGCTAGGGCTCCCCTAGCCTTCAGGCTAGGGCACCCCGATGCTTTAGTCTCCCCTAGGCTAAGGCTAGGGCTCCACTAGCCTTCAGGCTAGGGCACCCCGAGGCTTTAGGCTCCCCTAGGCTAAGGCTAGGGCTCCCCTAGCCTTCAGGCTAGGGCACCCCGAGGCTTTAGGCTCCCCTAGGCTAAAGCTAGGGCTCCCCTAGCCTTCAGGCTAGGGCACCCCTAGGCTTTAGGCTAGGGCTCCCCTAGGCTAAGACTAGGGCTCCCCTAGCCTACAGGATAGGGCACCCCTAGGCTTTAGGCTCCCCTAGGCTAAGGCTAGGGCTCCCCTAGCCTTCAGGCTAGGGCACCCCAAGGCTTTAGGCTAGGGCTCCCCTAGGCTAAGGCTAGGGCTCCCCTAGCCTTCAGGCTAGGGCACCCCTAGGCTTTAGGCTCCCCTAGGCTAAGGCTAGGGCTCCCCTAGCCTTCAGGCTAGGGCACCCCTAGGCTTTAGGCTAGGGCTCCCCTAGGCTAAGGCTAGGGCTCCCCTAGCCTTCAGGCTAGGGCACCACTAGGCTTTAGGCTCCCCTAGGCTAAGGCTAGGGCTCCCCTAGCCTTCAGTCTAGGGCACCCCTAGGCTTTAGGCTAGGGCTCCCCTAGGCTAAGGCTAGGGCTCCCCTAGCCTTCAGGCTAGGGCACCCCTAGGCTTTAGGCTCCCCTAGGCTAAGGCTAGGGCTCCCCTAGCCTTCAGGCTAGGGCACCCCTAGCCTTCAGGCTAGGGCACCCCTAGGCTTTAGGCTAGGGCTCCCCTAGGCTAAGGCTAGGGCTCCCCTAGCCTTAAGGCTAGGGCACCCCTAGGCTTTAGGTTAGGGCACCCCTAGGCTTTAGGCTAGGGCTCCCCTAGGCTAAGGTTAGGGCTCCCCTAGCCTTCAGGCTAGGGCACCCCTAGGCTTTAGGCTAGGGCTCCCCTAAGCTAAGGCTAGGGCTCCCCTAGCCTTCAGGCTAGGGCACCCCTAGGCTTTAGGCTAGGTCTCCCCTAGGCTAAGGCTAGGGCTCCCCTAGCCTTCAGGCTAGGGCACCCCTAGGCTTTAGGCTGCCCTAGGCTAAGGCTAGGGCTCCCTTAGCCTTCAGGCTAGTGCACCCCTTGGCTTTAGGCTAGGGCTCCCCTAGGCTAAGGCTAGGGCTCCCCTAGCCTTCAGGCTAGGGCAGCCCTAGGCTTTAGGCTCCCCTAGGCTAAGGCTTGGGCTCCCCTAGCCTTCAGGCTAGGGCACCCCGAGGATTTAGGCTAGGGCTCCCCTAGGCTAGGGCTAGGGCTCCCCTAGCCTTCAGGCTAGGGCACCCCGAGGCTTTAGGCTAGGGCTCCCCTAGGCTAGGGCTAGGGCTCCCCTAGCCTTCAGGCTAAGGCACCCCGAGGCTTTAGGCTAGGGCTCCCCTAGGCTAGGGCTATGGCTCCCCTAGCCTTCAGGCTAGGGCACCCCGAGGCTTTAGGCTAGGGCTCCCCTAGGCTAGGGCTAGGGCTCCCCTAGCCTTCAGGCTAGGGCACCCCGAGGCTTTAGGCTAGGGCTCCCCTAGGCTAGGGCTAGGGCTCCCCTAGCCTTCACGCTAGGGCACCCCGAGGCTTTAGGCTAGGGCTCCCCTAGGCTAGGGCTAGGGCTCCCCTAGCCTTCAGGCTAGGGCACCCCGAGGCTTTAGGCTAGGGCTCCCCTAGGCTAGGGCTAGGGCTCCCCTAGCCTTCAGGCTAGGGCACCCCGAGGCTTTAGGCTAGGGCTCCCCTAGGCTAGGGCTAGGGCTCCCCTAGCCTTCAGGCTAGGGCACCCCGAGGCTTTAGGCTAGGGCTCCCCTAGGCTAGGGCTAGGGCTCCCCTAGCCTTCAGGCTAGGGCACCGGGAGGCTTTAGGCTAGGAGTCCCCTAGGCTAGGGCTAGGGCTCCCCTAGCCTTCAGGCTAGGGCACCCCGAGGCTTTAGGCTAGGGCTCCCCTAGGCTAGGGCTAGGGCTCCCCTAGCCTTCAGGCTAGGGCACCCCGAGGCTTTAGGCTAGGGCTCCCCTAGGCTAGGGCTAGGGCTCCCCTAGCCTTCAGGCTAGGGCACCCCGAGGCTTTAGGCTAGGGCTCCCCTAGGCTAGGGCTCCCCTAGCCTTCATGCTAGGGCACCCCGAGGCTTTAGGCTAGGGCTCCCCTAGATTAGGGCTCCCCTAGCCTTCAGGCTAGGGCACCCCGAGGCTTTAGGCTAGGGCTCCCCTAGGCTAGGGCTAGGGCTCCCCTAGCCTTCAGGCTAGGGCACCCCGAGGCTTTAGGCTCCCCTAGGCTAGGGCTAGGGCTCCCCTAGCCTTCAGGCTAGGGCACCCCGAGGCTTTAGGCTCCCCTCGGCTAGGGCTAGAGCTCCCCTAGCCTTCAGGCTAGGGCACCCCGAGGCTTTAGGCTCCCCTAGTCTAGGTCTAGGGCTCCCCTAGCCTTCAGGCTAGGGCACCCCGAGGCTTTAGGCTCCCCTAGGCTAGGGCTAGGGCTCCCCTAGCCTTCAGGCTAGGGCACCCCGAGGCTTTAGGCTCCCCTAGGCTAGGGCTAGGGCTCCCCTAGCCTTCAGGCTAGGGCACCCCGAGGCTTTAGGCTCCCCTAGGCTAGGCCTAGGGCTCCCCTAGCCTTCAGGCTAGGGCACCCCGATGCTTTAGGCTCCCCTAGGCTAGGGCTAGGGCTCCCCTAGCCTTCAGGCTAGGACACCCCGAGGCTTTAGGCTCCCCTAGGCTAAGGCTAGGGCTCCCCTAGCCTTCAGACTAGGGCACCCCGAGGCTTTAGGCTCCCCTAGGCTAAGGCTAGGGCTCCCCTAGCCTTCAGGCTAGGGCACCCCTAGGCTTTAGGCTCCCCTAGGCTAAGGCTAGGCCTCCCCTAGCCTTCAGGCTAGGGCACCCCGAGGCTTTAGGCTCCCCTAGGCTAAGGCTAGGGCTCCCCTAGCCTTCAGGCTAGGGCACCCCGAGGCTTTAGGCTCCCCTAGGCTAAGGCTAGGGCTCCCCTTGCCTTCAGGCTAGGGCACCCCGAGGCTTTAGGCTCCCATAGGCTAAGGCAAGGGCTCCCCTAGCCTTCAGGCTAGGGCACCCCGAGGCTTTAGGCTAGGGCTCCCCTAGGCTAGGGCTCCCCTAGCCTTCAGGCTAGGGCACCCTGAGGCTTTAGGCTAGGGCTCCCCTAGGCTAGGGCTCCCCTAGCCTTCAGGCTAGGGCACCCCGAGGCTTTAGGCTAGGGCTCCCCTAGGCTAGGGCTAGGGCTCCCCTAGCCTTCAGGCTAGGGCACCCCGAGGCTTTAGGCTCCCCTAGGCTAGGGCTAGGGCTCCCCTAGCCTTCGGGCTAGGGCACCCCGAGGCTTTAGGCTCCCCTAGGCTAAGGCTAGGGTTCCCCTAGCCTTCAGGCTAGGGCACCCCGAGGCTTTAGGCTCCCCTAGGCTAAGGCTAGGGCTCCCCTAGCCTTCAGGCTAGGGCACCCCGAGGCTTTAGGCTCCCCTAGGCTAAGGCTAGGGCTCACCTAGCCTTCAGGCTAGGGCACCCCTAGGCTTTAGGCTCCCCTAAGCTAAGGCTAGGACTCCCCTAGCCTTCAGGCTAGGGCACCCCTAGGCTTCAGGCTAGGGCACCCCTAGGCTTTAGGCTCCCCTAGGCTAAGGCTAGGGCTCCCCTAGCCTTCAGGCTAGGGCACCCCTAGGCTTTAGGCTAGGGCTGCCCTAGGCTAAGGCTAGGGCTCCCCTAGCCTTCAGACTAGGGCACCCCTAGGCTTTAGGCTCCCCTAGGCTAAGGCTAGGGCTCCAATAGCCTTCAGGCTAGGGCACCCCTAGGCTTTAGGCTAGGGCTCCCCTAGGCTAAGGCTAGGGCTCCCCTAGCCTTCAGGCTAGAGCACCCCTAGGCTTTAGGCTCCCCTAGGCTAAGGCTAGGGCTCCACCTAGCCTTCAGGCTAGGGCACCCCTAGGCTTTAGGCTCCCCTAGGCTAAGGCTAGGGCTCCCCTAGCCTTCAGGCTAGGGCACCCCTAGGCTTTAGGCTAGGGCTCCCCTAGGCTAAGACTAGGGCTCCCCTAGCCTTCAGGCTAGGGCACCCCTAGGCTTTAGTCTAGGGCTCCCCTAGGCTAGGGCTAGGGTTCCCCTAGCCTTCAGGCTAGGGCACCCCGAGGATTTAGGCTCCCCTAGGCTAGGGCTAGGGCTCCCCTAGCCTTCAGGCCAGGGCACCCCGAGGCTTTAGGCTCCCCTAGGCTAGGGCTAGGGCTCCCCTAGCCTTCAGGCTAGGGCACCCCGAGGCTTTAGGCTTCCCTAGGCTAGGGCTAGGGCTCCCCTAGCCTTCAGGCTAGGGCACCCCGAGGCTTTAGGCTCCCGTAGGCTAGGGCTAGGGCTCCCCTAGCCTTCAGGCTAGGGCACCCCGAAGCTTTAGGCTCCCCTAGGCTAGGGCTAGGGCTCCCCTAGCCTTCAGGCTTGGGCACCCCTAGGCTTTAGGCTCCCCTAGGCTAGGGCTAGGGCTCCCCTAGCCTTCAGGCTAGGGCACCCCGAGGCTTTAGGCTCCCCAAGGCTAGGGCTAGGGCTCCCCTAGCCTTCAGGCTAGGGCACCCCGAGGCTTTAGGCTCCCCTAGGCTAGGGCTAGGGCTCCCCTAGCCTTCAGGCTAGGGCACCCCGATGCTTTAGTCTCCCCTAGGCTAAGGCTAGGGCTCCACTAGCTTTCAGGCTAGGGCACCCCGAGGCTTTAGGCTCCCCTAGGCTAAGGCTAGGGCTCCCCTAGCCTTCAGGCTAGGGCACCCCGAGGCTTTAGGCTCCCCTAGGCTAAAGCTAGGGCTCCCCTAGCCTTCAGGCTAGGGCACCCCTAGGCTTTAGGCTAGGGCTCCCCTAGGCTAAGACTAGGGCTCCCCTAGCCTACAGGATAGGGCACCCCTAGGCTTTAGGCTCCCCTAGGCTAAGGCTAGGGCTCCCCTAGCCTTCAGGCTAGGGCACCCCTAGGCTTTAGTCTAGGGCTCCCCTAGGCTAAGGCTAGGGCTCCCCTAGCCTTCAGGCTAGAGCACCCCTAGGCTTTAGGCTCCCCTAGGCTAAGGCTAGGGCTCCACCTAGCCTTCAGGCTAGGGCACCCCTAGGCTTTAGGCTCCCCTAGGCTAAGGCTAGGGCTCCCCTAGCCTTCAGGCTAGGGCACCCCAAGGCTTTAGGCTAGGGCTCCCCTAGGCTAAGGCTAGGGCTCCCCTAGCCTTCAGGCTAGGGCACCCCTAGGCTTTAGGCTCCCCTAGGCTAAGGCTAGGGCTCCCCTAGCCTTCAGGCTAGGGCACCCCTAGGCTTTAGGCTAGGGCTCCCCTAGGCTAAGGCTAGGGCTCCCCTAGCCTTCAGGCTAGGGCACCACTAGGCTTTAGGCTCCCCTAGGCTAAGGCTAGGGCTCCCCTAGCCTTCAGTCTAGGGCACCCCTAGGCTTTAGGCTAGGGCTCCCCTAGGCTAAGGCTAGGGCTCCCCTAGCCTTCAGGCTAGGGCACCCCTAGGCTTTAGGCTCCCCTAGGCTAAGGCTAGGGCTCCCCTAGCCTTCAGGCTAGGGCACCCCTAGCCTTCAGGCTAGGGCACCCCTAGGCTTTAGGCTAGGGCTCCCCTAGGCTAAGGCTAGGGCTCCCCTAGCCTTAAGGCTAGGGCACCCCTAGGCTTTAGGTTAGGGCACCCCTAGGCTTTAGGCTAGGGCTCCCCTAGGCTAAGGTTAGGGTTCCCCTAGCCTTCAGGCTAGGGCACCCCTAGGCTTTAGGCTAGGGCTCCCCTAAGCTAAGGCTAGGGCTCCCCTAGCCTTCAGGCTAGGGCACCCCTAGGCTTTAGGCTAGGGCTCCCCTAGGCTAAGGCTAGGGCTCCCCTAGCCTTCAGGCTAGGGCACCCCTAGGCTTTAGGCTGCCCTAGGCTAAGGCTAGGGCTCCCTTAGCCTTCAGGCTAGGGCACCCCTTGGCTTTAGGCTAGGGCTCCCCTAGGCTAAGGCTAGGGCTCCCCTAGCCTTCAGGCTAGGGCAGCCCTAGGCTTTAGGCTCCCCTAGGCTAAGGCTAGGGCTCCCCTAGCCTTCAGGCTAGGGCACCCCGAGGATTTAGGCTAGGGCTCCCCTAGGCTAGGGCTAGGGCTCCCCTAGCCTTCAGGCTAGGGCACCCCGAGGCTTTAGGCTAGGGCTCCCCTAGGCTAGGGCTAGGGCTCCCCTAGCCTTCAGGCTAAGGCACCCCGAGGCTTTAGGCTAGGGCTCCCCTAGGCTAGGGCTAGGGCTCCCCTAGCCTTCAGGCTAGGGCACCCCGAGGCTTTAGGCTAGGGCTCCCCTAGGCTAGGGCTAGGGCTCCCCTAGCCTTCAGGCTAGGGCACCCCGAGGCTTTAGGCTAGGGCTCCCCTAGGCTAGGGCTAGGGCTCCCCTAGCCTTCACGCTAGGGCACCCCGAGGCTTTAGGCTAGGGCTCCCCTAGGCTAGGGCTAGGGCTCCCCTAGCCTTCAGGCTAGGGCACCCCGAGGCTTTAGGCTAGGGCTCCCCTAGGCTAGGGCTAGGGCTCCCCTAGCCTTCAGGCTAGGGCACCCCGAGGCTTTAGGCTAGGGCTCCCCTAGGCTAGGGCTACGGCTCCCCTAGCCTTCAGGCTAGGGCACCCCGAGGCTTTAGGCTAGGGCTCCCCTAGGCTAGGGCTAGGGCTCCCCTAGCCTTCAGGCTAGGGCACCCCGAGGCTTTAGGCTAGGAGTCCCCTAGGATAGGGCTAGGGCTCCCCTAACCTTCAGGCTAGGGCACCCCGAGGCTTTAGGCTAGGGCTCCCCTAGGCTAGGGCTAGGGCTCCCCTAGCCTTCAGGCTAGGGCACCCCGAGGCTTTAGGCTAGGGCTCCCCTAGGCTAGGGCTAGGGCTCCCCTAGCCTTTAGGCTAGGGCACCCCGAGGCTTTAGGCTAGGGCTCCCCTAGGCTAGGGCTCCCCTAGCCTTCAGGCTAGGGCACCCCGAGGCTTTAGGCTAGGGCTCCCCTAGGCTAGGGCTCCCCTAGCCTTCAGGCTAGGGCACCCCGAGGCTTTAGGCTAGGGCTCCCCTAGGCTAGGGCTAGGGCTCCCCTAGCCTTCAGGCTAGGGCACCCCGAGGCTTTAGGCTCCCCTAGGCTAGGGCTAGGGCTCCCCTAGCCTTCAGGCTAGGGCACCCCGAGGCTTTAGGCTCCCCTCGGCTAGGGCTAGAGCTCCCCTAGCCTTCAGGCTAGGGCACCCCGAGGCTTTAGGCTCCCCTAGTCTAGGTCTAGGGCTCCCCTAGCCTTCAGGCTAGGGCACCCCGAGGCTTTAGGCTCCCCTAGGCTAGGGCTAGGGCTCCCCTAGCCTTCAGGCTAGGGCACCCCGAGGCTTTAGGCTCCCCTAGGCTAGGGCTAGGGCTCCCCTAGCCTTCAGGCTAGGGCACCCCGAGGCTTTAGGCTCCCCTAGGCTAGGCCTAGGGCTCCCCTAGCCTTCAGGCTAGGGCACCCCGATGCTTTAGGCTCCCCTAGGCTAGGGCTAGGGCTCCCCTAGCCTTCAGGCTAGGGCACCCCGAGGCTTTAGGCTCCCCTAGGCTAAGGCTAGGGCTCCCCTAGCCTTCAGACTAGGGCACCCCGAGGCTTTAGGCTCCCCTAGGCTAAGGCTAGGGCTACCCTAGACTTCAGGCTAGGGCACCCCGAGGCTTTAGGCTCCCCTAGGCTAAGGCTAGGGCTCCCCTAGCCTTTAGGCTAGGGCACCCCGAGGCTTTAGGCTCCCCTAGGCTAAGGCTAGGGCTCCCCTAGCCTTCAGGCTAGGGCACCCCTAGGCTTTAGGCTCCCCTAGGCTAAGGCTAGGGCTCCCCTAGCCTTCAGGCTAGGGCACCCCTAGGCTTTAGGCTCCCCTAGCCTAAGGCTAGGTCTCTCCTAGCCTTCAGGCTAGGGCACCCCTAGGCTTTAGGCTAGGGCTCCCCTAGGCTAAGGCTAGGGCTCCCCTAGGCTAAGGCTAGGGCTCCCCTAGCCTTCAGGCTAGGGCACCCCTAGGCTTTAGGCTCCCCTAGGCTAGGGCTAGGACTCCCCTAGCCTTCAGGCTAGGGCACCCCGAGGCTTTCGGCTCCCCAAGGCTAGGGCTAGGGCTCCCCTAGCCTTCAGGCTATGGCACCCCGAGGCTTTAGGCTCCCCTAGGCTAGGGCTAGGGCTCCCCTAGCCTTCAGGCTAGGGCACCCCGAGGCTTTAGGCTCCCCTAGGCTAAGGCTAGGGCTCCACTAGCCTTCAGGCTAAGGCACCCCGAGGCTTTAGGCTCCCCTAGGCTAAGGCTAGGGCTCCCCTAGCCTTCAGGTTAGGGCACCCCGAGGCTTTAGGCTCCCCTAGGCTAAAGCTAGGGCTCCCCTAGCCTTCAGGCTAGGGCACCCCGAGGCTTTAGGCTCCCCTAGGCTAAGGCTAGGGCTCCCCTAGCCTTCAGGCTAGAGCACCCCGAGGCTTTAGGCTCCCCTAGGCTAAGGCTAGGGCTCCCCTAGCCTTCAGGCTAGGGCACCCCGAGGCTTTAGGCTCCCCTAGGCTAAGACTAGGGCTCCCCTTGCCTTCAGGCTAGGGCACCCCGAGGCTTTAGGCTCCCCTAGGCTAAGGCTAGGGCTCCCCTAGCCTTCAGGCTAGGGCACCCCGAGGGTTTAGGCTCCCCTAGGCTAAGGCTAGGGCTCCCCTAGCGTTCAGGCTAGGGCACCCCGAGGCTTTAGGCTCCCCTAGGCTAAGGCTAGGGCTCCCCTAGCCTTCAGGCTAGGGCACCCCGAGGCTTTAGGCTCCCCTAGGCTAAGGCTAGGGCTCCCCTAGCCTTCAGACTAGGGCACCCCGAGGCTTTAGGCTCCCCTAGGCTAAGGCTAGGGCTCCCCTAGCCTTCAGGCTAGGGCACCCCGAGGCTTTAGGCTCCCCTAGGCTAAGGCTAGGGCTCCCCTAGCCTTCAGGCTAGGGCACCCCGAGGCTTTAGGCTCCCCTAGGCTAAGGCTAGGGCTCCCCTAGCCTTCAGGCTAGGGCACCCCTAGGCTTTAGGCTCCCCTAAGCTAAGGCTAGGGCTCCCCTAGCCTTCAGGCTAGGGCACCCTTAGGCTTCAGGCTAGGGCACCCCTAGGCTTTAGGCTACCCTAGGCTAAGGCTAGGGCTCCCCTAGCCTTCAGGCTAGGGCACCCCTAGGCTTTAGGCTAGGGCTCCCCTAGGCTAAGGCTAGGGCTCCCCTAGCCTTCAGGCTAGGGCACCCCTAGGCTTTAGGCTCCCCTAGGCTAAGGCTAGGGCTCCCCTAGCCTTCAGGCTAGGGCACCCCTAGGCTTTAGGCTAGGGCTCCCCTAGGCTAAGACTAGGGCTCCACTAGCCTACAGGCTAGGGCACCCCTAGGCTTTAGGCTCCCCTAGGCTAAGGCTAGGGCTCCCCTAGCCTTCAGGCTAAGGCACCCCTAGGCTTTAGGCTAGGGCTCCCCTAGGCTAAGGTTAGGGCTCCCCTAGCCTACAGGCTAGAGCACCCCTAGGCTTTAGGCTCCCCTAGGCTAAGGCTAGGGCTCCACCTAGCCTTCAGGCTAGGGCACCCCTAGGCTTTAGGCTCCCCTAGGCTAAGGCTAGGGTTCCCCTAGCCTTCAGGCTAGGGCACCCCAAGGCTTTAGGCTAGGGCTCCCCTAGGCTAAGGCTAGGGCTCCCCTAGCCTTCAGGCTAGGGCACCCCTAGGCTTTAGGCTCCCCTAGGCTAAGGCTAGGGCTCCCCTAGCCTTCAGGCTAGGGCACCCCTAGGCTTTAGGCTAGGGCTCCCCTAGGCTAAGGCTAGGGCTCCCCTAGCCTTCAGGCTAGGGCACCCCTAGGCTTTAGGCTCCCCTAGGCTAAGGCTAGGGCTCCCCTAGCCTTCAGGCTAGGGCACCCCTAGGCTTTAGGCTAGGGCTGCCCTAGGCTAAGGCTAGGGCTACCCTAGCCTTCAGGCTAGGGCACCACTAGGCTTTAGGCTCCCCTAGGCTAAGGCTAGGGCTCCCCTAGCCTTCAGGCTAGGGCACCCCTAGGCTTTAGGCTAGGGCTCCCCTAGGCTAAGGCAAGGGCTCCCCTAGACTTCAGGCTAGGGCACCCCTAGGCTTTAGGCTCCCCTAGGCTAAGGCTAGGGCTCCCCTAGCCTTCAGGCTAGGGCACCCCTAGGCTTTAGTCTCCCCTAGGCTAAGGCTAGGGCTCCCCTAGCCTTCAGGCTAGGGCAACCCTAGGCTTTAGGCTAGGGCTCCCCTAGGCTAAGGCTAGGGCTCCCCTAGCCTTCAGGCTAGGGCACCCCTAGGCTTTAGGCTCCCCTAGGCTAAGGCTAGGGCTCCCCTAGGCTTCAGGCTAGGGCACCCCTAGGCTTTAGGCTAGGGCTCCCCTAGGCTAAGGCTAGGGCTCCCCTAGCCTTCAGGCTAGGGCACCCCTAGGCTTTAGGCTCCCCTAGGCTAAGGCTAGGGCTCCCCTAGGCTTCAGGCTAGGGCACCCCTAGGCTTTAGGCTAGGGCTCCCCTAGGCTAAGATTAGGGCTCCCCTAGCCTTCAGGCTAGGGCACCCCTAGGCTTTAGGCACCCCTAGGCTAAGGCTAGGGCTCCCCTAGCCTTCAGGCTATGGCACCCCGAGGCTTTAGGCTCCCCTAGGCTAGGGCTAGGGCTCCCCTAGCCTTCAGGCTAGGGCACCCCGAGGCTTTAGGCTCCCCTAGGCTAAGGCTAGGGCTCCACTAGCCTTCAGGCTAAGGCACCCCGAGGCTTTAGGCTCCCCTAGGCTAAGGCTAGGGCTCCCCTAGCCTTCAGGTTAGGGCACCCCGAGGCTTTAGGCTCCCCTAGGCTAAAGCTAGGGCTCCCCTAGCCTTCAGGCTAGGGCACCCCGAGGCTTTAGGCTCCCCTAGGCTAAGGCTAGGGCTCCCCTAGCCTTCAGGCTAGAGCACCCCGAGGCTTTAGGCTCCCCTAGGCTAAGGCTAGGGCTCCCCTAGCCTTCAGGCTAGGGCACCCCGAGGCTTTAGGCTCCCCTAGGCTAAGACTAGGGCTCCCCTTGCCTTCAGGCTAGGGCACCCCGAGGCTTTAGGCTCCCCTAGGCTAAGGCTAGGGCTCCCCTAGCCTTCAGGCTAGGGCACCCCGAGGGTTTAGGCTCCCCTAGGCTAAGGCTAGGGCTCCCCTAGCGTTCAGGCTAGGGCACCCCGAGGCTTTAGGCTCCCCTAGGCTAAGGCTAGGGCTCCCCTAGCCTTCAGGCTAGGGCACCCCGAGGCTTTAGGCTCCCCTAGGCTAAGGCTAGGGCTCCCCTAGCCTTCAGACTAGGGCACCCCGAGGCTTTAGGCTCCCCTAGGCTAAGGCTAGGGCTCCCCTAGCCTTCAGGCTAGGGCACCCCGAGGCTTTAGGCTCCCCTAGGCTAAGGCTAGGGCTCCCCTAGCCTTCAGGCTAGGGCACCCCGAGGCTTTAGGCTCCCCTAGGCTAAGGCTAGGGCTCCCCTAGCCTTCAGGCTAGGGCACCCCTAGGCTTTAGGCTCCCCTAAGCTAAGGCTAGGGCTCCCCTAGCCTTCAGGCTAGGGCACCCTTAGGCTTCAGGCTAGGGCACCCCTAGGCTTTAGGCTACCCTAGGCTAAGGCTAGGGCTCCCCTAGCCTTCAGGCTAGGGCACCCCTAGGCTTTAGGCTAGGGCTCCCCTAGGCTAAGGCTAGGGCTCCCCTAGCCTTCAGGCTAGGGCACCCCTAGGCTTTAGGCTCCCCTAGGCTAAGGCTAGGGCTCCCCTAGCCTTCAGGCTAGGGCACCCCTAGGCTTTAGGCTAGGGCTCCCCTAGGCTAAGACTAGGGCTCCACTAGCCTACAGGCTAGGGCACCCCTAGGCTTTAGGCTCCCCTAGGCTAAGGCTAGGGCTCCCCTAGCCTTCAGGCTAAGGCACCCCTAGGCTTTAGGCTAGGGCTCCCCTAGGCTAAGGTTAGGGCTCCCCTAGCCTACAGGCTAGAGCACCCCTAGGCTTTAGGCTCCCCTAGGCTAAGGCTAGGGCTCCACCTAGCCTTCAGGCTAGGGCACCCCTAGGCTTTAGGCTCCCCTAGGCTAAGGCTAGGGTTCCCCTAGCCTTCAGGCTAGGGCACCCCAAGGCTTTAGGCTAGGGCTCCCCTAGGCTAAGGCTAGGGCTCCCCTAGCCTTCAGGCTAGGGCACCCCTAGGCTTTAGGCTCCCCTAGGCTAAGGCTAGGGCTCCCCTAGCCTTCAGGCTAGGGCACCCCTAGGCTTTAGGCTAGGGCTCCCCTAGGCTAAGGCTAGGGCTCCCCTAGCCTTCAGGCTAGGGCACCCCTAGGCTTTAGGCTCCCCTAGGCTAAGGCTAGGGCTCCCCTAGCCTTCAGGCTAGGGCACCCCTAGGCTTTAGGCTAGGGCTGCCCTAGGCTAAGGCTAGGGCTACCCTAGCCTTCAGGCTAGGGCACCACTAGGCTTTAGGCTCCCCTAGGCTAAGGCTAGGGCTCCCCTAGCCTTCAGGCTAGGGCACCCCTAGGCTTTAGGCTAGGGCTCCCCTAGGCTAAGGCAAGGGCTCCCCTAGACTTCAGGCTAGGGCACCCCTAGGCTTTAGGCTCCCCTAGGCTAAGGCTAGGGCTCCCCTAGCCTTCAGGCTAGGGCACCCCTAGGCTTTAGTCTCCCCTAGGCTAAGGCTAGGGCTCCCCTAGCCTTCAGGCTAGGGCAACCCTAGGCTTTAGGCTAGGGCTCCCCTAGGCTAAGGCTAGGGCTCCCCTAGCCTTCAGGCTAGGGCACCCCTAGGCTTTAGGCTCCCCTAGGCTAAGGCTAGGGCTCCCCTAGGCTTCAGGCTAGGGCACCCCTAGGCTTTAGGCTAGGGCTCCCCTAGGCTAAGGCTAGGGCTCCCCTAGCCTTCAGGCTAGGGCACCCCTAGGCTTTAGGCTCCCCTAGGCTAAGGCTAGGGCTCCCCTAGGCTTCAGGCTAGGGCACCCCTAGGCTTTAGGCTAGGGCTCCCCTAGGCTAAGATTAGGGCTCCCCTAGCCTTCAGGCTAGGGCACCCCTAGGCTTTAGGCACCCCTAGGCTAAGGCTAGGGCTCCCCTAGCCTTCAGGCTAGGGCACCCCTAGGCTTTAGGCTAGGGCTCCCCTAGGCAAAGGCTAGGGCTCCCCTAGCCTTCAGGCTAGGGCACCCATAGGCTTTAGGCACCCCTAGGCTAAGGCTAGGGCTCCCCTAGCCTTCAGGCTAGGGCACCCCTAGGCTTTAGGCTAGGGCTCCCCTAGGCTAGGGCTAGGGCTCCCCTAGCCTTCAGGCTAGGGCACCCCGAGGCTTTAGGCTAGGGCTCCCCTAGGCTAAGGCTAGGGCTCCCCTAGCCTTCAGGCTAGGGCACCCCGAGGCTTTAGGCTAGGGCTCCCCTAGGCTAGGGCTAGGGCTCCCCTAGCCTTCAGGCTAGGGCACCCCGAGGCTTTAGGCTAGGGCTCCCCTAGGCTAGGGCTAGGGCTCCCCTAGCCTTCAGGCTAGGGCACCCCGAGGCTTTAGGCTCCCCTAGGCTAGGGCTAGGGTTCCCCTAGCCTTCAGGCTAGGGCACCCCGAGGCTTTAGGCTCCCCTAGGCTAGGGCTAGAGCTCCCCTAGCCTTCAGGCTAGGGCACCCCGAGGCTTTAGGCTCCCCTAGGCTAGGGCTAGGGCTCCTCTAGCCTTCAGGCTAGGGCACCCCGAGGCTTTAGGCTCCCCTAGGCTAAGGCTAGGGCTCCCCTAGCCTTCAAGCTAGGGCACCCCGAGGCTTTAGGCTCCCCTAGGCTAAGGCTAGGGCTCCCCTAGCCTTCAGGCTAGGGCACCCCGAGGCTTTAGGCTCCCCTAGGCTAAGGCTAGGGCTCCCCTAGCCTTCAGGCTAGGGCACCCCGAGGCTTTAGGCTCCCCTAGGCTAAGGTTAGGGCTCCCCTAGCCTTCAGGCTAGGGCACCCCGAGGCTTTAGGCTCCCCTAGGCTAAGGCTAGGGCTCCCCTAGCCTTCAGGCTAGGGCACCCCGAGGCTTTAGGCTCCCCTAGGCTAAGGCTAGGGCTCCGCTAGACTTCATGCTAGGGCACCCCGAGGCGTTAGGCTCCCCTAGGCTAAGGCTAGGGCTCCCCTAGCCTTCAGGCTAGGGCACCCCGAGGCTTTAGGCTCCCCTAGCCTTCAGGCTAGGGCACCCTTAGGCTTCAGGCTAGGGCACCCCTAGGCTTTAGGCTCCCCTAGGCTAAGGCTAGGGCTCCCCTAGCCTTCAGGCTAGGGCACCCCGAGGCTTTAGGCTCCCCTAGGCTAAGGCTAGGGCTCCCCTAGCCTTCAGGCTAGGGCACCCCTAGGCTTCAGGCTAGGGCACCCCTATTCTTTAGGCTCCCCTAGGCTAAGGCTAGGGCTCCCCTAGCCTTCAGGCTAGGGCACCCCTAGGCTTTAGGCTAGGGCTCCCCTAGGCTAAGGCTAGGGCTCCCCTAGCCTTCAGGCTAGGGCACCCCTAGGCTTTAGGCTCCCCTAGGCTAAGGCTAGGGCTCCCCTAGCCTTCACGCTAGGGCACCCCTAGGCTTTAGGCTCCCCTAGGCTAAGGCTAGGGCTCCCCTAGCCTTCAGGAGAGGGCACCCCTAGGCTTTAGGCTAGGGCTCCCCTAGGCTAAGGCTAGGGCTCCCCTAGCCTTCAGGCTAGGGCACCCCTAGGCTTTAGGCTCCCCTAGGCTAAGGCTAGGGCTCCCCTAGCCTTCAGGCTAGGGCACCCCTAGGCTTTAGTCTCCCCTAGGCTAAGGCTAGGGCTCCCCTAGCCTTCAGGCTAGGGCAACCCTAGGCTTTAGGCTAGGGCTCCCCTAGGCTAAGGCTAGGGCTCCCCTAGCCTTCAGGCTAGGGCACCCCTAGGCTTTAGGCTCCCCTAGGCTAAGGCTAGGGCTCCCCTAGCCTTCAGGCTAGGGCACCCCTAGGCTTTAGGCTCCCCTAGGCTAAGGCTAGGGCTCCCCTAGGCTTCAGGCTAGGGCACCCCTAGGCTTTAGGCTAGGGCTCCCCTAGGCTAAGGTTAGGGCTCCCCTAGCCTTCAGGCTAGGGCACCCCTAGGCTTTAGGCACCCCTAGGCTAAGGCTAGGGCTCCCCTAGCCTTCAGGCTAGGGCACCCCTAGGCTTTAGGCTAGGGCTCCCCTAGGCAAAGGCTAGGGCTCCCCTAGCCTTCAGGCTAGGGCACCCATAGGCTTTAGGCACCCATAGGCTAAGGCTAGGGCTCCCCTAGCCTTCAGGCTAGGGCACCCCTAGGCTTTAGGCTAGGGCTCCCCTAGGCTAGGGCTAGGGCTCCCCTAGCCTTCAGGCTAGGGCACCCCAAGGCTTTAGGCTAGGGCTCCCCTAGGCTAAGGCTAGGGCTCCCCTAGCCTTCAGGCTAGGGCACCCCTAGGCTTTAGGCTAGGGCTCCCCTAGGCAAAGGCTAGGGCTCCCCTAGCCTTCAGGCTAGGGCACACATAGGCTTTAGGCACCCATAGGCTAAGGCTAGGGCTCCCCTAGCCTTCAGGCTAGGGCACCCCTAGGCTTTAGGCTCCCCTAGGCTAAGGCTAGGGTTCCCCTAGCCTTCAGGCTAGGGCACCCCAAGGCTTTAGGCTAGGGCTCCCCTAGGCTAAGGCTAGGGCTCCCCTAGCCTTCAGGCTAGGGCACCCCTAGGCTTTAGGCTCCCCTAGACTAAGGCTAGGGCTCCCCTAGCCTTCAGGCTAGGGCACCCCTAGGCTTTAGGCTAGGGCTCCCCTAGGCTAAGGCTAGGGCTCCCCTAGCCTTCAGGCTAGGGCACCCCTAGGCTTTAGGCTAGGGCTCCCTAGGCTAAGGCTAGGGCTCCCCTAGCCTTCAGGCTAGGGCACCCCTAGGCTTTAGGCTCCCCTAGGCTAAGGCTAGGGCTCCCCTAGCCTTCAGGCTAGGGCTCCCCTAGGCTTTAGGCTAGGGCTCCCCTAGGCTAAGGCTAGGGCTCCCCTAGCCTTCATGCTAGGGCACCACTAGGCTTTAGGCTCCCCTAGGCTAAGGCTAGGGCTCCCCTAGCCTTCAGGCTAGGGCACCCCTAGGCTTTAGGCTAGGGCTCCCCTAGGCTAAGGCTAGGGCTCCCCTAGCCTTCAGGCTAGGGCACCCCTAGGCTTTAGGCTCCCCTAGGCTAAGGCTAGGGCTCCCCTCGCCTTCACGCTAGGGCACCCCTAGGATTTAGGCTCCCCTAGGCTAAGGCTAGGGCTCCCCTAGCCTTCAGGCTAGGGCACCCCTAGGCTTTAGGCTAGGGCTCCCCTAGGCTAAGGCTAGGGCTCCCCTAGCCTTCAGGCTAGGGCACCCCTAGGCTTTAGGCTCCCCTAGGCTAAGGCTAGGGCTCCCCTAGCCTTCAGGCTAGGGCACCCCTAGGCTTTAGTCTCCCCTAGGCTAAGGCTAGGGCTCCCCTAGCCTTCAGGCTTGGGCACCCCTAGGCTTTAGGCTAGGGCTCCCCTAGGCTAAGGCTAGGGCTCCCCTAGCCTTCAGGCTAGGGCACCCCTAGGCTTTAGGCTCCCGTAGGCTAAGGCTAGGGCTCCCCTAGCCTTCAGGCTAGGGCACCCCTAGGCTTTAGGCTAGGGCTCCCCTAGGCTAAGGCTACGGCTCCCCTAGCCTTCAGGCTAGGGCACCCCTAGGCTTTAGGCTCCCCTAGGCTAAGGCTAGGGCTCCCCTAGGCTTCAGGCTAGGGCACCCCTAGGCTTTAGCCTAGGGCTCCCCTAGGCTAAGGCTAGGGCTCCCCTAGCCTTCAGGCTAGGGCACCCCTAGGCTTTAGGCACCCCTAGGCTAAGGCTAGGGCTCCCCTAGCCTTCAGGCTAGGGCACCCCTAGGCTTTAGGCTAGGGCTCCCCTAGGCTAAGGCTAGGGCTCCCCTAGCCTTAAGGCTAGGGCACCCCTAGGCTTTAGGCTCCCCTAGGCTAAGGCTAGGGCTCCCCTTGCCTTCAGGCTAGGGCACCCCTAGGCTAAGGCTAGGGCTCCCCTAGCCTTAAGGCTTGGGCACCCCTAGGCTTTAGGCTCCCCTAGGCTAAGGCTAGGGCTCCCATAGCCTTCAGGCTAGGGCACCCCTAGGCTTTAGGCTCCCCTAGGCTAAGGCTAGGGCTCCCCTAGCCTTCAGGCTAGGGCACCCCTAGGCTTTAGGCTAGGACTCCCCTAGGCTAAGGCTAGGGCTCCCCTAGCCTTCAGGCTAGGGCACCCCTAGGCTTTAGGCTCCCCTAGGCTAAGGCTAGGGCTCCCCTAGCCTTCAGGCTAGGGCCCCCCTTGGCTTTAGGCTAGGGCTCCCCTAGGCTTTAGGCTCACCTAGGCTAAGGCTAGGGCTCCCCTAGCCTTCAGGCTAGGGCACCCCTAGGCTTTAGGCTCCCCTAGGCTAAGGTTAGGGCTCCCCTAGCCTGAAGGCTAGGGCACCCCTAGGCTTTAGGCTAGGGCTCCCCTAGGCTAAGGCTAGGGCTCCCCTAGCCTTCAGGCTAGGGCACCCCTAGCCTATAGGTTCCCCTAGGCTAAGGCTAGGGCTCCCCTAGCCTTCAGGTTAGGGCACCCCTAGGCTTTAGGCTAGGGCTCCCCGAGGCTAAGGCTAGGGCTCCCCTAGCCTTCAGTCTAGGGCACCACTAGGCTTTAGGCTCCCCTAGGCTAGGGTTAGGGCTACCCTAGCCTTCAGGCTAGGGCACCCCGATGATTTAGGCTCACCTAGGCTAGGGCTAGGGCTCCCCTAGCCTTCAGGCTAGGGCACCCCGAGGGTTTAGGCTCCCCTAGGCTAGGGCTAGGGCTCCCCTAGCCTTCAGGCTAGGGCACCCCGAGGCTTTAGGCTCCCCTAGGCTAGGGCTAGGGCTCCCCTAGCCTTCAGGCTAGGGCACCCCGGGGCTTTAGGCTCCCCTAGGCTAGGGCTAGGGCTTCCCTAGCCTTCAGGCTAGGGCACCCCGAGGCTTTAGGCTCCCCTATGCTAGGGCTAGGGCTCCCCTCGCCTTCAGGCGAGGGTACCCCGAGGCTTTAGGCTCCCCTAGGCTAAGGCTAGGGCTCCCCTAGCCTTCAGGCTAGGGCACCCCGAGGCTTTAGGCTCCCCTAGGCTAAGGCTAGGGCTCCCCTAGCCTTCAGGCTAGGGCACCCCGAGGCTTTAGGCTCCCCTAGGCTAAGGCTAGGGCTCCCCTAGCCTTCAGGCTAGGGCACCCCGAGGCTTTAAGCTCCCCTAGGCTAAGGCTAGGGCTCCCCTAGCCTTCAGTCTAGGGCACCCCGAGGCTTTAGGATCCCCTAGGCTAAGGCTAGGGCTCCCCTAGCCTTCAGGCTAGGGCACCCCGAGGCTTTAGGCTCCCCTAGGCTAAGGTTAGGGCTCCCCTAGCCTTCAGGCTAGGGCACCCCGAGGCTTTAGGCTCCCCTAGGCTAAGGCTAGGGCTCCCCTAGCCTTCAGGCTAGGGCACCCCGAGGCGTTAGGCTCCCCTAGGCTAAGGCTAGGGCTCCCCTAGCCTTCAGGCTAGGGCACCCCGAGGCTTTAGGCTCCCCTAGGCTAAGGCTAGGGCTCCCCTAGCCTTCAGGCTAGGGCACCCCGAGGCTTTAGGCTCCCCTAGGCTAAGGCTAGGGCTCCCCTAGCCTTCAGGCTAGGGCACCCAGAGGCTTTAGGCTCCCCTAGGCTAAGGCTAGGGCTCCCCTAGCCTTCAGGCTAGGGCACACCTAGGCTTCAGGCTACTGCACCCCTAGGCTTTAGGCTCCCCTAGGCTAAGGCTAGGGCTCCCCTAGCCTTCAGGCTAGGGCACCCCTAGGCTTTAGGCTAGGGCTCCCCTAGGCTAAGGCTAGGGCTCCCCTAGCCTTCAGGCTAGGGCACCCCTAGGCTTTAGGCTCCCCTAGGCTAAGGCTAGGGCTCCCCTTGCCTTCACGCTAGGGCACCCCTAGGCTTTAGGCCCCCCTAGGGTAAGGCTAGGGCTCCCCTAGCCTTCAGGCTAGGGCACCCCTAGGCTTTAGGCTAGGGCTCCCCTAGGCTAAGGCTAGGGCTCCCCTAGCCTTCAGGCTAGGGCACCCCTAAGCTTTAGGCTCCCCTAGGCTAAGGCTAGGGCTCCCCTAGCCTTCAGGCTAGGGCACCCCTAGACTTTAGTCTCCCCTAGGCTAAGGATAGGGCTCCCCTAGCCTTCAGGCTAGGGCACCCCTAGGCTTTAGGCTAGGGCTCCCCTAGGCTAAGGCTAGGGCTCCCCTAACCTTCAGGCTAGGGCACCCTTAGGCTTTAGGCTCCCCTAGGCTAAGGCTAGGGCTCCCCTAGCCTTCAGGCTAGGGCACCCCGAGGCTTTAGGCTAGGGCTCCCCTAGGCTAAGGATAGGGCTCCCCTAGCCTTCAGGCTAGTACACCCCTAGGCTTTAGGCTCCCCTATGCTAAGGCTAGTGCTCCCCTAGGCTTCAGGCTAGGGCACCCCTAGGCTTTAGGCTTGGGCTCCCCTAGGCTAAGGCTAGGGCTCCCCTAGACTTCAGGCTAGGGCACCCCTAGGCTTTAGGCACCCCTAGGCTAAGGTTAGGGCTCCCCTAGCCTTCAGGCTAGGGCACCCCTAGGCTTTAGGCTAGGGCTCCCCTAGGCTAAGGCTAGGGCTCCCCTAGCCTTCAGGCTAGGGCACCCCTAGGCTTTAGGCTACCCTAGGCTAAGGCTAGGGCTCCCCTAGCCTTCAGGCTAGGGCTCCCCTAGCCTTCAGGCTAGGGCACCCCTAGGCTAAGGCTAGGGCTCCCCTAGCCTTCAGGCTAGGGCACCCCTAGGCTTTAGGCTCCCCTAGGCTAAGGCTAGGGCTCCCCTAGCCTTCAGGCTAGGGCACCCCTAGGCTTTAGGCTCCCCTAGGCTAAAGCTAGGGCTCCCCTAGCCTTCAGGCTAGGGCACCCCTAGGCTTTAGGCTAGGACTCCCCTAGGCTAAGGCTAGGGCTCCCCTAGCCTTCAGGCTAGGGCACCCCAAGGTTTTAGGCTCCCCTAGGCTAAGGCTAGGGCTCCCCTAGCCTTCAGGCTAGGGCACCCCTAGGCTTTAGACTAGGGCTCCCCTAGGCTAAGGCTAGGGCTCCCCTAGCCTTCAGGCCAGGGCACCCCTAGGCTTTAGGCTCCCCTAGGCTAAGGCTAGGGCTCCCCTAGCCTTCAGGCAAGGGCACCCCTAGGCTTTAGGCTAGGGCTCCCCTAGGCTAAGGCTAGGGCTCCCCTAGCCTTCAGGCTAGGGCACCCCTAGGCTTTAGGCTCCCCTAGGCTAAGGCTAGGGCTCCCCAGCCTTCAGTCTAGGGCACCCCTAGGCTTTAGGCTCCCCTAGGCTAAGGCTAGGGCTCCCCTAGCCTTCAGGCTAGGGCACCCCTAGGCTTTAGGCTAGGACTCCCCTAGGCTAAGGCTAGGGCTCCCCTAGCCTTCAGGCTAGGGCACCCCTAGGCTTTAGGCTCCCCTAGGCTAAGGCTAGGGCTCCCCTAGCCTTCAGGCTAGGGCACCCCTAGGCTTTAGGCTAGGGCTCCCCTAGGCTAAGGCTAGGGCTCCCCTAGCCTTCAGGCTAGGGCACCCCTAGGCTTTAGGCTCCCCTAGGCTAAGGTTAGGGCTCCCCTAGCCTGAAGGCTAGGGCACCCATAGGCTTTAGGCAAGGGCTCCCCTAGGCTAAGGATAGGGCTCCCCTAGCCTTCAGGCTAGGACACCCCTAGGCTTTAGGTTCCCCTAGGCTAAGGCTAGGGCTCCCCTAGCCTTCAGGCTAGGGCACCCCTAGGCTTTAGGCTAGGGCTCCCCTAGGCTAAGGCTAGGGCTCCCCTAGCCTTCACGCTAGGGCACCACTAGGCTTTAGGCTCCCCTAGGCTAAGGCTAGGGCTCCCCTAGCCTTCAGGCTAGGGCACCACTAGGCTTTAGGCTCCCCTAGGCTAAGGCTAGCGCTCCCCTAGCCTTCAGGCTAGGGCACCCCTAGGCTTTAGGCTAGGGCTCCCCTAGGCTAAGGCTAGGTCTCCCCTAGCCTTCAGGCTAGGGCACCCCTAGGCTTTAGGCTCCCCTAGGCTAAGGCTAGGGCACCCCTAGGCTTTAGACTAGGGCTCCCCTAGGCTAAGGCTAGGGCTCCCCTAGCCTTCAGGCCAGGGCACCCCTAGGCTTTAGGCTCCCTAGGCTAAGGCTAGGGCTCCGCTAGCCTTCAGGCAAGGGCAACCCTAGGCTTTAGGCTAGGGCTCCCCTAGGCTAAGGCTAGGGCTCCCCTAGCCTTCAGGCTAGGGCACCCCTAGGCTTTAGGCTAGGGCTCCCCTAGGCTAAGGTTAGGGCTCCCCTAGCCTTCAGGCTAGGGCACTCCTAGGCTTTAGGCTAGGGCTCCCCTAGGCTAAGGCTAGGGCTCCCCTAGCCTTCAGGCTAGGGTACCCCTAGGCTTTAGGCTAGGGCTCCCCTAGGCTAAGGCTTCGGCTCCCCTAGCCTTCAGGCTAGGGCACCCCTAGGCTTTAGGCTCCCCTAGGCTAAGGCTAGGGCTCCCCTAGCCTTCAGGCTAGGGCACCCCTAGGCTTTAGGCTAGGGCTCCCCTAGGCTAAGGCTAGGGCTCCCCTAGCCTTCAGGCTAGGGCACCCCTAGGCTTTAGGCTCCCCTAGGCTAAGGCTAGGTCTCCCCTAGCCTTCAAGCTAGGGCACCCCTAGGCTTTAGGCTAGGGCTCCCCTAGGCTAAGGCTAGGGCTCCCCTAGCCTTCAAGCTAGGGCACCACTAGGCTTTAGGCTCCCCTAGGCTAAGGCTAGGGCTCCCCTAGCCTTCAGGCTAGGACACCCCAAGGCTTTAGGCTAGGGCTCCCCTAGGCTAAGGCTAGGGCTCCCCTAGCCTTCAGGCTAGGGCACCCCTAGGCTTTAGGCTCCCCTAGGCTAAGGCTAGGGCTCACCTAGCCTTCAGGCTAGGGCACGCCGAGGCTTTAGGCTCCCCTAGGCTAAGGCTAGGGCTCCCCTAGCCTTCAGGCAAGGGCACCCCGAGGCTTTAGGCTCCCCTAGGCTAAGGCTAGGGCTCCCCTTGCCTTCAGGCTAGGGCACGCCGAGGCTTTAGGCTCCCCTAGGCTAAGGCTAGGGCTCCCTTAGCCTTCAGACTAGGGCACCCCGAGGCTTTAGGCTCCCCTAGGCTAAGGCTAGGGCTCCCGTAGCCTTCAGGCTAGGGCACCCCGAGGCTTTAGGCTCTCCTAGGCTAAGGCTAGGGCTCCCCTAGCCTTCAGGCTAGGGCACCCCGAGGCTTTAGGCTCCCCTAGGCTAGGGCTAGGGCTCACCTAGCCTTCAGGCTAGGGCACCCCGAGGCTTTAGACTCCCCTAGGCTAAGGCTAGGGCTCCCCTAGACTTCAGACTAGGGCACCCCGAGGCTTTAGGCTCCCCTAGGCTAAGGCTAGGGCTCCCCTAGCCTTCAGGCTAGGGCACCCCGAGGCTTTAGGGTCCCCTAGGCTAAGGCTAGGGCTCCCCTAGCCTTCAGGCTAGGGCACCCCGAGGCTTTAGGCTCCCCTAGGCTAAGGCTAGGGCTCCCCTAGCCTTCAGGCTAGGGCACCCCGAGGCTTTAGGCTCCCCTAGGCTAAGGCTAGGGCTCCCCTAGCCTTCAGGCAAGGGCACCCCGAGGCTTTAGGCTCCCCTAGGCTAAGGCTAGGGCTCCCCTAGCCTTCAGGCTAGGGCACCCCGAGGCTTTAGGCTCCCCTAGGCTAAGGCTAGGGCTCCCCTAGCCTTCAGGCTAGGGCACCCCGAGGCTTTAGGCTCCCCTAGGCTAAGGCTAGGGCTCCCCTAGCCTTCAGGCTAGGGCACCCCGAGGCTTTAGGCTCCCCTAGGCTAAGGCTAGGGCTCCCCTAGCCTTCAGGCTAGGGCACCCCGAGGCTTTAGGCTCCCCTAGGCTAAGGCTAGGGCTCCCCTAGCCTTCAGGCTAGGGCACCCCAAGGCTTTAGGCTCCCCTAGGCTAAGGCTAGGGCTCCCCTAGCCTTCAGGCTAGGGCACCCCTAGGCTTTAGACTAGGGCTCCCCTAGGCTAAGGCTAGGGCTCCCCTAGCCTTCAGGCCAGGGCACCCCTAGGCTTTAGGCTCCCCTAGGCTAAGGCTAGGGCTCCCCTAGCCTTCAGGCAAGGGCACCCGTAGGCTTTAGGCTAGGGCTCCCCTAGGCTAAGGCTAGGGCTCCCCTAGCCTTCAGGCTAGGGCACCCCTAGGCTTTAGGCTCCCCTAGGCTAAGGCTAGGGCTCCCCTAGCCTTCAGGCTAGGGCACCCCTAGGCTTTAGGCTCCCCTAGGCTAAGGCTAGGGCTCCCCTAGCCTTCAGGCTAGGGCACCCCTAGGCTTTAGGCTAGGACTCCCCTAGGCTAAGGCTAGGGCTCCCCTAGCCTTCAGGCTAGGGCACCCCTAGGCTTTAGGCTCCCCTAGGCTAAGGCTAGGGCTCCCCTAGCCTTCAGGCTAGGGCACCCCTAGGCTTTAGGCTAGGGCTCCCCTAGGCTAAGGCTAGGGCTCCCCTAGCCTTCAGGCTAGGGCACCCCTAGGCTTTAGGCTAGGGCTCCCCTAGGCTAAGGCTAGGGCTCCCCTAGCCTTCAGGCTAGGGCACCACTAGGCTTTAGGCTCCCCTAGGCTAAGGCTAGGGCTCCCCTAGCCTTCAGGCTAGGGCACCACTAGGCTTTAGGCTCCCCTAGGCTAAGGCTAGCGCTCCCCTAGCCTTCAGGCTAGGGCACCCCTAGGCTTTAGGCTAGGGCTCCCCTAGGCTAAGGCTAGGTCTCCCCTAGCCTTCAGGCTAGGGCACCCCTAGGCTTTAGGCTCCCCTAGGCTAAGGCTAGGGCACCCCTAGGCTTTAGACTAGGGCTCCCCTAGGCTAAGGCTAGGGCTCCCCTAGCCTTCAGGCCAGGGCACCCCTAGGCTTTAGGCTCCCTAGGCTAAGGCTAGGGCTCCCCTAGCCTTCAGGCAAGGGCACCCCTAGGCTTTAGGCTAGGGCTCCCCTAGGCTAAGGCTAGGGCTCCCCTAGCCTTCAGGCTAGGGCACCCCTAGGCTTTAGGCTAGGGCTCCCCTAGGCTAAGGTTAGGGCTCCCCTAGCCTTCAGGCTAGGGCACTCCTAGGCTTTAGGCTAGGGCTCCCCTAGGCTAAGGCTAGGGCTCCCCTAGCCTTCAGGCTAGGGTACCCCTAGGCTTTAGGCTAGGGCTCCCCTAGGCTAAGGCTTCGGCTCCCCTAGCCTTCAGGCTAGGGCACCCCTAGGCTTTAGGCTCCCCTAGGCTAAGGCTAGGGCTCCCCTAGCCTTCAGGCTAGGGCACCCCTAGGCTTTAGGCTAGGGCTCCCCTAGGCTAAGGCTAGGGCTCCCCTAGCCTTCAGGCTAGGGCACCCCTAGGCTTTAGGCTCCCCTAGGCTAAGGCTAGGTCTCCCCTAGCCTTCAAGCTAGGGCACCCCTAGGCTTTAGGCTAGGGCTCCCCTAGGCTAAGGCTAGGGCTCCCCTAGCCTTCAAGCTAGGGCACCACTAGGCTTTAGGCTCCCCTAGGCTAAGGCTAGGGCTCCCCTAGCCTTCAGGCTAGGACACCCCAAGGCTTTAGGCTAGGGCTCCCCTAGGCTAAGGCTAGGGCTCCCCTAGCCTTCAGGCTAGGGCACCCCTAGGCTTTAGGCTCCCCTAGGCTAAGGCTAGGGCTCACCTAGCCTTCAGGCTAGGGCACGCCGAGGCTTTAGGCTCCCCTAGGCTAAGGCTAGGGCTCCCCTAGCCTTCAGGCAAGGGCACCCCGAGGCTTTAGGCTCCCCTAGGCTAAGGCTAGGGCTCCCCTAGACTTCAGACTAGGGCACCCCGAGGCTTTAGGCTCCCCTAGGCTAAGGCTAGGGCTCCCCTAGCCTTCAGGCTAGGGCACCCCGAGGCTTTAGGGTCCCCTAGGCTAAGGCTAGGGCTCCCCTAGCCTTCAGGCTAGGGCACCCCGAGGCTTTAGGCTCCCCTAGGCTAAGGCTAGGGCTCCCCTAGCCTTCAGGCTAGGGCACCCCGAGGCTTTAGGCTCCCCTAGGCTAAGGCTAGGGCTCCCCTAGCCTTCAGGCAAGGGCACCCCGAGGCTTTAGGTTCCCCTAGGCTAAGGCTAGGGCTCCCCTAGCCTTCAGGCTAGGGCACCCCGAGGCTTTAGGCTCCCCTAGGCTAAGGCTAGGGCTCCCCTAGCCTTCAGGCTAGGGCACCCCGAGGCTTTAGGCTCCCCTAGGCTAAGGCTAGGGCTCCCCTAGCCTTCAGGCTAGGGCACCCCGAGGCTTTAGGCTCCCCTAGGCTAAGGCTAGGGCTCCCCTAGCCTTCAGGCTAGGGCACCCCGAGGCTTTAGGCTCCCCTAGGCTAAGGCTAGGGCTCCCCTAGCCTTCAGGCTAGGGCACCCCGAGGCTTTAGGCTCCCCTAGGCTAAGGCTAGGGTTCCCCTAGCCTTCAGGCTAGGGCACCCCGAGGCTTTAGGCTCCCCTAGGCTAAGGCTAGGGCTCCCCTAGCCTTCAGGCTAGGGCACCCCGAGGCTTTAGGCTCCCCTAGGCTAAGGCTAGGGCTCCCCTAGCCTTCAGGCTAGGGCACCCCTAGGCTTTAGGCTCCCCTAGGCTAAGGCTAGGGCTCCCATAGAATTCAGGCTAGGGCACCACTAGGCTTTAGGCTCCCCTAGGCTAAAGCTAGGGCTCCCCTAGCCTTCAGTCTAGGGCACCCCTAGGCTTCAGGCTAGGGCACCCCTAGGCTTTAGGCTCCCCTAGGCTAAGGCTAGGGCTCCCGTAGCCTTCAGGCTAGGGCACCCCTAGGCTTTAGGCTAGGGCTCCCCTAGGCTAAGGCTAGGGCTCCCCTAGCCTTCAGGCTAGGGCACCCCTAGGCTTTAGGCTCCCCTAGGCTAAGGCTAGGGCTCCCCTAGCCTTCAGTCTAGGGTACCCCTAGGCTTCAGGCTAGGGCACCCCTAGGCTTTATGCTCCCCTAGGCTAAGGCTGGGGCTCCCCTAGCCTTCAGGCTAGGGCACACCTAGGCTTTAGGCTAGGGCTCCCCTAGGCTAAGGCTAGGGCTCCCCTAGCTTTGAGGCTAGGACACCCCTAGGCTTTAGGCTCCCCTAGGCTAAGGCTAGGGCTCCCCTACCCTTCAGGCTAGGGCTCCCCTAGCCTTCAGGCTAGGGCACCCTTAGGCTTTAGGCTAGGGCTCCCTTAGGCTAAGGCTAGGGCTTCCCTAGCCTTCAGGCTAGGGCACCCCTAGGCTTTAGGCTAGGGCTCCACTAGGCTAAGGCTAGGGCTCCCCTAGCCTTTAGGCTAGGGCACCCCTAGGCTTTAGGCTCCCCTAGGCTAAGGCTAGGGCTCCCCTAGCCTTCAGGCTACGGCACCCCTAGGCTTTAGGCTAGGGCTCCCCTAGGCTAAGGCTAGGGCTCCCCTAGCCTTCAGGCTAGGGCACCCGTAGGCTTTAGGCTCCCCTAGGCTAAGGCTAGGGCTCCCCTAGCCTTCAGCCTAGGCCACCCCTAGGATTTAGGCTAGGTCTCCCCTAGGCTAAGGATAGGGCTCCCCTAGCCTTCAGGCTAGGGCACCCCTAGGCTTTAGGCTCCCCTAGGCTAAGGCTAGGGCTCCCCTAGCTTTCAGGCTAGGGCACCCCTAGGCTTTAGGCTAGGGCTCCCCTAGGCTAAGACTAGGGCTCCCCTAGCCTTCAAGCTAGGGCACCCCTAGGCTTTAGGCTCCCCTAGGCTAAGGCTAGGGCTCACCTAGCCTTCAGGCTACGGCACCCCTAGGCTTTAGGCTAGGGCTCCCCTAGGCTAAGGCTAGGGCTCCCCTAGCCTTCAGGCTAGAGCACCCCTAGGCTTTAGGCTCCCCTAGATTAAGGCTAGGGCTCCCCTAGCCTTCAGGCTAGGGCACCCCTAGGCTGTAGGCTAGGGCTCCCCTAGGCTAAGGCTAGGGCTCCCCTAGCCTTCAGGCTAGGGCACCCCTAGGCTTTAGGCTCCCCTAGGCTAAGGTTAGGGCTCCCCAAGCCTTCAGGCTAGGGCACCCCTAGGCTTTAGGCTAGGGCTCCCCTAGGCTAAGGCTTGGGCTCCCCTAGCCTTCAGGCTAGGGCACCCCTAGGCTTTAGGCTCCCCTAGGCTAAGGCTAGGGCTCCCCTAGCCTTCAGGCTAGGGCACCCCTAGGCTTTAGGCTAGGGCTCCCCTAGGCTAAGGCTAGGGCTCCCCTAGCCTTCAGGCTAGGGCACCCCTAGGCTTTAGGATAGGGCTCCCCTAGGCTAAGGCTAGGGCTCCCCTAACCTTCAGGCTAGGGCACCCCTAGGCTTTAGGCTAGGGCTCCCCTAGGCTAAGGCTAAGGCTCCCCTAGCCTACAGGCTAGGGCACCCCTAGGCTTTAGGCTCCCTAGGCTAAGGCTAGGGCTCCCCTAGCCTTCAGGCTAGGGCACCCCTAGGCTTTAGGCTAGGGCTCCCCTAGGCTTTAGGCTCCCCTAGGCTAAGGCTAGGGCTCCCCTAGCCTTCAGGCTAGGGCACCCCTAGGCTTTAGGCTAGGGCACCCCTAGGCTAAGGCTAGGGCTCCCCTAGCCTTCAGGCTAGGGCACCCCTAGGCTAAGGCTAGGGCTCCCCTAGCCTTCAGGCTAGGGCACCCCTAGGCTTTAGGCTCCCCTAGGCTAAGGCTAGGGCTCCCCTAGCCTTCAGGCTAGGGCACCCCTAGGCTTTAGGCTAGGGCTCCCTTAGGCTAAGGCTAGGGCTCCCCTAGCCTTCAGGCTAGGGCACCCCTAGGCTTTAGGCTCCCCTAGGCTAAGGCTAGGGCTCCCCTAGCCTTCAGGCTAGGGCACCCCTAGGCTTTAGGCTCCCCTAGGCTAAGGCTAGGGCTCCACTTGCCTTCAGGCTATGGCACCCCTAGGCTTTAGGCTAGGGGTCCCCTAGGCTAAGGCTAGGGCTTCCCTAGCCTTCAGGCTAGGGCACCCCTAGGCTTTAGGCTAGGACTCCCCTAGGCTTTAGGCTAGGGCTCCCCTAGGATAAGGCTAGGGCTTCCCTAGCCTTCAGGCTAGGGCACCCCTAGGCTTTAGGCTAGGGCTCCCCTAGGATAAGGCTAGGGCTCCCCTAGCCTTCAGGCTAGGGCACCCCTAGGCTTTAGGCTCCCCTAGGCTAAGGCTAGGGCTCCCCTAGCCTTCAGGCTAGGGCACCCCTAGGCTTTAGGCTAGGGCTCCCCTAAGCTAAGGCTAGGGCTCCCCTAGCCTTCAGGCTAGGGCACCCCTAGGCTTTAGGCTCCCCTAGGCAAAGGCTAGGGCTCCCTTAGCCTTCAGGCTAGGGCACCCCTTGGCTTTAGGCTAGGGCTCCCCTAGGCTAAGGCTAGGGCTCCCCTAGCCTTCAGGCTAGGGCACCCCTAGGCTTTAGGCTCCCCTAGGCTAAGGCTAGGGCTCCCCTAGCCTTCAGGCTAGGGCACCCCTAGGCTTTAGGCTAGGGCTCCCCTAGGCTAAGGCGAGGGCTCCCCTAGCCTTCAGGCTAGGGCACCCCTAGGCTTTAGGCTCCCCTAGGCTAAGGCTAGGGCTCCCCTAGCCTTCAGGCTAGGGCACCCCTAGGCTTTAGGCTAGGGCTCCACTAGGCTAAGGCTAGGGCTCCCGTAGCCTTCAGGCTAGGGCACCCCTAGGCTTTAGGCTCCCCTAGGCTAAGGCTAGGGCTCCCCTAGCCTTCAGGCTAGGGCACACCTAGGCTTTAGGCTAGGTCTCCCCTAGGCTAAGGCTAGGGCTCCCCTAGCCTTCAGGCTAGGGCACCCCTAGGCTTTAGGCTCCCCTAGGCTAAGGCTAGGGCTCCCCTAGCCTTCAGGCTAGGGCATCCCTAGGCTTTAGGCTAGGGCTCCCCTAGGCTAAGACTAGGGCTCCCCTAGCCTTCAGGCTAGGGCACCCCTAGGCTTTAGGCTCCCCTAGGCTAAGGCTAGGGCTCCCCCAGCCTTCAGGCTAGGGCACCCCTAGGCTTTAGGCTCCCCTAGGCTAAGGCTAGGGCTCCCCTAGCCTTCAGGCTAGGGCACCCCTAGGCTTTAGGCTAGGGATCCCCTAGGCTAAGGCTTGGGCTCCCCTAGCCTTCAGGCTAGAGCACCCCTAGGCTTTAGGCTCCCCTAGGCTAAGGCTAGGGCTCCCCTAGCCTTCAGGCTAGGGCACACCTAGGCTTTAGGCTCCCCTAGGCTAAGGCTAGGGCTCCACTAGCCTTCAGGCTAGGGCTCCCCTAGGCTTTAGGCTAGGGCTCCCCTAGGCTAAGGCTAGGGCTCCCCTAGCCTTCTGGCTAGGGCACCCCTAGGCTTTAGGCTCCCCTAGGCTAAGGCTAGGGCTCCCCTAGCCTTCAGGCTAGGGCACCCCTAGGCTTTAGGTTCCCCCAGGCTAAGGCTAGGGCTCCCCTAGCCTTCAGGCTAGGGCACCCCTAGGCTTTAGGCTAGGGCTCCCCTAGGCTAAGGCTAAGGCTCCCCTAGCCTACAGGCTAGGGCACCCCTAGGCTTTAGGCTCCCTAGGCTAAGGCTAGGGCTCCCCTAGCCTTCAGGCTAGGGCACCCCTAGGCTTTAGGCTAGGGCTCCCCTAGGCTTTAGGCTCCCCTAGGCTAAGGCTAGGGCTCCCCTAGCCTTCAGGCTAGGGCACCCCTAGGCTTTAGGCTAGGGCACCCCTAGGCTAAGGCTAGGGCTCCCCTAGCCTTCAGGCTAGGGCACCCCTAGGCTAAGGCTAGGGCTCCCCTAGCCTTCAGGCTAGGGCACCCCTAGGCTTTAGGCTCCCCTAGGCTAAGGCTAGGGCTCCCCTAGCCTTCAGGCTAGGGCACCCCTAGGCTTTAGGCTAGGGCTCCCTTAGGCTAAGGCTAGGGCTCCCCTAGCCTTCAGGCTAGGGCACCCCTAGGCTTTAGGCTCCCCTAGGCTAAGGCTAGGGCTCCCCTAGCCTTCAGGCTAGGGCACCCCTAGGCTTTAGGCTCCCCTAGGCTAAGGCTAGGGCTCCACTTGCCTTCAGGCTATGGCACCCCTAGGCTTTACGCTAGGGGTCCCCTAGGCTAAGGCTAGGGCTTCCCTAGCCTTCAGGCTAGGGCACCCCTAGGCTTTAGGCTAGGGCTCCCCTAGGCTTTAGGCTAGGGCTCCCCTAGGATAAGGCTAGGGCTTCCCTAGCCTTCAGGCTAGGGCACCCCTAGGCTTTAGGCTAGGGCTCCCCTAGGATAAGGCTAGGGCTCCCCTAGCCTTCAGGCTAGGGCACCCCTAGGCTTTAGGCTCCCCTAGGCTAAGGCTAGGGCTCCCCTAGGCTTCAGGCTAGGGCACCCCTAGGCTTTAGGCTAGGGCTCCCCTAGGCTAAGGCTAGGGCTCCCCTAGCCTTCAGGCTAGGGCACCCCTAGGCTTTAGGCTCCCCTAGGCAAAGGCTAGGGCTCCCTTAGCCTTCAGGCTAGGGCACCCCTTGGCTTTAGGCTAGGGCTCCCCTAGGCTAAGGCTAGGGCTCCCCTAGCCTTCAGGCTAGGGCACCCCTAGGCTTTAGGCTCCCCTAGGCTAAGGCTAGGGCTCCCCTAGCCTTCAGGCTAGGGCACCCCTAGGCTTTAGGCTAGGGCTCCCCTAGGCTAAGGCTAGGGCTCCCCTAGCCTTCAGGCTAGGGCACCCCTAGGCTTTAGGCTCCCCTAGGCTAAGGCTAGGGCTCCCCTAGCCTTCAGGCTAGGGCACCCCTAGGCTTTAGGCTAGGGCTCCACTAGGCTAAGGCTAGGGCTCCCGTAGCCTTCAGGCTAGGGCACCCCTAGGCTTTAGGCTCCCCTAGGCTAAGGCTAGGGCTCCCCTAGCCTTCAGGCTAGGGCACCCCTAGGCTTTAGGCTCCCCTAGGCTAAGGCTAGGGCTCCCCTAGCCTTCAGGCTAGGGCACACCTAGGCTTTAGGCTAGGGCTCCCCTAGGCTAAGGCTAGGGCTCCCCTAGCCTTCAGGCTAGGGCACCCCTAGGCTTTAGGCTCCCCTAGGCTAAGGCTAGGGCTCCCCTAGCCTTCAGGCTAGGGCATCCCTAGGCTTTAGGCTAGGGCTCCCCTAGGCTAAGACTAGGGCTCCCCTAGCCTTCAGGCTAGGGCACCCCTAGGTTTTAGGCTCCCCTAGGCTAAGGCTAGGGCTCCCCCAGCCTTCAGGCTAGGGCACCCCTAGGCTTTAGGCTCCCCTAGGCTAAGGCTAGGGCTCCCCTAGCCTTCAGGCTAGGGCACCCCTAGGCTTTAGGCTAGGGATCCCCTAGGCTAAGGCTTGGGCTCCCCTAGCCTTCAGGCTAGAGCACCCCTAGGCTTTAGGCTCCCCTAGGCTAAGGCTAGGGCTCCCCTAGCCTTCAGGCTAGGGCACACCTAGGCTTTAGGCTCCCCTAGGCTAAGGCTAGGGCTCCACTAGCCTTCAGGCTAGGGCTCCCCTAGGCTTTAGGCTAGGGCTCCCCTAGGCTAAGGCTAGGGCTCCCCTAGCCTTCTGGCTAGGGCACCCCTAGGCTTTAGTCTCCCCTAGGCTAAGGCTAGGGCTCCCCTAGCCTTCAGGCTAGGGCACCCCTAGGCTTTAGGTTCCCCCAGGCTAAGGCTAGGGCTCCCCTAGCCTTCAGGCTAGGGCACCCCTAGGCTTTAGGCTAGGGCTCCCCTAGGCTAAGGCTAGGGCTCCCCTAGCCTTCAGGCTAGGGCACCACTAGGCTTTAGGCTCCCCTAGGCTAAGGCTAGGGCTCCCCTAGGCTTTAGGCTAGGGCTCCCCTAGGCTAAGGCTAGGTCTCCCCTAGCCTTCATGCTAGGGCACCCCTAGGCTTTAGGCTAGGGCTCCCCTAGGCTAAGGCTAGGGTTCCCCTAGCCTTCAGGCTAGGGCACCCCTAGGCTTTAGGCTCCCCTAGGCTAAGGCTAGGCCTCCCCTAGCCTTCAGGCTAGGGCACCCCTAGGCTTTAGGCTAGGGCTCCCCTAGGCTAAGGCTAGGGCTCCCCTAGCCTTCAGGCTAGGGCACCCCTAGGCTTTAGGCTAGGTCTCTCCTAGGCTAAGGCTAGGGCACCCCTAGGCTTTAGGCTAGGGCTCTCCTAGGCTAAGGCTAGGGCTCCCCTAGCCTTCAGGCTAGGGCACCCCTAGGCTTTAGGCTAGGGCTCCCCTAGGCTAAGGCTAGGGCTCCCCTAGCCTTCAGGCTAGGGCACCCCTAGGCTTTAGGCTAGGGCTCCCCTAGGCTAAGGCTAGGGCTCCCCTAGCCTTCAGGCTAGGGCACCCCTAGGCTTTAGGCTAGGGCTCCCCTAGGCTAAGGCTAGGGCTCCCCTAGCCTTCAGGCTAGGGCACCCCTATGCTTTAGGCTAGGGCTCCCCTAGGCTAAGGCTAGAGCTCCCCTAACCTTCAGGCTCGGGCACCCCTAGGCTTTAGGCTCCCCTAGGCTAAGGCTAGGGCTCCCCTAGGCTAAGGCTAGGGCTCCCCTAGCCTTCAGGCTAGGGCATTCCTAGGCTTTAGGCTCCCCTAGGCTAAGGCTAGGGCTCCCCTAGCCTTCTGGCTAGGGCACCCCGAGGCTTTAGGCTCCCTTAGGTTAAGGATATGGCTCCCCTAGCCTTCAGGCTAGGGCACCCCGAGGCTTTAGGCTCCCCTAGGCTAAGGCTAGGGCTCCCCTAGCCTTCAGGCTAGGGCACCCCGAGGCTTTAGGCTCCCTTAGGCTGCTAGGGCACCCCGAGGCTTTAGGCTCCCCTAGGCTAAGACTAGGGCTCCCCTAGCCTTCAGGCTAGGGAACCCCGAGGGCTTTAGGCTCCCCTAGGCTAAGGCTAGGGCTCCCCTAGCCTTCAGGCTAGGGCACGCCGAGGCTTTAGGCTCCCCTAGGCTAAGGCTAGGGCTCCCCTAGCCTTCAGGCTAGGGCACCCCGAGGCTTTAGGCTCCCCTAGGCTAAGGCTAGGGCTCCCCTAGCCTTCAGGCTAGGGCACCCCGAGGCTTTAGGCTCCCCTAGGCTAAGGCTAGGGCTCCCCTAGCCTTCAGGCTAGGGCACCCCGAGGCTTTAGGCTCCCCTAAGCTAGGGCTAGGGCTCCCCTAGCCTTCAGGCTAGGGCACCCCGAGGCTTTAAGCTCCCCTAGGCTAAGGCTAGTGCTCCCCTAGCCTTCAGGCTAGGGCACCCCGAGGCTTTAGGCTCCCCTAGGCTAAGGCTAGGGCTCCCCTAGCCTTCAGGCTAGGGCACCCCGAGGCTTTAGGCTCCCCTAGGCTAAGGCTAGGGCTCCCCTAGCCTTCAGGCTAGGGCACCCCGAGGCTTTAGGCTCCCCTAGGCTAAGGCTAGGGCTCCACTAGCCTTCAGGCTAGGGCACCCCGAGGCTTTAGGCTCCCCTAGGCTAAGGCTAGGGCTCCCCTAGACTTCAGGCTAGGGCACCCCGAGGCTTTAGGCTCCCCTAGGCTAAGGCTTGGGCTCCCCTAGCCTTCAGGCTAGGGCACCCCGAGGCTTTAGTCTCCCCTAGGCTAAGGCTAGGGCTCCCCTAGCCTTCAGGCTAGCGCACCCCGAGGCTTTAGGCTCCCCTAGGCTAAGGCTAGGGCTCCCCTAGCCTTCAGGCTAGGGCACCCCTAGGCTTTAGGTTCCCCCTGGCTAAGGCTAGGGCTCCCCTAGCCTTCAGGCTAGGGCACCCCTAGGCTTTAGGCTAGGGCTCCCCTAGGCTAAGGCTAGGGCTCCCCTAGCCTTCAGGCTAGGGCACCACTAGGCTTTAGGATCCCCTAGGCTAAGGCTAGGGCTCCCCTAGCCTTCAGGCTAGGGCACCCCTAGGCTTTAGGCTAGGGCTCCCCTAGGCTAAGGCTAGGTCTCCCCTAGCCTTCATGCTAGGGCACCCCTAGGCTTTAGGCTAGGGCTCCCCTAGGCTAAGGCTAGGGCTCCCCTAGCCTTCAGGCTAGGGCACCCCTAGGCTTTAGGCTCCCCTAGGCTAAGGCTAGGCCTCCCCTAGCCTTCAGGCTAGGGCACCCCTAGGCTTTAGGCTAGGGCTCCCCTAGGCTAAGGCTAGGGCTCCCTAGACTTCAGGCTAGGGCACCCCTAGGCTTTAGGCTAGGTCTCTCCTAGGCTAAGGCTAGGGCACCCCTAGGCTTTAGGCTAGGGCTCTCCTAGGCTAAGGCTAGGGATCCCCTAGCCTTCAGGCTAGGGCACCCCTAGGCTTTAGGCTAGGGCTCCCCTAGGCTAAGGCTAGGGCTCCCCTAGCCTTCAGGCTAGGGCACCCCTAGGCTTTAGGCTAGGGCTGCCCTAGGCTAAGGCTAGGGCTCCCCTAGCCTTCAGGCTAGGGCACCCCTAGGCTTTAGGCTAGGGCTCCCCTAGGCTAAGGCTAGGGCTCCCCTAGCCTTCAGGCTAGGGCACCCCTAGGCTTTAGGCTCCCCTAGGCTAAGGCTAGGTCTCCCCTAGCCTTCAGGCTAGGGCACCCCTAGGCTTTAGGCTAGGGCTCACCTAGGCTAAGGCTAGGGCTCCCCTAACCTTCAGGCTCGGGCACCCCTAGGCTTTAGGCTCCCCTAGGCTAAGGCTAGGTCTCCCCTAGCCTTCAGGCTAGGGCACCCCAAGGCTTTAGGCTAGGGCTCCCCTAGGCTAAGGCTAGGGCTCCCCTAGCCTTCAGGCTAGGGCATCCCTAGGCTTTAGGCTCCCCTAGGCTAAGGCTAGGGCTCCCCTAGCCTTCTGGCTAGGGCACCCCGAGGCTTTAGGCTCCCTTAGGTTAAGGATAGGGCTCCCCTAGCCTTCAGGCTAGGGCACCCCGAGGCTTTAGGCTCCCCTAGGCTAAGGCTAGGGCTCCCCTAGCCTTCAGGCTAGGGCACCCCGAGGCTTTAGGCTCCCTTAGGCTGCTAGGGCACCCCGAGGATTTAGGCTCCCCTAGGCTAAGAATAGGGCTCCCCTAGCCTTCAGGCTAGGGAACCCCGAGGGCTTTAGGCTCCCCTAGGCTAAGGCTAGGGCTCCCCTAGCCTTCAGGCTAGGGCACGCCGAGGCTTTAGGCTCCCCTGGGCTAAGGCTAGGGCTCCCTTAGCCTTCAGGCTAGGGCACCCCGAGGCTTTAGGCTCCCCTAGGCTAAGGCTAGGGCTCCCCTAGCCTTCAGGCTAGGGCACCCCGAGGCTTTAGGCTCCCCTAGGCTAAGGCTAGGGCTCCCCTAGCCTTCAGGCTAGGGCACCCCGAGGCTTTAGGCTCCCCTAGGCTAGGGCTAGGGCTCCCCTAGCCTTCAGGCTAGGGCACCCCGAGGCTTTAAGCTCCCCTAGGCTAAGGCTAGGGCTCCCCTAGCCTTCAGGCTAGGGCACCCCGAGGCTTTAGGCTCCCCTAGGCTAAGGCTAGGGCTCCCCTAGCCTTCAGGCTAGGGCACCCCGAGGCTTTAGGCTCCCCTAGGCTAAGGCTAGGGCTCCCCTAGCCTTCAGGCTAGGGCACCCCGAGGCTTTAGGCTCCCCTAGGCTAAGGCTAGGGCTCCACTAGCCTTCAGGCTAGGGCACCCCGAGGCTTTAGGCTCCCCTAGGCTAAGGCTAGGGCTCCCCTAGACTTCAGGCTAGGGCACCCCGAGGCTTTAGGCTCCCCTAGGCTAAGGCTTGGGCTCCCCTAGCTTTCAGGCTAGGGCACCCCGAGGCTTTAGTCTCCCCTAGGCTAAGGCTAGGGCTCCCCTAGCCTTCAGGCTAGCGCACCCCGAGGCTTTAGGCTCCCCTAGGCTAAGGCTAGGGCTCCCCTAGCCTTCAGGCTAGGCCACCCCTAGACTTTAGGCTCCCCTAGGCTAAGGCTAGGGCTCCCCTAGACTTCAGGCTAGGGCACCCCTAGGCTTTAGGCTCCCCTAGGCTAAGGCTAGGGCTCCTCTAGCCTTCAGTCTAGGGCACCCCTAGCCTTCAGGCTAGGGCACCCCTAGGCTTTAGGCTCCCCTAGGCTAAGGCTAGGGCTCCCCTAGCCTTCAGGCTAGGGCACCCCTAGGCTTTAGGCTAGGGCTCCCCTAGGCTAAGGCTAGGGCTCCCCTAGTCTTCAGGCTAGGGCACCCCTAGGCTTTAGGCTCCCCTAGGCTAAGGCTAGGGCTCCCCTAGCCTTCAGGCTAGGGCACCCCTAGGCTTTAGGCTAGGGCTCCCCTAGGCTAAGGCTAGGGCTCCCCTAGCCTTCAGGCTAGGGCACCCCTAGGCTTTAGGCTCCCCTAGGCTAAGGCTAGGGCTCCCCTAGCCTTCAGGCTAGGGCACCCCTAGGCTTTAGGCTAGGGCTCCCCTAGGCTAAGGCTAGGGCTCCCCTAGCCTTCAGGCTAGGGCACCCCTAGGCTTTAGGCTCCCCTAGGCTAAGGCTAGGGCTCTCCTAGCCTTCATGCTAGGGCACCCCTAGGCTTTAGGCTAGGGCTCCCCTAGGCTAAGGCTAGGGCTCCCCTAGCCTTCAGGCTAGGGCACCCCTAGGCTTTAGGCTCCCCTAGGCTAAGGCTAGGGCTCCCCTAGCCTTCAGGCTAGGGCACCCCTAGTCTTTAGGCTAGGGCTCCCCTAGGCTAAGGCTAGGGCTCCCCTAGCCTTCAGGCTAGGGCACCCCTAGGCTTTAGGCACCCCTAGGCTAAGGCTAGGGCTCCCCTAGCCTTCAGGCTAGGGCACCCCTAGGCTTTAGGCTAGGGCTCCCCTAGGCTAAGGCTAGGGCTCCCCTAGCCTTCAGGCTAGGGAACCCCTAGGCTTTAGGCTCCCCTAGGCTAAGGCTAGGTCTCCCCTAGCCTTCAGGCTAGGGCACCCCTAGGCTTTAGGATAGGGCTCCCCTAGGCTAAGGCTAGGGCCCCCATAGCCTTCAGGCTAGGGCACCCCTAGGCTTTAGGCTCCCCTAGGCTAAGGCTAGGGCTCCCCTAGCCTTCAGGCTAGGGCACCCCAAGGCTTTAGGCTAGGGCTCCCCTAGGCTAAGGCTAGGGCTCCCCTAGCCTTCAGGCTAGTGCACCCCTAGGCTTTAGGCTCCCCTAGGCTAAGGCTAGGGTTCCCCTAGCCTTCAGGCTAGGGCGCCCCTAGGCTTTAGGCTAGGGCTCCCCTAGGCTTTAGGCTCCCCTAGGCTAAGGCTAGGGCTCCCCTAGCCTTCAGGCTAGGGCACCCCTAGGCTTTAGGCTAGGGCACCCCTAGGCTAAGGCTAGGGCTCCCCTAGCCTTCAGGCTATGGCACCCCTAGGCTTTAGGCTCCCCTAGGCTAAGGCTAGTGCTCCCCTAGCCTTCAGGCTAGGGCACCCCTAGGCTTTAGGCTAGGGCTCCCTTAGGCTAAGGCTAGGGCTCCCCTAGCCTTCAGGCTAGGGCACCGCTAGGCTTTAGGCTCCCCTAGGCTAAGGCTAGGGCTCCCCTAGCCTTCAGGCTAGGGCACCCCTAGGCTTTAGGCTCCCCTAGGCTAAGGCTAGGGCTCCCCTAGCCTTCAGGCTAGGGCACCCCTAGGCTTTAGGCTCCCCTAGGCTAAGGCTAGGGCTCCCCTAGCCTTCAGTCTAGGGCACCCCTAGGCTTTAGGCTAGGGCTCCCCTAGGCTAAGGCTAGGGCTCCCCTAGCCTTCAGGGTAGGGCACCTCTAGGCTTTAGGCTCCCCTAGGCTAAGGCTAGGGCTCCCCTAGCCTTCAGGCTAGGGCACCCCTAGGCTTTAGGCTAGGGCTCCCCTAGGCTAAGGCTAGGGCTCCCCTCGCCTTCAGGCTAGGGCACCCCTAGGCTTTAGGCTCCCCTAGGCTAAGGCTAGGGCTCCCCTAGCCTTCAGGCTAGGGCACCCCTAGGCTTTAGGCTAGGGCTCCCATAGGATAAGGCTAGGGCTCCCCTAGCCTTCAAGCTAGGGCACCCCTAGGCTTTAGGCTCCCCTAGGCAAAGGCTAGGGCTCCCCTAGCCTTCAGGCTAGGGCACCCCTAGGCTTTAGGCTAGGGCTCCCCTAGGCTAAGGCTAGGGCTCCCCTAGCCTTCAGGCTAGGGCACCCCTAGGCTTAAGGCTAGGGCTCCCCTAGGCTAAGGCTAGGGCTCCCCTAGCCTTCAGGCTAGGGCACCCCTAGGCTTTAGGCTAGGGCTCCCCTAGGCTAAGGCTAGGGCTCCCCTAGCCTTCAGGCTAGGGCACCCCTAGGCTTTAGGCTAGGGCTCCCCTAGGCTAAGGCTAGTGTTCCCCTAGCCTTCAGGCTAGGGCACCCCTAGGCTTTAGGCTAGGGCTCCCCTAGGCTAATGCTAGGGCTCCCCTAGCCTTCAGGCTAGGGCACCCCTAGCTTTAGGCTCCCCTAGGCTAAGGCTAGGGCTCCCCTAGCCTTCAGGCTAGGGCACCCCTAGACTTTAGGCTCCCCTAGGCTAAGGCTAGGGCTCCCCTAGCCTTCAGGCTAGGGCACCCCTAGGCTTTAGGCTAGGGCTCCCCTAGGCTAAGGCTAGGGCTCCCCTAGCCTTCAGGCTAGGGCACCCCTAGACTTTAGGCTAGGGCTCCCCTAGGCTAAGGCTAGGGCTCCCCTAGCCTTCAGGCTAGGGCACCCCTAGGCTTTAGGCTAGGGCTCCCCTAGGCTAAGGCTAGGACTCCCCTAGCCTTCAGGCTAGGGCACCCCTAGGCTTTAGGCTCCCCTAGGCTAAGGCTAGGGCTCCCCTAGCCTTCAGGCTAGGGCACCCCTAGGCTTTAGGCTTCCCTAGGCTAAGGCTAGGGCTCCCCTAGCCTTCAGGCTAGGGCGCCTCTAGGCTTTAGGCTCCCCTAGGCTAAGGCTAGGTCTCCCCTAGCCTTCAGGCTAGGGCGCCCCTAGGCTTTAGGCTCGGGCTCCCCTAGGCTAAGGCTAGGGCTCCCCTAGCCTTCAGGCTAGGGTGCCCCTAGGCTTTAGGCTCGGGCTCCCCTATGCTAAGGCTAGGGCTCCCCTAGCCTTCAGGCTAGGGCGCCCCTAGGCTTTAGGCTCGGGCTCCCCTAGGCTAAGGCTAGGGCTCCCCTAGCCTTCAGGCTAGGGCGCCAGTAGGCTTTAGGCTCGGGCTCCCCTAGGCTAAGGCTAGGGCTCCCCTAGCCTTCAGGCTAGGGCGCCCCTAGGCTTTAGGCTCGGGCTCCCCTAGGCTAAGGCTAGGGCTCCCCTAGCCTTCAGGCTAGGGCGCCCCTAGGCTTTAGGCTCGGGCTTTCCTAGGCTAAGGCTAGGGCTCCCCTAGCCTTCAGGCTAGGGCGCCCCTAGGCTTTAGGCTCGGGCTCCCCTAGGCTAAGGCTAGGGCTCTACTAGCATTCAGGCTAGGGCGCCCCTAGGCTTTAGGCTCGGGCTCCCCTAGGCTAAGGCTAGGGCTCCCCTAGCCTTCAGGCTAGGGCGCCCCTAGGCTTTAGGCTCGGGCTCCCCTAGGCTAAGGCTAGGGCTCCCCTAGCCTTCAGGCTAGGGCGCCCCTAGGCTTTAGGCTCGGGCTCCCCTAGGCTAAGGCTAGAGCTCCCCTAGCCTTCAGGCTAGGGCGCCCCTAGGCTTTAGGCTCGGGCTGCTCTAGGCTAAGGCTAGGGCTCCCCTAGCCTTCAGGCTAGGGCGCCCCTAGGCTTTAGGCTCGGGCTCCCCTAGGCTAAGGCTAGGGCTCCCCTAGCCTTCAGGCTAGGGCGCCCCTAGGCTTTAGGCTCGGGCTCCCCTAGGCTAAGGCTAGGGCTCCCCTAGCCTTCAGCCTAGGGCGCCCCTAGGCTTTAGGCTCGGGCTCCCCTAGGCTAAGGCTAGGGCTCCCCTAGCCTTCAGGCTAGGGCGCCCCTAGGCTTTAGGCTCGGGCTCCCCTAGGCTAAGGCTAGGGCTCTCCTAGCCTTCAGGCTAGGGCGCCCCTAGGCTTTAGGCTCGGGCTCCCCTAGGCTAAGGCTAGGGCTCCCCTAGCCTTCAGGCTAGGGCGCCCCTAGGCTTTAGGCTCGGGCTCCCCTAGGCTAAGGCTAGGGCTCCCCTAGCCTTCAGGCTAGTGCGCCCCTAGGCTTTAGGCTCGGGCTCCCCTAGGCTAAGGCTAGGGCTCCCCTAGCCTTCAGGCTAGGGCGCCCCTAGGCTTTGGCTCGGGCTCCCCTAGGCTAATGCTAGGGCTCCCCTAACCTTCAGGCTAGGGCGCCCCTAGGCTTTAGGCTCGGGCTCCCCTAGGCTAAGGCTAGGGCTCCCCTAGCCTTCAGGCTAGGGCGCCCCTAGGCTTTAGGCTCGGGCTCCCCTAGGCTAAGGCTAGGGCTCCCCTAGCCTTCAGGCTAGGGCGCCCCTAGGCTTTAGGCTCGGGCTCCCCTAGGCTAAGGCTAGGGCTCCCCTAGCCTTCAGGCTAGGGCGCCCCTAGGCTTTAGGCTCGGGCTCCCCTAGGCTAAGGCTAGGGCTCCCCTAGCCTTCAGGCTAGGGCGCCCCTAGGCTTTAGGCTAGGGCTCCCCTAGGCTAAGGCTAGGGCTTCCCTAGCCTTCAGGCTAGGGCGCCCCTAGGCTTTAGGCTAGGGCTCCCCTAGGCTAAGGCTAGGGCTCCCCTTGCCTTCAGGCTAGGGCGCCCCTAGGCTTTAGGCTAGGGCTCTCCTAGGCTAAGGCTAGGGCTCCCCTAGCCTTCAGGCTAGGGCGCCCCTAGGCTTTAGGCTCCCCTAGGCTAAGGCTAGGGCTCCCCTAGCCTTCAGGCTAGGGCGCCCCTAGGCTTTAGGCTCCCCTAGGCTAAGGCAAGGGCTCCCCTAGCCTTCAGGCTAGGGCGCCCCTAGGCTTTAGGCTCCCCTAGGCTAAGGCTAGGGCTCCCCTAGCCTTCAGGCTAGGGCGCCCCTAGGCTTTAGGCTAGGGCTCCCCTAGGCTACGGCTAGGGCTCCCCTAGCCTTCAGGCTAGGGCGCACCTAGGCTTTAGGCTAGGGCGCCCCTAGGCTAAGGCTAGGGCTCCCCTAGCTTTCAGGCTAGGGCGCCCCTAGGCTTTAGGCTAGGGCGCCCCTAGGCTAAGGCTAGGGTTCCCCTATCCTTCAGGCTAGGGCGCCCCTAGGCTTTTGGCTAGGGCGCCCCTAGGCTAAGGCTAGGGCTCCCCTAGCCTTCAGGCTAGGGCGCCCCTAGGCTTTAGGCTAGGGCGCCCCAAGGCTAAGGCTAGGGCTCCCCTAGCCTTCAGGCTAGGGCGCCCCTAGGCTTTAGGCTAGGGCGCCCCTAGGCTAAGGCTAGGGCTCCCCTAGCCTTCAGGCTAGGGCGCCCCTAGGCTTTAGGCTAGGGCGCCCCTAGGCTAAGGCTAGGGCTCCCCTAGCCTTCAGGCTAGGGCGCCCCTAGGCTTTAGGCTAGGGCGCCCCTAGGCTAAGGCTAGGGCTCCCCTAGCCTTCAGGCTAGGGCGCCCCTAGGCTTTAGGCTTGGGCGCCCCTAGGCTAAGGCTAGGGCTCCCCTAGCCTTCAGGCTAGGGCGCCCCTAGGCTTTAGGCTAGGGCGCCCATAGGCTAAGGCTAGGGCTCCCCTACGCTTCAGGCTAGGGCGCCCCTAGGCTAAGGCTAGGGCGCCCCTAGCCTTCAGGCTAGGGCACCCCTACGCTTCAGGCTAGGGCGCCCCTAGGCTAAGGCTAGGTCTCCCCTAGCCTTCAGGCTAGGGCACCCCTAAGCTTCAGGCTAGGGCGCCCCTAGCCTTCAGGCTAGGGCACCCCTAGGCTTCAGGCTAGGGCGCCCCTAGGCTAAGGCTAGGGCTCCCCTAGCCTTCAGGCTAGGCCACCCCTAGGCTTCAGGCTAGGGCGCCCCTAGGCTAAGGCTAGGGCTCCCCTAACCTTCAGGCTAGGGCACCCCTAGGCTTCAGGCTAGGGCGCCCCTAGGCTAAGGCTAGGGCTCCCCTAGCCTTCAGGCTAGGGGACCCCTAGGCTTCAGGCTAGGGCGCCCCTAGGCTAAGGCTAGGGCTCCCCTAGCCTTCAGGCTAGGGCACCCCTAGGCTTCAGGCTAGGGCGCCCCTAGGCTAAGGCTAGGGCTCTCCTAGCCTTCAGGCTAGGGCACCCCTAGGCTTCAGGCAAGGGCGCCCCTAGGCTAAGGCTAGGGCTCCCCTAGACTTCAGGCTAGGGCACCCCTAGGCTTCAGGCTAGGGCGCCCCTAGGCTAAGGCAAGGGGTCCCCTAGCCTTCAGGCTAGGGCACCCCTAGGCTTCAGGCTAGGGCGCCCCTAGGCTAAGGCTAGGGTTCCCCTAGCCTTCAGGATAGGGCACCCCTAGGCTTCAGGCTAGGGCGCCCCTAGGCTAAGGCTAGGGCTCCCCTAGCCTTCAGGATAGGGCACCCCTAGGCTTCAGGCTAGGGCGCCCCTAGGCTAAGGCTAGGTCTCCCCTAGCCTTCAGGATAGGGCACCCCTAGGCTTCAGGCTAGGGCGCCCCTAGGCTAAGGCTAGGGCTCCCCTAGCCTTCAGGATAGGGCACCCCTAGGCTTTAGGCTAGGGTGCCCCTAGGCTAAGGCTAGGGCTCCCCTAGCCTTCAGGCTAGGGCACCCCTAGGCTTTAGGCTCCCCTAGGCTAAGGCTAGGGCTCCCCTAGCCTTCAGGCTAGGGCACCCCTAGGCTTTAGGCTAGGGCTCCCCTAGGCTAAGGCTAGGGCTCCCCTAGCCTTCAGGCTAGGGCACCCCTAGGCTTTAGGCTAGGGCTCCCCTAGGCTAAGGCTAGGGCTCCCCTAGCCTTCAGGCTAGGGCACCCCTAGGCTTTAGGCTAGGGCTCCCCTAGGCTAAGGCTAGGGCTCCCCTAGCCTTCAGGCTAGGGCACCCCTAGGCTTTAGGCTAGGGCTCCTCTAGGCTAAGGCTAGGGCTCCCCTGGCCTTCAGGCTAGGGCACCCCTAGGCTTTAGGCTAGGGCTCCCCTAGGCTAAGGCTAGGGCTCCCCTGGCCTTCAGGCTAGGGCACCCCTAGGCTTTAGGCTAGGGCTCCCCTAGGCTATGGCTAGGGCTCCCCTAGCCTTCTGGCTAGGGCACCCCTAGGATTTAGACTAGGGCTCCCCTAGGCTAAGGCTAGGGCTCCCCTAGCCTTCAGGCTAGGGCACCCCTAGGCTTTAGGCTCCCCTAGGCTAAGGCTAGGGCTCCCCTAGCCTTCAGGCTAGGGCACACCTAGGCTTTAGGCTAGGGCTCCCCTAGGCTAAGGCTAGGGCTCCCCTAGCCTTCAGGCTAGGGCACCCCTAGGCTTTAGGCTAGGGCTCCCCTAGGCTAAGGCTAGGGCTCCCCTAGCCTTCAGGCTAGGGCACCCCTAGGCTTTGGGCTCCCCTAGGCTAAGGCTAGGGCTCCCCTAGCCTTCAGGCTAGGGCACACCTAGGCTTTAGGCTAGGGCTCCCCTAGGCTAAGGCTAGGGCTCCCCTAGCCTTCAGGCTAGGGCACCCCTAGGCTTTGGGCTCCCCTAGGCTAAGGCTAGGGCTCCCCTAGCCTTCAGGCTAGGGCACCCCTAGGCTTTGGGCTCCCCTAGGCTAAGGCTAGGGCTCCCCTAGCCTTCAGGCTAGGACACCCCTAGGTTTTGGGCTCCCCTAGGCTAAGGCTAGGGCTCCCCTAGCCTTCAGGCTAGGGCACCCCTAGGCTTTGGGCTCCCCTAGGCTAAGGCTAGGGCTCCCCTAGCCTTCAGGCTAGGGCACCCCTAGGCTTTGGGCTCCCCTAGGCTAAGGCTAGGGCTCCCCTAGCCTTCAGGCTAGGGCACCACTAGGCTTTGGGCTCCCCTAGGCTAAGGCTGGGGCTCCCCTAGCCTTCAGGCTAGGGCACCCCTAGGCTTTGGGCTCCCCTAGGCTAAGGCTGGGGCTCCCCTAGCCTTCAGGCTAGGGCACCCCTAGGCTTTGGGCTCCCCTAGGCTAAGGCTAGGGCTCCCCTAGCCTTCAGGCTAGGGCACCCCTAGGCTTTGGGCTCCCCTAGGCTAAGGCTAGGGCTCCCCTAGCCTTCAGGCTAGGGCACCCCTAGGCTTTGGGCTCCCCTAGGCTAAGGCTAGGGCTCCCCTAGCCTTCAGGCTAGGGCACCCCTAGGCTTTGGGCTCCCCTAGGCTAAGGCTAGGGCTCCCCTAGCCTTCAGGCTAGGGCACCCCTAGGCTTTGGGCTCCCCTAGGCTAAGGCTAGGGCTCCCCTAGCCTTCAGGCTCGGGCACCCCTAGGCTTTAGGCTCGGGCTCCCCTAGGCTAAGGCTAGGGCTCCCCTAGCCTTCAGGCTCGGGCACCCCTAGGCTTTAGGCTCGGGCTCCCCTAGGCTAAGGCTAGGGCACCCCTAGGCTTCAGGCTCGGGCTCCCCTAGGCTAAGGCTCGGGCTCCCCTAGCCTTCAGGCCAGGGCACCCCTAGGCTTCAGGCTCGGGCTCCCCTAGGCTAAGGCTCGGGCTCCCGTAGCCTTCAGGCCAGGGCACCCCTATGCTTCAGGCTCGGGCTCCCCTAGGCTAAGGCTAGGGCTCCCCTAGCCTTCAGGCCAGGGCACCCCTAGGCTTCAGGCTCGGGCTCCCCTAGGCTAAGGCTAGGGCTCCCCTAGCCTTCAGGCCAGGGCACCCCTAGGCTTCAGGCTCGGGCTCCCCTAGGCTAAGGCTAGGGCTCCCCTAGCCTTCAGGCCAGGGAACCCCTAGGCTTCAGGCTCGGGCTCCCCTAGGCTAAGGCTAGGGCTCCCCTAGCCTTCAGGCCAGGGCACCCCTAGGCTTCAGGCTCGGGCTCCCCTAGGCTAAGGCTAGGGCTCCCCTAGCCTTCAGGCCAGGGCACCCCTAGGCTTCAGGCTCGGGCTCCCCTAGGCTAAGGCTAGGGCTCCCCTAGCCTTCAGGCCAGGGCACCCCTAGGCTTCAGGCTCGGGCTCCCCTAGGCTAAGGCTAGGGCTCCCCTAGCCTTCAGGCCAGGGCCCCCTAGGCTTCAGGCTCGGGCTCCCCTAGGCTAAGGTTAGGGCTCCCCTAGCCTTCAGGACAGGGCACCCCTAGGCTTCAGGCTCGGGGTCCCCTAGGTTAAGGCTAGGGCTCCCCTAGCCTTCAGGCCAGGGCACCCCTAGGCTTCAGGCTCGGGCTCCCCTAGGCTAAGGCTAGGGATCCCCTAGCCTTCAGGCCAGGGCACCCCTAGGCTTCAGGCTCGGGCTCCCCTAGGCTAAGGCTAGGGCCCCCCTAGCCTTCAGGCCAGGGCACCCCTAGGCTTCAGGCTCTGGCTCCCCTAGGCTAAGGCTAGGGCCCCCCTAGCCTTCAGGCCAGGGCACCCCTGGGCTTCAGGCTCGGGCTCCCCTAGGCTAAGGCTAGGGCTCCCCTAGCCTTCAGGCCAGGGCACCCCTGGGCTTCAGGCTCGGGCTCCCCTAGGCTAAGGCTAGGGCTCCCCTAGCCTTCAGGCCAGGGCACCCCTGGGCTTCAGGCTCGGGCTCCCCTAGGCTAAGGCTAGGGCTCCCCTAGCCTTCAGGCCAGGGCACCCCTGGACTTCAGGCTCGGGCTCCCCTAGGCTAAGGCTAGGGCTCCCCTAGCCTTCAGGCCAGGGCACCCCTGGGCTTCAGGCTCGGGCTCCCCTAGGCTAAGGCTAGGGCTCCCCTAGCCTTCAGCCCAGGGCACCCCTGGGCTTCAGGCTCGGGCTCCCCTAGGCTAAGGCTAGGGCTCCCCTAGCCTTCAGGCCAGGGCACCCCTGAGCTTCAGGCTCGGGCTCCCCTAGGCTAAGGCTAGGGCTCCCCTAGCCTTCAGGCCAGGGCACCCCTGGGCTTCAGGCTCGGGCTCCCCTAGGCTAAGGCTAGGGCTCCCCTAGCCTTCAGGCCAGGGCACCCCTGGGCTTCAGGCTCGGGCTCCCCTAGGCTAAGGCTAGGGCTCCCCTAGCCTTCAGGCCAGGGCACCCCTGGGCTTCAGGCTCGGGCTCCCCTAGGCTTAGGCTAGGGCTCCCCTAGCCTTCAGGCCAGGGCACCCCTGGGCTTCAGGCTCGGGCTCCCCTAGGCTAAGGCTAGGGCTCCCCTAGCCTTCAGGCCAGGGCACCCCTGGGCTTCAGGCTCGGGCTCCCCTAGGCTAAGGCTAGGGCTCCCCTAGCCTTCAGGCCAGGGCACCCCTGGGCTTCAGGCTGGGCTCCCCTAGGCTAAGGCTAGGGCTCCCCTAGCCTTCAGGCCAGGGCACCCCTGGGCTTCAGGCTCGGGCTCCCCTAGGCTAAGGCTAGGGCTCCCCTAGCCTTCAGGCCAGGGCACCCCTGGGCTTCAGGCTCGGGCTCCCCTAGGCTAAGGCTAGGGCTCCCCTAGCCTTCAGGATAGAGCACCCCTAGGCTTCAGGCTAGGGCGCCCCTAGGCTAAGGCTAGGGCTCCCCTAGCCTTCAGGATAGGGCACCCCTAGGCTTTAGGCTAGGGTGCCCCTAGGCTAAGGCTAGGGCTCCCCTAGCCTTCAGGCTAGGGCACCCCTAGGCTTTAGGCTCCCCTAGGCTAAGGCTAGGGCTCCCCTAGCCTTCAGGCTAGGGCACCCCTAGGCTTTAGGCTAGGGCTCCCCTAGGCTAAGGCTAGGGCTCCCCTAGCCTTCAGGCTAGGGCACCCCTAGGCTTTAGGCTAGGGCTCCCCTAGGCTAAGGCTAGGGCTCCCCTAGCCTTCAGGCTAGGGCACCCCTAGGCTTTAGGCTAGGGCTCCCCTAGGCTAAGGCTAGGGCTCCCCTAGCCTTCAGGCTAGGGCACCCCTAGGCTTTAGGCTAGGGCTCCCCTAGGCTAAGGCTAGGGCTCCCCTAGCCTTCAGGCTAGGGCACCCCTAGGCTTTAGGCTAGGGCTCCCCTAGGCTAAGGCTAGGGCTCCCCTGGCCTTCAGGCTAGGGCACCCCTAGGCTTTAGGCTAGGGCTCCCCTAGGCTAAGGCTAGGGCTCCCCTAGCCTTCAGGCTAGGGCACCCCTAGGATTTAGACTAGGGCTCCCCTAGGCTAAGGCTAGGGCTCCCCTAGCCTTCAGGCTAGGGCACCCCTAGGCTTTAGGCTCCCCTAGGCTAAGGCTAGGGCTCCCCTAGCCTTCAGGCTAGGGCACACCTAGGCTTTAGGCTAGGGCTCCCCTAGGCTAAGGCTAGGGCTCCCCTAGCCTTCAGGCTAGGGCACCCCTAGGCTTTAGACTAGGGCTCCCCTAGGCTAAGGCTAGGGCTCCCCTAGCCTTCAGGCTAGGGCACCCCTAGGCTTTGGGCTCCCCTAGGCTAAGGCTAGGGCTCCCCTAGCCTTCAGGCTAGGGCACACCTAGGCTTTAGGCTAGGGCTCCCCTAGGCTAAGGCTAGGGCTCCCCTAGCCTTCAGGCTAGGGCACCCCTAGGCTTTGGGCTCCCCTAGGCTAAGGCTAGGGCTCCCCTAGCCTTCAGGCTAGGGCACCCCTAGGCTTTGGGCTCCCCTAGGCTAAGGCTAGGGCTCCCCTAGCCTTCAGGCTAGGACACCCCTAGGCTTTGGGCTCCCCTAGGCTAAGGCTAGGGCTCCCCTAGCCTTCAGGCTAGGGCACCCCTAGGCTTTGGGCTCCCCTAGGCTAAGGCTAGGGCTCCCCTAGCCTTCAGGCTAGGGCACCCCTAGGCTTTGGGCTCCCCTAGGCTAAGGCTAGGGCTCCCCTAGCCTTCAGGCTAGGGCACCCCTAGGCTTTGGGCTCCCCTAGGCTAAGGCTGTGGCTCCCCTAGCCTTCAGGCTAGGGCACCCCTAGGCTTTGGGCTCCCCTAGGCTAAGGCTGGGGCTCCCCTAGCCTTCAGGCTAGGGCACCCCTAGGCTTTGGGCTCCCCTAGGCTAAGGCTAGGGCTCCCCTAGCCTTCAGGCTAGGGCACCCCTAGGCTTTGGGCTCCCCTAGGCTAAGGCTAGGGCTCCCCTAGCCTTCAGGCTAGGGCACCCCTAGGCTTTGGGCTCCCCTAGGCTAAGGCTAGGGGTCCCCTAGCCTTCAGGCTAGGGCACCCCTAGGCTTTGGGCTCCCCTAGGCTAAGGCTAGGGCTCCCCTAGCCTTCAGGCTAGGGCACCCCTAGGCTTTGGGCTCCCCTAGGCTAAGGCTAGGGCTCCCCTAGCCTTCAGGCTAGGGCACCCCTAGGCGTTAGGCTCGGGCTCCCCTAGGCTAAGGCTAGGGCTCCCCTAGCCTTCAGGCTAGGGCAACCCTAGGCTTTAGTCTCGGGCTCCCCTAGGCTAAGGCTAGGGCTCCCCTAGCCTTCAGGCTAGGACACCCCTAGGCTTTAGGCTCGGGCTCCCCTAGGCTAAGGCTAGGGCTCCCCTAGCCTTCAGGCTCGGGCACCCCTAGGATTTAGGCTCGGGCTCCCCTAGGCTAAGGCTAGGGCTCCCCTAGCCTTCAGGCTCGGGAACCCCTAGGCTTTAGGCTCGGGCTCCCCTAGGCTAAGGCTAGGGCACCCCTAGGCTTCAGGCTCGGGCTCCCCTAGGCTAAGGCTCGGGCTCCCCTAGCCTTCAGGCCAGGGCACCCCTAGGCTTCAGGCTCGGGCTCCCCTAGGCTAAGGCTCGGGCTCCCGTAGCCTTCAGGCCAGGGCACCCCTAGGCTTCAGGCTCCGGCTCCCCTAGGCTAAGGCTAGGGCTCCCCTAGCCTTCAGGCCAGGGCACCCCTAGGCTTCAGGCTCGGGCTCCCCTAGGCTAAGGCTAGGGCTCCCCTAGCCTTCAGGCCAGGGCACCCCTAGGCTTCAGGCTCGGGCTCCCCTAGGCTAAGGCTAGGGCTCCCCTAGCCTTCAGGCCAGGGAACCCCTAGGCTTCAGGCTCGGGCTCCCCTAGGCTAAGGCTCGGGCTCCCCTAGCCTTCAGGCCAGGGCACCCCTAGGCTTCAGGCTCGGGCTCCCCTAGGCTAAGGCTAGGGCTCCCCTAGCCTTCAGGCCAGGGCACCCCTAGGCTTCAGGCTCGGGCTCCCCTAGGCTAAGGCTAGGGCTCCCCTAGCCTTCAGGCCAGGGCAACCCTAGGCTTCAGGCTCGGGCTCCCCTAGGCTAAGGCTAGGGCTCCCCTAGCCTTCAGGCCAGGGCACCCCTAGGCTTCAGGCTCGGGCTCCCCTAGGCTAAGGTTAGGGCTCCCCTAGCCTTCAGGACAGGGCACCCCTAGGCTTCAGGCTCGGGCTCCCCTAGGCTAAGGCTAGGGCTCCCCTAGCCTTCAGGCCAGGGCACCCCTAGGCTTCAGGCTCGGGCTCCCCTAGGCTAAGGCTAGGGCTCCCCTAGCCTTCAGGCCAGGGCACCCCTAGGCTTCAGGCTCGGGCTCCCCTAGGCTAAGGCTAGGGCCCCCCTAGCCTTCAGGCCAGGGCACCCCTAGGCTTCAAGCTCGGGCTCCCCTAGGCTAAGGCTAGGGCCCCCCTAGCCTTCAGGCCAGGGCACCCCTGGGCTTCAGGCTCGGGCTCCCCTAGGCTAAGGCTAGGGCTCCCCTAGCCTTCAGGCCAGGGCACCCCTGGGCTTCAGGCTCGGGCTCCCCTAGGCTAAGGCTAGGGCTCCCCTAGCCTTCAGGCCAGGGCACCCCTGGGCTTCAGGCTCGGGCTCCCCTAGGCTAAGGCTAGGGCTCCCCTAGCCTTCAGGCCAGGGCACCCCTGGGCTTCAGGCTCGGGCTCCCCTAGGCTAAGGCTAGGGCTCCCCTAGCCTTCCGGCCAGGGCACCCCTGGGCTTCAGGCTCGGGCTCCCCTAGGCTAAGGCTAGGGCTCCTCTAGCCTTCAGGCCAGGGCACCCCTGGGCTTCAGGCTCGGGCTCCCCTAGGCTAAGGCTAGGGCTCCCCTAGCCTTCAGGCCAGGGCACCCCTGGGCTTCAGGCTCGGGCTCCCCTAGGCTAAGGCTAGGGCTCCCCTAGCCTTCAGGCCAGGGCACCCCTGGGCTTCAGGCTCAGGCTCCCCTAGGCTAAGGCTAGGGCTCCCCTAGCCTTCAGGCCAGGGCACCCCTGGGCTTCAGGCTCGGGCTCCCCTAGGCTAAGGCTAGGGCTCCCCTAGCCTTCAGGCCAGGGCACCCCTGGGCTTCAGGCTCGGGCTCCCCTAGGCTAAGGCTAGGGCTCCCCTAGCCTTCAGGCCAGGGCACCCCTGGGCTTCAGGCTCGGGCTCCCCTAGGCTAAGGCTAGGGCTCCCCTAGCCTTCAGGCCAGGGCACCCCTGGGCTTCAGGCTCGGGCTCCCCTAGGCTAAGGCTAGGGCTCACCTAGCCTTCAGGCCAGGGCACCCCTGGGCTTCAGGCTGGGCTCCCCTAGGCTAAGGCTAGGGCTCCCCTAGCCTTCAGGCCAGGGCACCCCTGGGCTTCAGGCTCGGGCTCCCCTAGGCTAAGGCTAGGGCTCCCCTAGCCTTCAGGCCAGGGCACCCCTGGGCTTCAGGCTCGGGCTCCCCTAGGCTAAGGCTAGGGCTCCCTTAGCCTTCAGGCCAGGGCACCCCTGGGCTTCAGGCTCGGGCTCCCCTAGGCTAAGGCTAGGGCTCCCCTAGCCTTCAGGCCAGGGCACCCCTGGGCTTCAGGCTCGGGCTCCCCTAGGCTAAGGCTAGGGCTCCGCTAGCCTTCAGGCCAGGGCACCCCTGGGCTTCAGGCTCGGGCTCCCCTAGGCTAAGGCTAGGGCTCCCCTAGCCTTCAGGCCAGGGCACCCCTGGGCTTCAGGCTCGGGCTCCCCTAGGCTAAGGCTAGGGCTCCCCTAGCCTTCAGGCCAGGGCACCCCTGGGCTTCAGGCTCGGGCTCCCCTAGGCTAAGGCTAGGGCTCCCCTAGGCTTCAGGCCAGGGCACCCCTCGGCTTCAGGCTCGGGCTCCCCTAGGCTAAGGCTCGGGCTCCCCTAGCCTTCAGGCCAGGGCACCCCTGGGTTTCAGGCTCGGGCTCCCCTAGGCTAAGGCTAGGGCTCCCCTAGCCTTCAGGCCAGGGCACCCCTGGGCTTCAGGCTCGGGCTCCCCTAGGCTAAGGCTAGGGCTCCCCTAGCCTTCAGGCCAGGGCACCCCTGGGCTTCAGGCTCGGGCTCCCCTAGGCTAAGGCTAGGGCTCCCCTAGCCTTCAGGCCAGGGCACCTCTAGGCTTTAGGCTCGGGCTCCCCTAGGCTAAGGCTAGGGCTCCCCTAGCCTTCAGGCCAGGGCACCCCTAGGCTTTAGGCTAGGGCTCCCCTAGGCTAAGGCTAGGACTCCCCTAGCCTTCAGGCTAGGGCACCCCTAGGCTTTAGGCTCCCCTAGGCTAAGGCTAGGGCTCCCCTAGCCTTCAGGCTAGGGCACCCCTAGGCTTTAGGCTCCCCTAGGCTAAGGCTAGGGCTCCCCTAGCCTTCAGGCTAGGGCGCCCCTAGGCTTTAGGCTCCCCTAGGCTAAGGCTAGGGCTCCCCTAGCCTTCAGGCTAGGGCGCCCCTAGGCTTTAGGCTCGGGCTCCCCTAGGCTAAGGCTAGGGCTCCCCTAGCCTTCAGGCTAGGGCGCCCCTAGGCTTTAGGCTCGGGCTCCCCTAGGCTAAGGCTAGGGCTCCCCTAGCCTTCAGGCTAGGGGGCCCCTGGGCTTTAGGCTCGGGCTCCCCTAGGCTAAGGCTAGGGCTCCCCTAGCCTTCAGGCCAGGGCGCCCCTGGGCTTTAGGCTCGGGCTCCCCTAGGCTAAGGCTAGGGCTCCCCTAGCCTTCAGGCCAGGGCGCCACTGGGCTTTAGGCTCGGGCTCCCCTAGGCTAAGGCTAGGGCTCCCCTAGCCTTCAGGCCAGGGCGCCCCTGGGCTTTAGGCTCGGGCTCCCCTAGGCTAAGGCTAGGGCTCCCCTAGCCTTCAGGCCAGGGCGCCCCTGGGCTTTAGGCTCGGGCTCCCCTAGGCTAAGGCTAGGGCTCCCCTAGCCTTCAGGCCAGGGCGCCACTGGGCTTTAGGCTCGGGCTCCCCTAGGCTAAGGCTAGGGCTCCCCTAGCCTTCAGGCCAGGGCGCCCCAGGGCTTTAGGCTCGGGCTCCCCTAGGCTAAGGCTAGGGCTCCCCTAGCCTTCAGGCCAGGGCACCCCTGGGCTTCAGGCTCGGGTTCCCCTAGGCTAAGGCTAGGGCTCCCCTAGCCTTCAGGCCAGGGCACCCTGGGCTTCAGGCTCGGGCTCCCCTAGGCTAAGGCTAGGGCTCCCCTAGCCTTCAGGCCAGGGCACCCCTGGGCTTCAGGCTCGGGCTCCCCTAGGCTAAGGCTAGGGCTCGCCTAGCCTTCAGGCCAGGGCACCCCTGGGCTTCAGGCTCGGGCTCCCCTAGGCTAAGGCTAGGGCTCCCCTAGCCTTCAGGCCAGGGCACCCCTGGGCTTCAGGCTCGGGCTCCCCTAGGCTAAGGCTAGGGCTCCCCTAGCCTTCAGGCCAGGGCACCCCTGGGCTTCAGGCTCGGGCTCCCCTAGGCTAAGGCTAGGGCTCCCCTAGCCTTCAGGCCAGGGCACCCCTGGGCTTCAGGCTCGGGCTCCCCTAGGCTAAGGCTAGGGCTCCCCTAGCCTTCAGGCCAGGGCACCCCTGGGCTTCAGGCTCGGGCTCCCCTAGGCTAAGGCTAGGGCTCCCCTAGCCTTCAGGCCAGGGCACCCCTGGGCTTCAGGCTCGGGCTCCCCTAGGCTAAGGCTAGGGCTCCCCTAGCCTTCAGGCCAGGGCACCCCTGGGCTTCAGGCTTGGGCTCCCCTAGGCTAAGGCTAGGGCTCCCCTAGCCTTCAGGCCAGGGCACCCCTGGGCTTCAGGCTCGGGCTCCCCTAGGCTAAGGCTAGGGCTCCCCTAGCTTTCAGGCCAGGGCACCCCTGGGTTTCAGGCTCGGGCTCCCCTAGGCTAAGGCTAGGGCTCCCCTAGCCTTCAGGCCAGGGCACCCCTGGGCTTCAGGCTCGGGCTCCCCTAGGCTAAGGCTAGGGCTCCCCTAGCCTTCAGCCCAGGGCACCCCTGGGCTTCAGGCTCGGGCTCCCCTAGGCTAAGGCTAGGGCTCCCCTAGCCTTCAGGCCAGGGCACCCCTGGGCTTCAGGCTCGGGCTCCCCTAGGCTAAGACTAGGGCTCCCCTAGCCTTCAGGCCAGGGCACCCCTGGGCTTCAGGCTCGGGCTCCCCTAGGCTAAGGCTAGGGCTCCCCTAGCCTTCAGGCCAGGGCACCCCTGGGCTTCAGGCTCGGGCTCCCCTAGGCTAAGGCTAGGGCTCCCCTAGCCTTCAGGCCAGGGCACCCCTGGGCTTCAGGCTCGGGCTCCCCTAGGCTAAGGCTAGGGCTCCCCTAGCCTTCAGGCCAGGGCACCCCTGAGCTTCAGACTCGGGCTCCCCTAGGCTAAGGCTAGGGCTCCCCTAGCCTTCAGGCCAGGGCACCCCTGGGCTTCAGGCTCGGGCTCCCCTAGGCTAAGGCTAGGGCTCCCCTAGCCTTCAGGCCAGGGCACCCCTGGGCTTCAGGCTCGGGCTCCCCTAGGCTAAGGCTAGGGCTCCCCTAGCCTTCAGGCCAGGACACCCCTGGGCTTTAGGCTCGGGCTCCCCTAGGCTAAGGCTAGGGCTCCCCTAGCCTTCAGGCTAGGGCACCCCTAGGCTTTAGGCTAGGGCTCCCGTAGGCTAAGGCTAGGACTCCCCTAGCCTTCAGGCTAGGGCACCCCTAGGCTTTAGGCTCCCCTAGGCTAAGGCTAGGGCTCCCCTAGCCTTCAGGCTAGGGCACCCCTAGGCTTTAGGCTCCCCTAGGCTAAGGCTAGGGCTCCCCTAGCCTTCAGGCTAGGGCGCCCCTAGGCTTTAGGCTCCCCTAGGCTAAGGCTATGGCTCCCCTAGCCTTCAGGCTAGGGCGCCCCTAGGCTTTAGGCTCGGGCTCCCCTAGGCTAAGGCTAGGGCTCCCCTAGCCTTCAGGCTAGGGCGCCCCTAGGCTTTAGGCTCGGGCTCCCCTAGGCTAAGGCTAGGGCTCCCCTAGCCTTCAGGCTAGGGCGCCCCTAGGCTTTAGGCTCGGGCTCCCCTAGGCTAAGGCTAGGGCTCCCCTAGCCTTCAGGCTAGGGCGCCCCTAGGCTTTAGGCTCGGGCTCCCCTAGGCTAAGGCTAGGGCTCCCCTAGCCTTCAGGCTAGGGCGCCCCTAGGCTTTAGGCTCGGGCTCCCCTAGGCTAAGGCTAGGGCTCCCCTAGCCTTCAAGCTAGGGCGCCCCTAGGCTTTAGGCTCGGGCTCCCCTAGGCTAAGGCTAGGGCTCCCCTAGCCTTCAGGCTAGGGCGCCCCTAGGCTTTAGGCTCGGGCTCCCCTAGGCTAAGGCTAGGGCTCCCCTAGCCTTCAGGTTTGGGCGCCCCTGGGCTTCAGGCTCGGGCTCCCCTAGGCTAAGGCTAGGGCTCCCCTAGCCTTCAGGCCAGGGCGCCCCTGGGCTTCAGGCTCGGGCTCCCCTAGGCTAAGGCTAGGGCTCCCCTAGCCTTCAGGCTAGGGCGCCCCTAGGCTTTAGGCTCAAGCTCCCCTAGGCTAAGGCAAGGGCTCCCCTAGCCTTCAGGCTAGGCCGCCCCTAGGCTTTAGGCTAGGGCTCCCCTAGGCTAAGGCTAGGGCTCCCCTAGCCTTCAGGCTAGGCCGCCCCTAGGCTTTAGGCTAGGGCTCCCCTAGGCTAAGACTAGAGCTCCCCTAGCCTTCAGGCTAGGGCGCCCCTAGGCTTAAGGCTCGGGCTCCCCTAGGCTAAGGCTAGGGCTCCCCTAGCCTTCAGGCTAGGGCGCCCCTAGGCTTTAGGCTAGGGCTCCCCTAGGCTAAGGCTAGGGCTCCCCTAGCCTTCAGGCTAGGGTGCTCCTAGGCTTTAGGCTCCCCTAGGCTAAGGCTAGGGCTCCCCTAGCCTTCAGGCTAGGGCGCCCCTAGGCTTTAGGCTCCCCTAGGCTAAGGCAAGGGCTCCCCTAGCCTTCAGGCTATGGCGCCCCTAGGCTTTAGGCTCCCCTAGGCTAAGGCTAGGGCTCCCCTAGCCTTCAGGATAGGGCGCCCCTAGGCTTTAGGCTAGGGCTCCCCTAGGCTACGGCTAGGGCTCCCCTAGCCTTCAGGCTAGGGCGCCCCTAGGCTTTAGGCTAGGGCTCCCCTAGGCTACGGCTAGGGCTCCCCTAGCCTTCAGCTAGGGCGCCCCTAGGCTTTAGGCTAGGGCGCCCCTAGGCTAAGGCTAGGGCTCCCCTAGCCTTCAGGCTAGGGCGCCCCTAGGCTTTAGGCTAGGGCGCCCCTGGGCTAAGGCTAGGGCTCCCCTAGCCTTCAGGCTAGGGCGCCCCTAGGCTTTAGGCTAGGGCGCCCCTGGGCTAAGGCTAGGGCTCCCCTAGCCTTCAGGCTAGGGCGCCCCTAGGCTTTAGGCTAGGGCGCCCCTGGGCTAAGGCTAGGGCTCCCCTAGCCTTCAGGCTAGGGCCCCCCTAGGCTTTAGGCTAGGGCGCCCCTGGGTTAAGGCTAGGGCTCCCCTAGCCTTCAGGCTAGGGCGCCCCTAGGCTTTAGGCTCGGGCTCCCCTAGGCTAAGGCTAGGGCTCCCCTAGCCTTCAGGCTAGGGCGCCCCTAGGCTTTAGGCTCGGGCTCCCCTAGGCTAAGGCTAGGGCTCCCCTAGCCTTCAGGCTAGGGCGCCCCTAGGCTTTAGGCTCGGGCTCCCCTAGGCTAAGGCTAGGGCTCCCCTAGCCTTCAGGCTAGGGCGCCCCTAGGCTTTAGGCTCGGGCTCCCCTAGGCTAAGGCTAGGGCTCCCCTAGCCTTCAGGCTAGGGCGCCCCTAGGCTTTAGGCTCGGGCTCCCCTAGGCTAAGGCTAGGGCTCCCCTAGCCTTCAGGCTAGGGCGCCCCTAGGCTTTAGGCTCGGGCTCCTCTAGGCTAAGGCTAGGGCTCCCCTAGCCTTCAGGCTAGGGCGCCCCTAGGCTTTAGGCTCGGGCTCCCCTAGGCTAAGGCTAGGGCTCCCCTAGCCTTCAGGCGAGGGCGCCCCTAGGCTTTAGGCTCGGGCTCCCCTAGGCTAAGGCTAGGGCTACCCTAGCCTTCAGGCTAGGGCGCCCCTAGGCTTTAGGCTCGGGCTCCCCTAGGCTAAGGCTAGGGCTCCCAAAGCCTTCAGTCTAGGGCGCCCCTAGGCTTTAGGCTCGGGCTCCCCTAGGCTAAGGCTAGGGCTCCCCTAGCCTTCAGGCTAGGGCGCCCCTAGGCTTTAGGCTCGGGCTCCCCTAGGCTAAGGCTAGGGCTCCCCTAGCCTTCAGGCTAGGGCGCCCCTAGGCTTTAGGCTCGGGCTCCCCTAGGCTAAGGGTAGGGCTCCCCTAGCCTTCAGGCTAGGGCGCCCCTGGGCTTTAGGCTCGGGCTCCCCTAGGCTAAGGCTAGGGCTCCCTAGCCTTCAGGCTAGGGCGCCCCTGGGCTTCAGGCTCGGGCTCCCCTAGGCTAAGGCTAGGGCTCCCCTAGCCTTCAGGCCAGGGCGCCCCTGGGCTTCAGGCTCGGTCTCCCCTAGGCTAAGGCTAGGGCTCCCCTAGCCTTCAGGCCAGGGCGCCCCTAGGCTTTAGGCTCGGGCTCCCCTAGGCTAAGGCTAGGGCTCCCCTAGCCTTCAGGCTAGGCCGCCCCTAGGCTTTAGGCTCGGGCTCCCCTAGGCTAAGGCTAGGGCTCCCCTAGCCTTCAGGCTAGGCCGCCCCTAGGCTTTAGGCTAGGGCTCCCCTAGGCTAAGGCTAGGGCTCCCCTAGCCTTCAGGCTAGGGCGCCCCTAGGCTTTAGGCTAGGGCTCCCCTAGGCTAAGGCTAGGGCTCCCCTAGCCTTCAGGCTAGGGCGCCCCTAGGCTTTAGGCTAGGGCTCCCCTAGGCTAAGGCTAGGGCTCCCCTAGCCTTCAGGCTAGGGCTCCCCTAGCCTTCAGGCTAGGGCGCCCCTAGGCTTTAGGCTCCCCTAGGCTAAGGCTAGGGCTCCCCTAGCCTTCAGGCTAGGGCGCCCCTAGGCTTTAGGCTCCCCTAGGCTAAGGCAAGGGCTCCCCTAGCCTTCAGGCTATGGCGCCCCTAGGCTTTAGGCTCCCCTAGGCTAAGGCTAGGGCTCCCCTAGCCTTCAGGCTAGGGCGCCCCTAGGCTTTAGGCTAGGGCTCCCCTAGGCTACGGCTCGGGCTCCCCTAGCCTTCAGGCTAGGGCGCCCCTAGGCTTTAGGCTAGGGCTCCCCTAGGCTACGGCTAGGGCTCCCCTAGCCTTCAGGCTAGGGCGCCCCTAGGCTTTAGGCTAGGGCGCCCCTGGGCTAAGGCTAGGGCTCCCCTAGCCTTCAGGCTAGGGCGCCCCTAGGCTTTAGGCTAGGGCGCCCCTGGGCTAAGGCTAGGGCTCCCCTAGCCTTCAGGCTAGGGCGCCCCTAGGCTTTAGGCTAGGGCGCCCCTGGGCTAAGGCTAGGGCTCCCCTAGCCTTCAGGCTAGGGCGCCCCTAGGCTTTAGGATAGGGCGCCCCTGGGCTAAGGCTAGGGCTCCCCTAGCCTTCAGGCTATGGCGCCCCTAGGCTTTAGGCTAGGGCGCCCCTGGGCTAAGGCTAGGGCTCCCCTAGCCTTCAGGCTAGGGCGCCCCTAGGCTTTAGGCTAGGGCGCCCCTGGGCTAAGGCTAGGGCTCCCCTAGCCTTCAGGCTAGTGCGCCCCTAGGCTTTAGGCTAGGGCGCCCCTGGGCTAAGGCTAGGGCTCCCCTAGCCTTCAGGCTAGTGCGCCCCTAGGCTTTAGGCTAGGGCGCCCCTGGGCTAAGGCTAGGGCTCCCCTAGCCTTCAGGCTAGGGCGCCCCTAGCCTTCAGGCTAGGGCGCCCCTAGGCTTTAGGCTAGGGCTCCCCTAGGCTAAGGCTAGGGCTCCCCTAGCCTTCAGGCTAGGGCGCCCCTAGGCTTTAGGCTAGGGCTCCCCTAGGCTAAGGCTAGGGCTCCCCTAGCCTTCAGGCTAGGGCGCCCCTAGGCTTTAGGCTCCCCTAGGCTAAGGCTAGGGCTCCCCTAGCCTTCAGGCTAGGGCGCCCCTAGGCTTTAGGCACCCCTAGGCTAAGGCAAGGGCTCCCCTAGCCTTCAGGCTATGGCGCCCCTAGGCTTTAGGCTCCCCTAGGCTAAGGCTAGGGCGCCCCTAGCCTTCAGGCTAGGGCGCCCCTAGGCTTTAGGCTAGGGCTCCCCTGGGCTACGGCTAGGGCTCCCCTAGCCTTCAGGCTAGGGCGCCCCTAGGCTTTAGGCTAGGGCTCCCCTGGGCTACGGCTAGGGCTCCCCTAGCCTTCAGGCTAGGGCGCCCCTAGGCTTTAGGCTAGGGCGCCCCTGGGCTAAGGCTAGGGCTCCCCTAGCCTTCAGGCTAGGGCGCCCCTAGGCTTTAGGCTAGGGCGCCCCTGGGCTAAGGCTAGGGCTCCCCTAGCCTTCAGGCTAGGGCGCCCCTAGGCTTTAGGCTAGGGCGCCCCTGGGCTAAGGCTAGGGCTCCCCTAGCCTTCAGGCTAGGGCGCCCCTAGGCTTTAGGCTAGGGCGCCCCTGGGCTAAGGCTAGGGCTCCCCTAGCCTTCAGGCTAGGGCGCCCCTAGGCTTTAGGCTAGGGCGCCCCTGGGCTAAGGCTAGGGCTCCCCTAGCCTTCAGGCTAGGGCGCCCCTAGGCTTTAGGCTAGGGCGCCCCTGGGCTAAGGCTAGGGCTCCCCTAGCCTTCAGGCTAGGGCGCCCCTAGGCTTTAGGCTAGGGCGCCCCTAGGCTAAGGCTAGGGCTCCCCTACGCTTCAGGCTAGGGCACCCCTAGGCTAAGGCTAGGGCTCCCCTAGCCTTCAGGCTAGGGCACCCCTCGGCTTCAGGCTAGGGCGCCCCTAGGCTAAGGCTAGGGCTCCCCTAGCCTTCAGGCTAGGGCACCCCTAGGCTTCAGGCTAGGGCGCCCCTAGGCTAAGGCTAGGGCTCCCCTAGCCTTCAAGCTAGGGCACCCCTAGGCTTCAGGCTAGGGCGCCCCTAGGCTAAGGCTAGGGCTCCCCTAGCCTTCAGGCTAGGGCACCACTAGGCTTCAGGCTAGGGCGCCCCTAGGCTAAGGCTAGGGCTCCCCTAGCCTTCAGGCTAGGGCACCCCTAGGCTTCAGGCTAGGGCGCCCCTAGGCTAAGGCTAGGGCTCCCCTAGCCTTCAGGCTAGGGCACCCCTAGGCTTCAGGCTAGGGCGCCCCTAGGCTAAGGCTAGGGCTCCCCTAGCCTTCAGGCTAGGGCACCCCTAGGCTTCAGGCTAGGGCGCCCCTAGGCTAAGGCTAGGGCTCCCCTAGCCTTCAGGCTAGGGACCCCTAGGCTTCAGGCTAGGGCGCTCCTAGGCTAAGGCTAGGGCTCCCCTAGCCTTCAGGCTAGGGCACCCCTAGGCTTCAGGCTAGGGCGCCCCTAGGCTAAGGCTAGGGCTCCCCTAGCCTTCAGGCTAGGGCACCCCTAGGCTTCAGGCTAGGGCGCCCCTAGGCTAAGGCTAGGGCTCCCCTAGCCTTCAGGCTAGGGCACCCCTAGGCTTTAGGCTCCCCTAGGCTAAGGCTAGGGCTCCCCTAGCCTTCAGGCTAGGGCACCCCTAGGCTTTAGGCTAGGGCTCCCCTAGGCTAAGGCTAGGGCTCCCCTAGCCTTCAGGCTAGGGCACCCCTAGGCTTTAGGCTCCCCTAGGCTAAGGCTAGGGCTCCCCTAGCCTTCAGGCTAGGGCACCACTAGGCTTTAGGCTAGGGCTCCCCTAGGCTAAGGCTAGGGCTCCCCTAGCCTTCAGGCTAGGGCACCCCTAGGCTTTAGGCTAGGGCGCCCCTAGGCTAAGGCTAGGGCTCCCCTAGCCTTCAGGCTAGGGCACCCCTAGGCTTTAGGCTAGGGCTCCCCTAGGCTAAGGCTAGGGCTCCCCTAGCCTTCAGGCTAGGGCACCCCTAGGCTTTAGGCTAGGGCTCCCCTAGGCTAAGGCTAGGGCTCCCCTAGCCTTCAGGCTAGGGCACCCCTAGGCTTTAGCCTAGGGCTCCCCTAGGCTAAGGCTAGGGCTCCCCTAGCCTTCAGGCTAGGGCACCCCTAGGCTTTAGGCTAGGGCTCCCCTAGGCTAAGGCTAGGGCTACCCTAGCCTTCAGGCTAGGGCACCCCTAGGCTTTAGGCTCCCCTAGGCTAAGGCTAGGGCTCCCCTAGCCTTCAGGCTAGGGCACCCCTAGGCTTTAGGCTCCCCTAGGCTAAGGCTAGGGCTCCCCTAGCCTTCAGGCTAGGGCACCCCTAGGCTTTAGGCTCCCCTAGGCTAAGGCTAGGGCTCCCCTAGCCTTCAGGCTAGGGCACCCCTAGGCTTTAGGCTCCCCTAGGCTAAGGCTAGGGCTCCCCTAGCCTTCAGGCTAGGGCACCCCTAGGCTTTAGGCTCCCCTAGGCTAAGTCTAGGGCTCCCCTAGCCTTCAGGCTAGGGCACCCCTAAGCTTTAGGCTCCCCTAGGCTAAGGCTAGGGCTCCCCTAGCCTTCAGGCTAGGGCACCCCTAGGCTTTAGGCTAGGGCTCGCCTAGGCTACGGCTAGGGCTCCCCTAGCCTTCAGGCTAGGGCGCCCCTAGGCTTTAGGCTAGGGCTCCCCTAGGCTACGGCTAGGGCTCCCCTAGCCTTCAGGCTAGGGCGCCCCTAGGCTTTAGGCTAGGGCTCCCCTAGGCTACGGCTAGGGCTCCCCTAGCCTTCAGGCTAGGGCGCCCCTAGGCTTTAGGCTAGGGCGCCCCTGGGCTAAGGCTAGGGCTCCCCTAGCCTTCAGGCTAGGGCGCCCCTAGGCTTTAGGCTAGGGCGCCCCTGCGCTAAGGCTAGGGCTCCCCTAGCCTTCAGGCTAGGGCGCCCCTAGGCTTTAGGCTAGGGCGCCCCTGGGCTAAGGCTAGGGCTCCCCTAGCCTTCAGGCTAGGGCGCCCCTAGGCTTTAGGCTAGGGCGCCCCTGGGCTAAGGCTAGGGCTCCCCTAGCCTTCAGGCTAGGGCGCCCCTAGGCTTTAGGCTAGGGCGCCCCTGGGCTAAGGCTAGGGCTCCCCTAGCCTTCAGGCTAGGGCGCCCTTAGGCTTTAGGCTAGGGCGCCCCTGGGCTAAGGCTAGGGCTCCCCTAGCCTTCAGGCTAGGGCGCCCCTAGGCTTTAGGCTAGGGCGCCCCTGGGCTAAGGCTAGGGCTCCCCTAGCCTTCAGGCTAGGGCGCCCCTAGGCTTTAGGCTAGGGCGCCCCTGGGCTAAGGCTAGGGCTCCCCTAGCCTTCAGGCTAGGGCGCCCCTAGGCTTTAGGCTAGGACGCCCCTGGGCTAAGGCTAGGGCTCCCCTAGCCTTCAGGCTAGTGCGCCCCTAGGCTTTAGGCTAGGGCGCCCCTGGGCTAAGGCTAGGGCTCCCCTAGCCTTCAGGCTAGGGCGCCCCTAGGCTTTAGGCTAGGGCGCCCCTGGGCTAAGGCTAGGGCTCCCCTAGCCTTCAGGCTAGGGCGCCCCTAGGCTAAGGCTAGGGCTCCCCTAGCCTTCAGGCTAGGGCACCCCTAGGCTTCAGGCTAGGGCGCCCCTAGGCTAAGGCTAGGGCTCCCCTAGCCTTCAGGCTAGGGCACCCCTAGGCTTCAGGCTAGGGCGCCCCTAGGCTAAGGCTAGGGTTCCCCTAGCCTTCAGGCTAGGGCATCCCCTAGGCTTTAGGCAAGGGCTCCCCTAGGCTAAGGCTAGGGCTCCCCTAGCCTTCAGGCTAGGGCACCCCTAGGCTTTAGGCTCCCCTAGGCTAAGGCTAGGGCTCCCATAGCCTTCAGGCTAGGGCACCCCTAGGCTTTAGGCTCCCCTAGGCTAAGGCTAGGGCTCCCATAGCCTTCAGGCTAGGGCACCCCTAGGCTTTAGGCTCCCCTAGGCTAAGGCTAGGGCTCCCCTAGCCTTCAGGCTAGGGCACCCCTAGGCTTCAGGCTAGGGCGCCCCTAGGCTAAGGCTAGGGCTCCCCTAGCCTTCAGGCTAGGGCACCCCTAGGCTTCAGGCTAGGGCGCCCCTAGGCTAAGGCTAGGGCTCCCCTAGCCTTCAGGCTAGGGCACCCCTAGGCTTCAGGCTAGGGCGCCCCTAGGCTAAGGCTAGGGCTCCCCTAGCCTTCAGGCTAGGGCACCACTAGGCTTCAGGCTAGGGCGCCCCTAGGCTTAGGCTAGGGCTCCCCTAGCCTTCAGGCTAGGGCACCCCTAGGCTTCAGGCTAGGGCGCCCCTAGGCTAAGGCTAGGGCTCCCCTAGCCTTCAGGCTAGGGCACCCCTAGGCTTCAGGCTAGGGCGCCCCTAGGCTAAGGCTAGGGCTCCCCTAGCCTTCAGGCTAGGGCACCCCTAGGCTTCAGGCTAGGGCGCCCCTAGGCTAAGGCTAGGGCTCCCCTAGCCTTCAGGCTAGGGCACCCCTAGGCTTCAGGCTAGGGCGCCCCTAGGCTAAGGCTAGGGCTCCCCTAGCCTTCAGGCTAGGGCACCCCTAGGCTTCAGGCTAGGGCGCCCCTAGGCTAAGGCTAGGGCTCCCCTAGCCTTCAGGCTAGGGCACCCCTAGGCTTCAGGCTAGGGCGCCCCTAGGCTAAGGCTAGGGCTCCCCTAGCCTTCAGGCTAGGGCACCCCTAGGCTTTAGGCTCCCCTAGGCTAAGGCTAGGGCTCCCCTAGCCTTCAGGCTAGGGCACCCCTAGGCTTTAGGCTAGGGCTCCCCTAGGCTAAGGCTAGGGCTCCCCTAGCCTTCAGGCTAGGGCACCCCTAGGCTTTAGGCTCCCCTAGGCTAAGGCTAGGGCTCCCCTAGCCTTCAGGCTAGGGCACCACTAGGCTTTAGGCTAGGGCTCCCCTAGGCTAAGGCTAGGGCTCCCCTAGCCTTCAGGCTAGGGCACCCCTAGGCTTTAGGCTAGGGCGCCCCTAGGCTAAGGCTAGGGCTCCCCTAGCCTTCAGGCTAGGGCACCCCTAGGCTTTAGGCTAGGGCTCCCCTAGGCTAAGGCTAGGGCTCCCCTAGCCTTCAGGCTAGGGCACCCCTAGGCTTTAGGCTAGGGCTCCCCTAGGCTAAGGCTAGGGCTCCCCTAGCCTTCAGGCTAGGGCACCCCTAGGCTTTAGGCAAGGGCTCCCCTAGGCTAAGGCTAGGGCTCCCCTAGCCTTCAGGCTAGGGCACCCCTAGGCTTTAGGCTCCCCTAGGCTAAGGCTAGGGCTCCCATAGCCTTCAGGCTAGGGCACCCCTAGGCTTTAGGCTCCCCTAGGCTAAGGCTAGGGCTCCCATAGCCTTCAGGCTAGGGCACCCCTAGGCTTTAGGCTCCCCTAGGCTAAGGCTAGGGCTCCCCTAGCCTTCAGGCTAGGGCACCCCTAGGCTTTAGGCTAGGGCTCCCCTAGGCTAAGGCTTGGGCTCCCCTAGCCTTCAGGCTAGGGCACCCCTAGGCTTTAGGCTAGGGCTCCCCTAGGCTAAGGCTAGGGCTCCCCTAGCCTTCAGGCTAGGGCACCCCTAGGCTTTGGGCTCCCCTAGGCTAAGGCTAGGGCTCCCCTAGCCTTCAGGCTAGGGCACCCCTAGGCTTTGGCTCCCCTAGGCTAAGGCTAGGGCTCCCCTAGCCTTCAGGCTAGGGCACCCCTAGGCTTTGGGCTCCCCTAGGCTAAGGCTAGGGCTCCCCTAGCCTTCAGGCTAGGGCACCCCTCGGCTTTAGGCTAGGGCTCCCCTAGGCTAAGGCTAGGGCTCCCCTAGCCTTCAGGCTAGGGCACCCCTAGGCTTTGGGCTCCCCTAGGCTAAGGCTAGGGCTCCCCTAGCCTTCAGGCTAGGGCACCCCTAGGCTTTGGGCTCCCCTAGGCTAAGGCTAGGGATCCCCTAGCCTTCAGGCTAGGGCACCCCTAGGCTTTGGGCTCCCCTAGGCTAAGGCTAGGGCTCCCCTAGCCTTCAGGCTAGGGCACCCCTAGGCTTTGGGCTCCCCTAGGCTAAGGCTAGGGCTCCCCTAGCCTTCAGGCTAGGGCACCCCTAGGTTTTGGGCTCCCCTAGGCTAAGGCTAGGGCTCCCCTAGCCTTCAGGCTAGGGCACCCCTAGGCTTTGGGCTCCCCTAGGCTAAGGCTAGGGCTCCCCTAGCCTTCAGGCTAGGGCACCCCTAGGCTTTGGGCTCCCCGAGGCTAAGGCTAGGGCTCCCCTAGCCTTCAGGCTAGGGCACCCCTAGGCTTTGGGCTCCCCTAGGCTAAGGCTAGGGCTCCCCTAGCCTTCAGGCTAGGGCACCCCTAGGCTTTGGGCTCCCCTAGGCTAAGGCTAGGACTCCCCTAGCCTTCAGGCTAGGGCACGCCTAGGCTTTGGGCTCCCCTAGGCTAAGGCTAGGGCTCCCCTAGCCTTCAGGCTAGGGCACCCCTAGGCTTTGGGCTCCCCTAGGCTAAGGCTAGGGCTCCCCTAGCCTTCAGGCTAGGGCACCCCTAGGCTTTGGGCTCCCCTAGGCTAAGGCTAGGGCTCCCCTAGCCTTCAGGCTAGGGCACCCCTAGGCTTTGGGCTCCCCTAGGCTAAGGCTAGGGCTCCCCTAGCCTTCAGGCTAGGGCACACCTAGGCTTTGGGCTCCCCTAGGCTAAGGCTAGGGCTCCCCTAGCCTTCAGGCTAGGGCACCCCTAGGCTTTGGGCTCCCCTAGGCTAAGGCTAGGGCTCCCCTAGCCTTCAGGCTAGGGCACCCCTAGGCTTTGGGCTCCCCTAGGCTAAGGCTAGGGCTCCCCTAGCCTTCAGGCTAGGGCACCCCTAGGCTTTGGGCTCCCCTAGGCTAAGGCTAGGGCTCCCCTAGCCTTCAGGCTAGGGCACCCCTAGGCTTTGGGCTCCCCTAGGCTAAGGCTAGGGCTCCCCTAGCCTTCAGGCTAGGGCACCCCTAGGCTTTGGGCTCCCCTAGGCTAAGGCTAGGGCTCCCCTAGCCTTCAGGCTAGGGCACCCCTAGGCTTTAGGCTCCCCTAGGCTAAGGCTAGGGCTCCCCTAGCCTTCAGGCTAGGGCACCCCTAGGCTTTAGGCTCCCCTAGGCTAAGGCTAGGGCTCCCCTAGCCTTCAGGCTAGGGCACCCCTAGGCTTTAGGCTCCCCTAGGCTAAGGCTAGGGCTCCCCTAGCCTTCAGGCTAGGGCACCCCTAGGCTTTAGGCTCCCCTAGGCTAAGGCTAGGGCTCCCCTAGCCTTCAGGCTAGGGCACCCCTAAGCTTTAGGCTCCCCTAGGCTAAGGCTAGGGCTCCCCTAGCCTTCAGGCTAGGGCACCCCTAGGCTTTAGGCTAGGGCTCGCCTAGGCTACGGCTAGGGCTCCCCTAGCCTTCAGGCTAGGGCGCCCCTAGGCTTTAGGCTCCCCTAGGCTAAGGCTAGGGCTCCCCTAGCCTTCAGGCTAGGGCACCCCTAAGCTTTAGGCTCCCCTAGGCTAAGGCTAGGGCTCCCCTAGCCTTCAGGCTAGGGCACCCCTAGGCTTTAGGCTAGGGCTCCCCTAGGCTACGGCTAGGGCTCCCCTAGCCTTCAGACTAGGGCGCCCCTAGGCTTTAGGCTAGGGCTCCCCTAGGCTACGGCTAGGGCTCCCCTAGCCTTCAGGCTAGGGCGCCCCTAGGCTTTAGGCTAGGGCGCCCCTGGGCTAAGGCTAGGGCTCCCCTAGCCTTCAGGCTAGGGCGCCCCTAGGCTTTAGGCTAGGGTGCCCCTGCGCTAAGGCTAGGGCTCCCCTAGCCTTCAGGCTAGGGCGCCCCTAGGCTTTAGGCTAGGGCGCCCCTGGGCTAAGGCTAGGGCTCCCCTAGCCTTCAGGCTAGGGCGCCCCTAGGCTTTAGGCTAGGGCGCCCCTGGGCTAAGGCTAGGGCTCCCCTAGCCTTCAGGCTAGGGCGCCCCTAGGCTTTAGGATAGGGCGCCCCTGGGCTAAGGCTAGGGCTCCCCTAGCCTTCAGGCTAGGGCGCCCTTAGGCTTTAGGCTAGGGCGCCCCTGGGCTAAGGCTAGGGCTCCCCTAGCCTTCAGGCTAGGGCGCCCCTAGGCTTTAGGCTAGGGCGCCCCTGGGCTAAGGCTAGGGCTCCCCTAGCCTTCAGGCTAGGGCGCCCCTAGGCTTTAGGCTAGGGCGCCCCTGGGCTAAGGCTAGGGCTCCCCTAGCCTTCAGGCTAGGGCGCCCCTAGGCTTTAGGCTAGGACGCCCCTGGGCTAAGGCTAGGGCTCCCCTAGCCTTCAGGCTAGTGCGCCCCTAGGCTTTAGGCTAGGGCGCCCCTGGGCTAAGGCTAGGGCTCCCCTAGCCTTCAGGCTAGGGCGCCCCTAGGCTTTAGGCTAGGGCGCCCCTGGGCTAAGGCTAGGGCTCCCCTAGCCTTCAGGCTAGGGCGCCCCTAGGCTAAGGCTAGGGCTCCCCTAGCCTTCAGGCTAGGGCACCCCTAGGCTTCAGGCTAGGGCGCCCCTAGGCTAAGGCTAGGGCTCCCCTAGCCTTCAGGCTAGGGCACCCCTAGGCTTCAGGCTAGGGCGCCCCTAGGCTAAGGCTAGGGCTCCCCTAGCCTTCAGGCTAGGGCACCCCTAGGCTTCAGGCTAGGGCGCCCCTAGGCTAAGGCTAGGGCTCCCCTAGCCTTCAGGCTAGGGCACCACTAGGCTTCAGGCTAGGGCGCCCCTAGGCTTAGGCTAGGGCTCCCCTAGCCTTCAGGATAGGGCACCCCTAGGCTTCAGGCTAGGGCGCCCCTAGGCTAAGGCTAGGGCTCCCCTAGCCTTCAGGCTAGGGCACCCCTAGGCTTCAGGCTAGGGCGCCCCTAGGCTAAGGCTAGGGCTCCCCTAGCCTTCAGGCTAGGGCACCCCTAGGCTTCAGGCTAGGGCGCCCCTAGGCTAAGGCTAGGGCTCCCCTAGCCTTCAGGCTAGGGCACCCCTAGGCTTCAGGCTAGGGCGCCCCTAGGCTAAGGCTAGGGCTCCCCTAGCCTTCAGGCTAGGGCACCCCTAGGCTTCAGGCTAGGGCGCCCCTAGGCTAAGGCTAGGGCTCCCCTAGCCTTCAGGCTAGGGCACCCCTAGGCTTCAGGCTAGGGCGCCCCTAGGCTAAGGCTAGGGCTCCCCTAGCCTTCAGGCTAGGGCACCCCTAGGCTTCAGGCTAGGGCGCCCCTAGGCTAAGGCTAGGGCTCCCCTAGCCTTCAGGCTAGGGCACCCCTAGGCTTTAGGCTCCCCTAGGCTAAGGCTAGGGCTCCCCTAGCCTTCAGGCTAGGGCACCCCTAGGCTTTAGGCTAGGGCTCCCCTAGGCTAAGGCTAGGGCTCCCCTAGCCTTCAGGCTAGGGCACCCCTAGGCTTTAGGCTCCCCTAGGCTAAGGCTAGGGCTCCCCTAGCCTTCAGGCTAGGGCACCACTAGGCTTTAGGCTAGGGCTCCCCTAGGCTAAGGCTAGGGCTCCCCTAGGCTTCAGGCTAGGGCACCCCTAGGCTTTAGGCTAGGGCGCCCCTAGGCTAAGGCTAGGGCTCCCCTAGCCTTCAGGCTAGGGCACCCCTAGGCTTTAGGCTAGGGCTCCCCTAGGCTAAGGCTAGGGCTCCCCTAGCCTTCAGGCTAGGGCACCCCTAGGCTTTAGGCTAGGGCTCCCCTAGGCTAAGGCTAGGGCTCCCCTAGCCTTCAGGCTAGGGCACCCCTAGGCTTTAGGCAAGGGCTCCCCTAGGCTAAGGCTAGGGCTCCCCTAGCCTTCAGGCTAGGGCACCCCTAGGCTTTAGGCTCCCCTAGGCTAAGGCTAGGGCTCCCATAGCCTTCAGGCTAGGGCACCCCTAGGCTTTAGGCTCCCCTAGGCTAAGGCTAGGGCTCCCATAGCCTTCAGGCTAGGGCACCCCTAGGCTTTAGGCTCCCCTAGGCTAAGGCTAGGGCTCCCCTAGCCTTCAGGCTAGGGCACCCCTAGGCTTCAGGCTAGGGCGCCCCTAGGCTAAGGCTAGGGCTCCCCTAGCCTTCAGGCTAGGGCACCCCTAGGCTTCAGGCTAGGGCGCCCCTAGGCTAAGGCTAGGGCTCCCCTAGCCTTCAGGCTAGGGCACCCCTAGGCTTCAGGCTAGGGCGCCCCTAGGCTAAGGCTAGGGCTCCCCTAGCCTTCAGGCTAGGGCACCACTAGGCTTCAGGCTAGGGCGCCCCTAGGCTTAGGCTAGGGCTCCCCTAGCCTTCAGGATAGGGCACCCCTAGGCTTCAGGCTAGGGCGCCCCTAGGCTAAGGCTAGGGCTCCCCTAGCCTTCAGGCTAGGGCACCCCTAGGCTTCAGGCTAGGGCGCCCCTAGGCTAAGGCTAGGGCTCCCCTAGCCTTCAGGCTAGGGCACCCCTTGGCTTCAGGCTAGGGCGCCCCTAGGCTAAGGCTAGGGCTCCCCTATCCTTCAGGCTAGGGCACCCCTAGGCTTTAGGCTCCCCTAGGCTAAGGCTAGGGCTCCCCTAGCCTTCAGGCTAGGGCACCACTAGGCTTTAGGCTAGGGCTCCCCTAGGCTAAGGCTAGGGCTCCCCTAGCCTTCAGGCTAGGGCACCCCTAGGCTTTAGGCTCCCCTAGGCTAAGGCTAGGGCTCCCCTAGCCTTCAGGCTAGGGCACCACTAGGCTTTAGGCTAGGGCTCCCCTAGGCTAAGGCTAGGGCTCCCCTAGCCTTCAGGCTAGGGCACCCCTAGGCTTTAGGCTAGGGCGCCCCTAGGCTAAGGCTAGGGCTCCCCTAGCCTTCAGGCTAGGGCACCCCTAGGCTTTAGGCTAGGGCTCCCCTAGGCTAAGGCTAGGGCTCCGCTAGCCTTCAGGCTAGGGCACCCCTAGGCTTTAGGCTAGGGCTCCCCTAGGCTAACGCTAGGGCTCCCCTAGCCTTCAGGCTAGGGCACCCCTAGGCTTTAGGCAAGGGCTCCCCTAGGCTAAGGCTAGGGCTCCCCTAGCCTTCAGGCTAGGGCACCCCTAGGCTTTAGGCTCCCCTAGGCTAAGGCTAGGGCTCCCATAGCCTTCAGGCTAGGGCACCCCTAGGCTTTAGGCTCCCCTAGGCTAAGGCTAGGGCTCCCATAGCCTTCAGGCTAGGGCACCCCTAGGCTTTAGGCTCCCCTAGGCTAAGGCTAGGGCTCCCATAGCCTTCAGGCTAGGGCACCCCTAGGCTTTAGGCTCCCCTAGGCTAAGGCTAGGGCTCCCCTAGCCTTCAGGCTAGGGCACCCCTAGGCTTTAGGCTCCCCTAGGCTAAGGCTAGGGCTCCCCTAGCCTTCAGGTTAGGGCACCCCTAGGCTTTAGGCTCCCCTAGGCTAAGGCTAGGGCTCCCCTAGCCTTCAGGCTAGGGCACCCCTAGGCTTTAGGCTAGGGCTCCCCTAGGCTAAGGCTTGGGCTCCCCTAGCCTTCAGGCTAGGGCACCCCTAGGCTTTAGGCTAGGGCTCCCCTAGGCTAAGGCTAGGGCTCCCCTAGCCTTCAGGCTAGGGCACCCCTAGGCTTTGGGCTCCCCTAGGCTAAGGCTAGGGCTCCCCTAGCCTTCAGGCTAGGGCACCCCTAGGCTTTGGCTCCCCTAGGCTAAGGCTAGGGCTCCCCTAGCCTTCAGGCTAGGGCACCCCTAGGCTTTGGGCTCCCCTAGGCTAAGGCTAGGGCTCCCCTAGCCTTCAGGCTAGGGCACCCCTCGGCTTTAGGCTAGGGCTCCCCTAGGCTAAGGCTAGGGCTCCCCTAGCCTTCAGGCTAGGGCACCCCTAGGCTTTGGGCTCCCCTAGGCTAAGGCTAGGGCTCCCCTAGCCTTCAGGCTAGGGCACCCCTAGGCTTTGGGCTCCCCTAGGCTAAGGCTAGGGATCCCCTAGCCTTCAGGCTAGGGCACCCCTAGGCTTTGGGCTCCCCTAGGCTAAGGCCAGGGCTCCCCTAGCCTTCAGGCTAGGGCACCCCTAGGCTTTGGGCTCCCCTAGGCTAAGGCTAGGGCTCCCCTAGCCTTCAGGCTAGGGCACCCCTAGGCTTTGGGCTCCCCTAGGCTAAGGCTAGGGCTCCCCTAGCCTTCAGGCTCGGGCACCCCTAGGCTTTGGGCTCCCCTAGGCTAAGGCTAGGGCTCCCCTAGCCTTCAGGCTCGGGCAGCCCTAGTCTTTGGGCTACCCTAGGCTAAGGCTAGGGCTCCCCTAGCCTTCAGGCTCGGGCACCCCTAGGCTTTGGGCTCCCCTAGGCTAAGGCTAGGGCTCCCCTAGCCTTCAGGCTCGGGCACCCCTAGGCTTTGGGCTCCCCTAGGCTAAGGCTAGGGCTCCCCTAGCCTTCAGGCTCGGGCACCCCTAGGCTTTGGGCTCCCCTAGGCTAAGTCTAGGGCTCCCCTAGCCTTCAGGCTCGGGCACCCCTAGGCTTTGGGCTCCCCTAGGCTAAGGCTAGGGCTCCCCTAGCCTTCAGGCTCGGGCACCCCTAGGCTTTGGGCTCGGGCTCTCCTAGGCTAAGGCTAGGGCTCCCCTAGCCTTCAGGCTCGGGCACCCCTAGGCTTTGGGCTCGGGCTCCCCTAGGCTAAGGCTAGGGCTCCCCTAGCCTTCAGGCTCGGGCACCCCTAGGCTTTAGGCTCGGGCTCCCCTAGGCTAAGGCTAGGGCTCCCCTAGCCTTCAGGCTCGGGCACCCCTAGGCTTTAGGCTCGGGCTCCCCTAGGCTAAGGCTAGGGCTCCCCTAGCCTTCAGGCTCGGGCACCCCTAGGCTTTAGGCTCGGGCTCCCCTAGGCTAAGGCTAGGGCTCCCCTAGCCTTCAGGCTCGGGCACCCCTAGGCTTTAGGCTCGGGCTCCCCTAGGCTAAGGCTAGGGCTCCCCTAGCCTTCAGATCGGGCACCCCTAGGCTTTAGACTCGGGCTCCCCTAGGCTAAGGCTAGGGCTCCCCTAGCCTTCAGGCTCGGGCACCCCTAGGCTTTACCCTCGGGCTCCCCTAGGCTAAGGCTAGGGCTCCCCTAGCCTTCAGGCTCGGGCACCCCTAGGCTTTAGGCTCGGGCTCCCCTAGGCTAAGTCTAGGGCTCCCCTAGCCTTCAGGCTCGGGCACCCCTAGGCTTTAGGCTCGGGCTCCCCTAGGCTAAGGCTAGGGCACCCCTGGGCTTCAGGCTCGGGCTCCCCTAGGCTAAGGCTCGGGCTCCCCTAGCCTTCAGGCCAGGGCACCCCTGGGCTTCAGGCTCGGGCACCCCTAGGCTAAGGCTCGGGCTCCCCTAGCCTTCAGGCCAGGGCACCCCTGGGCTTCAGGCTCGGGCTCCCCTAGGCTAAGGCTCGGGCTCCCCTAGCCTTCAGGCCAGGGCACCCCTGGGCTTCAGGCTCGGGCTCCCCTAGGCTAAGGCTCGGGCTCCCCTAGCCTTCAGGCCAGGGCACCCCTCGGCTTCAGGCTCGGGCTCCCCTAGGCTAAGGCTCGGGCTCCCCTAGCCTTCAGGCCAGGGCACCCCTGGGCTTCAGGCTCGGGCTCCCCTAGGCTAAGGCTCGGGCTCCCCTAGCCTTCAGGCCAGGGCACCCCTGGGCTTCAGGCTCGGGCTCCCCTAGGCTAAGGCTCGGACTTCCCTAGCCTTCAGGCCAGGGCACCCCTGGGCTTCAGGCTCGGGCTCCCCTAGGCTAAGGCTAGGGCTCCCCTAGCCTTCAGGCCAGGGCACCCCTGGGCTTCAGGCTCGGGCTCCCCTAGGCTAAGGCTAGGGCTCCCCTAACCTTCAGGCCAGGGCACCCCTGGGCTTCAGGCTCGGGCTCCCCTAGGCTAAGGCTAGGGCTCCCCTAGCCTTCAGGCCAGGGCACCCCTGGGCTTCAGGCTCGGGCTCCCCTAGGCGAAGGCTAGGGCTCCCCTAGCCTTCAGGCCAGGGCACCCCTGGGCTTCAGGCTCGGGCTCCCCTAGGCTAAGGCTAGGGCTCCCCTAGCCTTCAGGCCAGGGCACCCCTGGGCTTCAGGCTTGGGCTCCCCTAGGCTAAGGCTAGGGCTCCCCTAGCCTTCAGGCCAGGGCATCCCTGGGCTTCAGGCTCGGGCTCCCCTAGGCTAAGGCTAGGGCTCCCCTAGCCTTCAGGCCAGGGCACCCCTGGGCTTCAGGTTCGGGCTCCCCTAGGCTAAGGCTAGGGCTCACCTAGCCTTCAGGCCAGGGCACCCCTGGGCTTCAGGCTCGGGCTCCCCTAGGCTAAGGCTAGGGCTCCCCTAGCCTTCAGGCCAGGGCACCCCTGGGCTTCAGGCTCGGGCTCCCCTAGGCTAAGGCTAGGGCTCCCCTAGCCTTCAGGCCAGGGCACCCCTGGGCTTCAGGCTCGGGCTCCCCTAGGCTAAGGCTAGGGCTCCCATAGCCTTCAGGCCAGGGCACCCCTGGGCTTCAGGCTCGGGCTCCCCTAGACTAAGGCTAGGGCTCCCCTAGCCTTCAGGCCAGGGCACCCCTGGGCTTCAGGCTCGGGCTCCCCTAGGCTAAGGCTAGGGCTCCCCTAGCCTTCAGGCCAGGGCACCCCTGGGCTTCAGGCTCGGGCTCCCCTAGGCTAAGGCTAGGGCTCCCCTAGCCTTCAGGCCAGGGCACCCCTGGGCTTCAGGCTCGGGCTCCCCTAGGCTAAGGCTAGGGCTCCCCTAGCCTTCAGGCCAGGGCACCCCTGGGCTTCAGGCTCGGGCTCCCCTAGGCTAAGGCTAGGGCTCCCCTAGCCTTCAGGCCAGGGCACCCCTGGGCTTCAGGCTCGGGCTCCCCTAGGCTAAGGCTAGGGCTCCCCTAGCCTTCAGGCCAGGGCACCCCTGGGCTTCAGGCTCGGGCTCCCCTAGGCTAAGGCTAGGGCTCCCCTAGCCTTCAGGCCAGGGCACCCCTGGGCTTCAGGCTCGGGCTCCCCTAGGCTAAGGCTAGGGCTCCCCTAGCCTTCAGGCCAGGGCACCCCTGGGCTTCAGGCTCGGGCTCCCCTAGGCTAAGGCTAGGGCTCCCCTAGCCTTCAGGCCAGGGCACCCCTGGGCTTCAGGCTCGGGCTCCCCTAGGCTAAGGCTAGGGCTCCCCTAGCCTTCAGGCCAGGGCACCCCTGGGCTTCAGGCTCGGGCTCCCCTAGGCTAAGGCTAGGGCTCCCCTAGCTTTCAGGCCAGGGAACCCCTGGGCTTCAGGCTCGGGCTCCCCTAGGCTAAGGCTAGGGCTCCCCTAGCCTTCAGGCCAGGGCACCCCTGGGCTTCAGGCTCGGGCTCCCCTAGGCTAAGGCTAGGGCTCCCCTAGCCTTCAGGCCAGGGCACCCCTGGGCTTCAGGCTCGGGCTCCCCTAGTCTAAGGCTAGGGCTCTCCTAGCCTTCAGGCCAGGGCACCCCTAGGCTTTAGGCTAGGGCTCCCCTAGGCTAAGGCTAGGGCTCCCCTAGCCTTCAGGCCAGGGCACCCCTAGGCTTTGGGCTCCGCTAGGCTAAGGCTAGGGCTCCCCTAGCCTTCAGGCCAGGGCACCCCTAGGCTTTGGGCTCCCCTAGGCTAAGGCTAGGGCTCCCCTAGCCTTCAGGCCAGGGCACCCCTAGGCTTTGGGCTCCCCTAGGCTAAGGCTAGGGCTCCCCTAGCCTTCAGGCCAGGGCACCCCTAGGCTTTGGGCTCCCCTAGGCTAAGGCTAGGGCTCCCCTAGCCTTCAGGCCAGGGCACCCCTAGGCTTTGGGCTTCCCTAGGCTAAGGCTAGGGCTCCCCAAGCCTTCAGGCCAGGGCACCCCTAGGCTTTGGGCTCCCCTAGGCTAAGGCTAGGGCTCCCCTAGCCTTCAGGCCAGGGCACCCCTAGGCTTTGGGCTCCCCTAGGCTAAGGCTAGGGCTCCCCTAGCCTTCAGGCCAGGGCACCCCTAGGCTTTGGGCTCCCCTAGGCTAAGGCTAGGGCTCCCCTAGCCTTCAGGCCAGGGCACCCCTAGGCTTTGGGCTCCCCTAGGCTAAGGCTAGGGCTCCCCTAGCCTTCAGGCTAGGGCACCCCTAGGCTTTGGGCTCCCCTAGGCTAAGGCTAGGGCTCCCCTAGCCTTCAGGCTAGGGCACCCCTAGGCTTTGGGCTCCCCTAGGCTAAGGCTAGGGCTCCCCTAGCCTTCAGGCTAGGGCACCCCTAGGCTTTGGGCTCCCCTAGGCTAAGGCTAGGGCTCCCCTAGCCTTCAGGATAGGGCACCCCTAGGCTTTGGGCTCCCCTAGGCTAAGGCTAGGGCTCCCCTAGCCTTCAGGCTAGGGCACCCCTAGGCTTTGGGCTCCCCTAGGCTAAGGCTAGGGCTCCCCTAGCCTTCAGGCTAGGGCACCCCTAGGCTTTGGGCTCCCCTAGGCTAAGGCTAGGGCTCCCCTAGCCTTCAGGCTAGGGCACCCCTAGGCTTTGGGCTCCCCTAGGCTAAGGCTAGGGCTCCCCTAGCCTTCAGGCTAGGGCACCCCTAGGCTTTGGGCTCCCCTAGGCTAAGGCTAGGGCTCCCCTAGCCTTCAGGCTAGGGCACCCCTAGGCTTTGGGCTCCCCTAGGCTAAGGCTAGGGCTCCCCTAGCCTTCAGGCTAGGGCACCCCTAGGCTTTGGGCTCCCCTAGGCTAAGGCTAGGGCTCCCCTAGCCTTCAGGCTCGGGCACCCCTAGGCTTTGGGCTCCCCTAGGCTAAGGCTAGGGCTCCCCTAGCCTTCAGGCTCGGGCACCCCTAGGCTTTGGGCTCCCCTAGGCTAAGGCTAGGGCTCCCCTAGCCTTCAGGCTCGGGCACCCCTAGGCTTTGGGCTCGGGCTCCCCTAGGCTAAGGCTAGGGCTCCCCTAGCCTTCAGGCTCGGGCACCCCTAGGCTTTAGGCTCGGGCTCCCCTAGGCTAAGGCTAGGGCTCCCCTAGCCTTCAGGCTCGGGCACCCCTAGGCTTTAGGCTCGGGCTCCCCTAGGCTAAGGCTAGGGCTCCCCTAGCCTTCAGGCTCGGGCACCCCTAGGCTTTAGGCTCGGGCTCCCCTAGGCTAAGGCTAGGGCTCCCCTAGCCTTCAGGCTCGGGCACCCCTAGGCTTTAGGCTCGGGCTCCCCTAGGCTAAGGCTAGGGCTCCCCTAGCCTTCAGGCTCGGGCACCCCTAGGCTTTAGGCTCGGGCTCCCCTAGGCTAAGGCTAGGGCTCCCCTAGCCTTCAGTCTCGGGCACCCCTAGGCTTTAGGCTCGGGCTCCCCTAGGCTAAGGCTAGGGCTCCCCTAGCCTTCAGGCTCGGGCACCCCTAGGATTTAGGCTCGGGCTCCCCTAGGCTAAGGCTAGGGCTCCCCTAGCCTTCAGGCTCGGGCACCCCTAGGCTTTAGGCTCGGGCTCCCCTAGGCTAAGGCTAGGGCTCCCCTAGCCTTCAGGCTCGGGCACCCCTAGGCTTTAGGCTCGGGCTCCCCTAGGCTAAGGCTAGGGCACCCCTGGGCTTCAGGCTCGGGCTCCCCTAGGCTAAGGCTCGGGCTCCCCTAGCCTTCAGGCCAGGGCACCCCTGGGCTTCAGGCTCGGGCACCCCTAGGCTAAGGCTCGGGCTCCCCTAGCCTTCAGGCCAGGGCACCCCTGGGCTTCAGGCTCGGGCTCCCCTAGGCTAAGGCTCGGGCTCCCCTAGCCTTCAGGCCAGGGCACCCCTGGGCTTCAGGCTCGGGCTCCCCTAGGCTAAGGCTCGGGCTCCCCTAGCCTTCAGGCCAGGGCACCCCTCGGCTTCAGGCTCGGGCTCCCCTAGGCTAAGGCTCGGGCTCCCCTAGCCTTCAGGCCAGGGCACCCCTGGGCTTCAGGCTCGGGCTCCCCTAGGCTAAGGCTCGGGCTCCCCTAGCCTTCAGGCCAGGGCACCCCTGGGCTTCAGGCTCGGGCTCCCCTAGGCTAAGGCTCGGACTTCCCTAGCCTTCAGGCCAGGGCACCCCTGGGCTTCAGGCTCGGGCTCCCCTAGGCTAAGGCTAGGGCTCCCCTAGCCTTCAGGCCAGGGCACCCCTGGGCTTCAGGCTCGGGCTCCCCTAGGCTAAGGCTAGGGCTCCCCTAACCTTCAGGCCAGGGCACCCCTGGGCTTCAGGCTCGGGCTCCCCTAGGCTAAGGCTAGGGCTCCCCTAGCCTTCAGGCCAGGGCACCCCTGGGCTTCAGGCTCGGGCTCCCCTAGGCGAAGGCTAGGGCTCCCCTAGCCTTCAGGCCAGGGCACCCCTGGGCTTCAGGCTCGGGCTCCCCTAGGCTAAGGCTAGGGCTCCCCTAGCCTTCAGGCCAGGGCACCCCTGGGCTTCAGGCTTGGGCTCCCCTAGGCTAAGGCTAGGGCTCCCCTAGCCTTCAGGCCAGGGCATCCCTGGGCTTCAGGCTCGGGCTCCCCTAGGCTAAGGCTAGGGCTCCCCTAGCCTTCAGGCCAGGGCACCCCTGGGCTTCAGGTTCGGGCTCCCCTAGGCTAAGGCTAGGGCTCACCTAGCCTTCAGGCCAGGGCACCCCTGGGCTTCAGGCTCGGGCTCCCCTAGGCTAAGGCTAGGGCTCCCCTAGCCTTCAGGCCAGGGCACCCCTGGGCTTCAGGCTCGGGCTCCCCTAGGCTAAGGCTAGGGCTCCCCTAGCCTTCAGGCCAGGGCACCCCTGGGCTTCAGGCTCGGGCTCCCCTAGGCTAAGGCTAGGGCTCCCATAGCCTTCAGGCCAGGGCACCCCTGGGCTTCAGGCTCGGGCTCCCCTAGACTAAGGCTAGGGCTCCCCTAGCCTTCAGGCCAGTGCACCCCTGGGCTTCAGGCTCGGGCTCCCCTAGGCTAAGGCTAGGGCTCCCCTAGCCTTCAGGCCAGGGCACCCCTGGGCTTCAGGCTCGGGCTCCCCTAGGCTAAGGCTAGGGCTCCCCTAGCCTTCAGGCCAGGGCACCCCTGGGCTTCAGGCTCGGGCTCCCCTAGGCTAAGGCTAGGGCTCCCCTAGCCTTCAGGCCAGGGCACCCCTGGGCTTCAGGCTCGGGCTCCCCTAGGCTAAGGCTAGGGCTCCCCTAGCCTTCAGGCCAGGGCACCCCTGGGCTTCAGGCTCGGGCTCCCCTAGGCTAAGGCTAGGGCTCCCCTAGCCTTCAGGCCAGGGCACCCCTGGGCTTCAGGCTCGGGCTCCCCTAGGCTAAGGCTAGGGCTCCCCTAGCCTTCAGGCCAGGGCACCCCTGGGCTTCAGGCTCGGGCTCCCCTAGGCTAAGGCTAGGGCTCCCCTAGCCTTCAGGCCAGGGCACCCCTGGGCTTCAGGCTCGGGCTCCCCTAGGCTAAGGCTAGGGCTCCCCTAGCCTTCAGGCCAGGGCACCCCTGGGCTTCAGGCTCGGGCTCCCCTAGGCTAAGGCTAGGGCTCCCCTAGCCTTCAGGCCAGGGCACCCCTGGGCTTCAGGCTCGGGCTCCCCTAGGCTAAGGCTAGGGCTCCCCTAGCTTTCAGGCCAGGGAACCCCTGGGCTTCAGGCTCGGGCTCCCCTAGGCTAAGGCTAGGGCTCCCCTAGCCTTCAGGCCAGGGCACCCCTGGGCTTCAGGCTCGGGCTCCCCTAGGCTAAGGCTAGGGCTCCCCTAGCCTTCAGGCCAGGGCACCCCTGGGCTTCAGGCTCGGGCTCCCCTAGTCTAAGGCTAGGGCTCTCCTAGCCTTCAGGCCAGGGCACCCCTAGGCTTTAGGCTAGGGCTCCCCTAGGCTAAGGCTAGGGCTCCCCTAGCCTTCAGGCCAGGGCACCCCTAGGCTTTGGGCTCCGCTAGGCTAAGGCTAGGGCTCCCCTAGCCTTCAGGCCAGGGCACCCCTAGGCTTTGGGCTCCCCTAGGCTAAGGCTAGGGCTCCCCTAGCCTTCAGGCCAGGGCACCCCTAGGCTTTGGGCTCCCCTAGGCTAAGGCTAGGGCTCCCCTAGCCTTCAGGCCAGGGCACCCCTAGGCTTTGGGCTCCCCTAGGCTAAGGCTAGGGCTCCCCTAGCCTTCAGGCCAGGGCACCCCTAGGCTTTGGGCTTCCCTAGGCTAAGGCTAGGGCTCCCCAAGCCTTCAGGCCAGGGCACCCCTAGGCTTTGGGCTCCCCTAGGCTAAGGCTAGGGCTCCCCTAGCCTTCAGGCCAGGGCACCCCTAGGCTTTGGGCTCCCCTAGGCTAAGGCTAGGGCTCCCCTAGCCTTCAGGCCAGGGCACCCCTAGGCTTTGGGCTCCCCTAGGCTAAGGCTAGGGCTCCCCTAGCCTTCAGGCCAGGGCACCCCTAGGCTTTGGGCTCCCCTAGGCTAAGGCTAGGGCTCCCCTAGCCTTCAGGCTAGGGCACCCCTAGGCTTTGGGCTCCCCTAGGCTAAGGCTAGGGCTCCCCTAGCCTTCAGGCTAGGGCACCCCTAGGCTTTGGGCTCCCCTAGGCTAAGGCTAGGGCTCCCCTAGCCTTCAGGCTAGGGCACCCCTAGGCTTTGGGCTCCCCTAGGCTAAGGCTAGGGCTCCCCTAGCCTTCAGGATAGGGCACCCCTAGGCTTTGGGCTCCCCTAGGCTAAGGCTAGGGCTCCCCTAGCCTTCAGGCTAGGGCACCCCTAGGCTTTGGGCTCCCCTAGGCTAAGGCTAGGGCTCCCCTAGCCTTCAGGCTAGGGCACCCCTAGGCTTTGGGCTCCCCTAGGCTAAGGCTAGGGCTCCCCTAGCCTTCAGGCTAGGGCACCCCTAGGCTTTGGGCTCCCCTAGGCTAAGGCTAGGGCTCCCCTAGCCTTCAGGCTAGGGCACCCCTAGGCTTTGGGCTCCCCTAGGCTAAGGCTAGGGCTCCCCTAGCCTTCAGGCTAGGGCACCCCTAGGCTTTGGGCTCCCCTAGGCTAAGGCTAGGGCTCCCCTAGCCTTCAGGCTAGGGCACCCCTAGGCTTTGGGCTCCCCTAGGCTAAGGCTAGGGCTCCCCTAGCCTTCAGGCTCGGGCACCCCTAGGCTTTGGGCTCCCCTAGGCTAAGGCTAGGGCTCCCCTAGCCTTCAGGCTCGGGCACCCCTAGGCTTTGGGCTCCCCTAGGCTAAGGCTAGGGCTCCCCTAGCCTTCAGGCTCGGGCACCCCTAGGCTTTGGGCTCGGGCTCCCCTAGGCTAAGGCTAGGGCTCCCCTAGCCTTCAGGCTCGGGCACCCCTAGGCTTTAGGCTCGGGCTCCCCTAGGCTAAGGCTAGGGCTCCCCTAGCCTTCAGGCTCGGGCACCCCTAGGCTTTAGGCTCGGGCTCCCCTAGGCTAAGGCTAGGGCTCCCCTAGCCTTCAGGCTCGGGCACCCCTAGGCTTTAGGCTCGGGCTCCCCTAGGCTAAGGCTAGGGCTCCCCTAGCCTTCAGGCTCGGGCACCCCTAGGCTTTAGGCTCGGGCTCCCCTAGGCTAAGGCTAGGGCTCCCCTAGCCTTCAGGCTCGGGCACCCCTAGGCTTTAGGCTCGGGCTCCCCTAGGCTAAGGCTAGGGCTCCCCTAGCCTTCAGTCTCGGGCACCCCTAGGCTTTAGGCTCGGGCTCCCCTAGGCTAAGGCTAGGGCTCCCCTAGCCTTCAGGCTCGGGCACCCCTAGGATTTAGGCTCGGGCTCCCCTAGGCTAAGGCTAGGGCTCCCCTAGCCTTCAGGCTCGGGCACCCCTAGGCTTTAGGCTCGGGCTCCCCTAGGCTAAGGCTAGGGCTCCCCTAGCCTTCAGGCTCGGGCACCCCTAGGCTTTAGGCTCGGGCTCCCCTAGGCTAAGGCTAGGGCACCCCTGGGCTTCAGGCTCGGGCTCCCCTAGGCTAAGGCTCGGGCTCCCCTAGCCTTCAGGCCAGGGCACCCCTCGGCTTCAGGCTCGGGCACCCCTAGGCTAAGGCTCGGGCTCCCCTAGCCTTCAGGCCAGGGCACCCCTGGGCTTCAGGCTCGGGCTCCCCTAGGCTAAGGCTCGGGCTCCCCTAGCCTTCAGGCCAGGGCACCCCTGGGCTTCAGGCTCGGGCTCCCCTAGGCTAAGGCTCGGGCTCCCCTAGCCTTCAGGCCAGGGCACCCCTCGGCTTCAGGCTCGGGCTCCCCTAGGCTAAGGCTCGGGCTCCCCTAGCCTTCAGGCCAGGGCACCCCTGGGCTTCAGGCTCGGGCTCCCCTAGGCTAAGGCTCGGGCTCCCCTAGCCTTCAGGCCAGGGCACCCCTGGGCTTCAGGCTCGGGCTCCCCTAGGCTAAGGCTCGGACTTCCCTAGCCTTCAGGCCAGGGCACCCCTGGGCTTCAGGCTCGGGCTCCCCTAGGCTAAGGCTAGGGCTCCCCTAGCCTTCAGGCCAGGGCACCCCTGGGCTTCAGGCTCGGCCTCCCCTAGGCTAAGGCTAGGGCTCACCTAGCCTTCAGGCCAGGGCAACCCTGGGCTTCAGGCTCGGGCTCCCCTAGGCTAAGGCTAGGGCTCCCCTAGCCTTCAGGCCAGGGCACCCCTGGGCTTCAGGCTCGGGCTCCCCTAGGCTAAGGCTAGGGCTCCCCTAGCCTTCAGGCCAGGGCACCCCTGGGCTTCAGGCTCGGGCTCCCCTAGGCTAAGGCTAGGGCTCACCTAGCCTTCAGGCCAGGGCACCCCTGGGCTTCAGGCTCGGGCTCCCCTAGGCTAAGGCTAGGGCTCCCCTAGCCTTCAGACCAGGGCACCCCTGGGCTTCAGGCTCGGGCTCCCCTAGGCTAAGGCTAGGGCTCCCCTAGCCTTCAGGCCAGGGCACCCCTGGGCTTCAGGCTCGGGCTCCCCTAGGCTAAGGCTAGGGCTCCCCTAGCCTTCAGGCCAGGGCACCCCTGGGCTTCAGGCTCGGGGTCCCCTAGGCTAAGGCTAGGGCTCCCCTAGCCTTCAGGCCAGGGCACCCCTGGGCTTCCGGCTCGGGCTCCCCTAGGCTAAGGCTAGGGCTCCCCTAGCCTTCAGGCCAGGGCACCCCTGGGCTTCAGGCTCGGGCTCCCCTAGGCTAAGGCTAGGGCTCCCCTAGCCTTCAGGCCAGGGCACCCCTGGGCTTCAGGCTCGGGCTCCCCTAGGCTAAGGCTAGGGCTCCCCTAGCCTTCAGGCCAGGGCACCCCTGGGCTTCAGGCTCGGGCTCCCCTAGGCTAAGGCTAGGGCTCCCCTAGCCTTCAGGCCAGGGCACCCCTGGGCTTCAGGCTCGGGCTCCCCTAGGCTAAGGCTAGGGCTCCCCTAGCCTTCAGGCCAGGGCACCCCTGGGCTTCAGGCTCGGGCTCCCCTAGGCTAAGGCTAGGGCTCCCCTAGCTTTCAGGCCAGGGAACCCCTGGGCTTCAGGCTCGGGCTCCCCTAGGCTAAGGCTAGGGCTCCCCTAGCCTTCAGGCCAGGGCACCCCTGGGCTTCAGGCTCGGGCTCCCCTAGGCTAAGGCTAGGGCTCCCCTAGCCTTCAGGCCAGGGCACCCCTGGGCTTCAGGCTCGGGCTCCCCTAGTCTAAGGCTAGGGCTCCCCTAGCCTTCAGGCCAGGGCACCCCTAGGCTTTAGGCTAGGGCTCCCCTAGGCTAAGGCTAGGGCTCCCCTAGCCTTCAGGCCAGGGCACCCCTAGGCTTTGGGCTCCCCTAGGCTAAGGCTAGGGCTCCCCTAGCCTTCAGGCCAGGGCACCCCTAGGCTTTGGGCTCCCCTAGGCTAAGGCTAGGGCTCCCCTAGCCTTCAGGCCAGGGCACCCCTAGGCTTTGGGCTCCCCTAGGCTAAGGCTAGGGCTCCCCTAGCCTTCAGGCCAGGGCACCCCTAGGCTTTGGGCTCCCCTAGGCTAAGGCTAGGGCTCCCCTAGCCTTCAGGCCAGGGCACCCCTAGGCTTTGGGCTTCCCTAGGCTAAGGCTAGGGCTCCCCTAGCCTTCAGGCCAGGGCACCCCTAGGCTTTGGGCTCCCCTAGGCTAAGGCTAGGGCTCCCCTAGCCTTCAGGCCAGGGCACCCCTAGGCTTTGGGCTCCCCTAGGCTAAGGCTAGGGCTCCCCTAGCCTTCAGGCCAGGGCACCCCTAGGCTTTGGGCTCCCCTAGGCTAAGGCTAGGGCTCCCCTAGCCTTCAGGCCAGGGCACCCCTAGGCTTTGGGCTCCCCTAGGCTAAGGCTAGGGCACCCCTAGCCTTCAGGCTAGGGCACCCCTAGGCTTTGGGCTCCCATAGGCTAAGGCTAGGGCTCCCCTAGCCTTCAGGCTAGGGCACCCCTAGGCTTTGGGCTCCCCTAGGCTAAGGCTAGGGCTCCCCTAGCCTTCAGGCTAGGGCACCCCTAGGCTTTGGGCTCCCTTAGGCTAAGGCTAGGGCTCCCCTAGCCTTCAGGCTAGGGCACCCCTAGGCTTTGGGCTCCCCTAGGCTAAGGCTAGGGCTCCCCTAGCCTTCAGGCTAGGGCACCCCTAGGCTTTGGGCTCCCCTAGGCTAAGGCTAGGGCTCCCCTAGCCTTCAGGCTAGGGCACCCCTAGGCTTTGGGCTCCCCTAGGCTAAGGCTAGGGCTCCCCTAGCCTTCAGGCTAGGGCACCCCTAGGCTTTGGGCTCCCCTAGGCTAAGGCTAGGGCTCCCCTAGCCTTCAGGCTAGGGCACCCCTAGGCTTTGGGCTCCCCTAGGCTAAGGCTAGGGCTCCCCTAGCCTTCAGGCTAGGGCACCCCTAGGCTTTGGGCTCCCCTAGGCAAAGGCTAGGGCTCCCCTAGCCTTCAGGCTAGGGCACCCCTAGGCTTTGGGCTAGGGCACCCCTAGGCTTTGGGCTCCCCTAGGCTAAGGCTAGGGCTCCCCTAGCCTTCAGGCTAGGGCACCCCTAGGCTTTGGGCTCCCCTAGGCTAAGGCTAGGGCTCCCCTAGCCTTCAGGCTAGGGCACCCCTAGGCTTTGGGCTCCCCTAGGCTAAGGCTAGGGCTCCCCTAGCCTTCAGGATAGGGCACCCCTAGGCTTTGGGCTCCCCTAGGCTAAGGCTAGGGCTCCCCTAGCCTTCAGGCTAGGGCACCCCTAGGCTTTGGGCTCCCCTAGGCTAAGGCTAGGGCTCCCCTAGCCTTCAGGCTAGGGCACCCCTAGGCTTTGGGCTCCCCTAGGCTAAGGCTAGGGCTCCCCTAGCCTTCAGGCTAGGGCACCCCTAGGCTTTGGGCTCCCCTAGGCTAAGGCTAGGGCTCCCCTAGCCTTCAGGCTCGGGCACCCCTAGGCTTTAGGCTCGGGCTCCCCTAGGCTAAGGCTAGGGCTCCCCTAGCCTTCAGGCTCGGGCACCCCTAGGCTTTAGGCTCGGGCTCCCCTAGGCTAAGGCTAGGGCTCCCCTAGCCTTCAGGCTCGGGCACCCCTAGGCTTTAGGCTCGGGCTCCCCTAGGCTAAGGCTAGGGCTCCCCTAGCCTTCAGGCTCGGGCAACCCTAGGCTTTAGGCTCGGGCTCCCCTAGGCTAAGGCTAGGGCTCCCCTAGCCTTCAGGCTCGGGCACCCCTAGGCTTTAGGCTCGGGCTCCCCTAGGCTAAGGCTAGGGCTCCCCTAGCCTTCAGGCTCGGGCACCCCTAGGCTTTAGGCTCGGGCTCCCCTAGGCTAAGGCTAGGGCTCCCCTAGCCTTCAGGCTCGGGCACCCCTAGGCTTTAGGCTCGGGCTCCCCTAGGCTAAGGCTAGGGATCCCCTAGCCTTCAGGCTCGGGCACCCCTAGGCTTTAGGCTCGGGCTCCCCTAGGCTAAGGCTAGGGCACCCCTGGGCTTCAGGCTCGGCCTCCCCTAGGCTAAGGCTCGGGCTCCCCTAGCCTTCAGGCCAGGGCACCCCTGGGCTTCAGGCTCGGCCTCCCCTAGGCTATGGCTAGGGCTCCCCTAGCCTTCAGGCCAGGGCACCCCTGGGCTTCAGGCTCGGGCTCCCCTAGGCTAAGGCTAGGGCTCCCCTAGCCTTCAGGCCAGGGCACCCCTGGGCTTCAGGCTCGGGCTCCCCTAGGCTAAGGCTAGGGCTCCCCTAGCCTTCAGGCCAGGGCACCCCTGGGCTTCAGGCTCGGGCTCCCCTAGGCTAAGGCTAGGGCTCCCCTAGCCTTCAGGCCAGGGCACCCCTGGGCTTCAGGCTCGGGCTCCCCTAGGCTAAGGCTAGGGCTCCCCTAGCCTTCAGGCCAGGGCACCCCTGGGCTTCAGGCTCGGGCTCCCCTAGGCTAAGGCTAGGGCTCCCCTAGCCTTCAGGCCAGGACACCCCTGAGCTTCAGGCTCGGGCTCCCCTAGGCTAAGGCTAGGGCTCCCCTAGCCTTCAGGCCAGGGCACCCCTGGGCTTCAGGCTCGGGCTCCCCTAGGCTAAGGCTAGGGCTCCCCTAGCCTTCAGGCCAGGGCACCCCTGGGCTTCATGCTCGGGCTCCCCTAGGCTAAGGCTAGGGCTCCCCTAGCCTTCAGGCCAGGGCACCCCTGGGCTTCAGGCTCGGGCTCCCCTAGGCTAAGGCTAGGGCTCCCCTAGCCTTCAGGCCAGGGCACCCCTGGGCTTTAGGCTCGGGCCCCCCTAGGCTAAGGCTAGGGCTCCGCTAGCCTTCAGGCTCGGGCACCCCTAGGCTTTAGGCTCGGGCTACCCTAGGCTAAGGCTAGGGCTCCCCTAGCCTTCAGGCTCGGGCACCACTAGGCTTTAGGCTCGGGCTCCCCTAGGCTAAGGCTAGGGCTCCCCTAGCCTTCAGGCTCGGGCACCCCTAGGCTTTAGGCTCGGGCTCCCCTAGGCTAAGGCAAGGGCTCCCCTAGCCTTCAGGCTCGGGCACCCCTAGGCTTTAGGCTCGGGCTCCCCTAGGCTAAGGCTAGGGCTCCCCTAGCCTTCAGGCTCGGGCACCCCTAGGCTTTAGGCTCGGGCTCCCCTAGGCTAAGGCTAGGGCTCCCCTAGCCTTCAGGCTCGGGCACCCCTAGGCTTTAGGCTCGGGCTCCCCTAGGCTAAGGCTAGGGCTCCCCTAGCCTTCAGGCTCGGGCACCCCTAGGCTTTAGGCTCGGGCTCCCCTAGGCTAAGGCTAGGGCTCCCCTAGCCTTCAGGCTCGGGCACCCCTAGGCTTTAGGCTCGGGCTCCCCTAGGCTAAGGCTAGGGCACCCCTGGGCTTCAGGCTCGGCCTCCCCTAGGCTAAGGCTCGGGCTCCCCTAGCCTTCAGGCCAGGGCACCCCTGGGCTTCAGGCTCGGGCTCCCCTAGGCTAAGGCTCGGGCTCCCCTAGCCTTCATGCCAGGGCACCCCTGGGCTTCAGGCTCGGGCTCCCCTAGGCTAAGGCTAGGGCTCCCCTAGCCTTCAGGCCAGGGCACCCCTGGGCTTCAGGCTCGGGCTCCCCTAGGCTAAGGCTAGGGCTCCCCTAGCCTTCAGGCCAGGGCACCCCTGGGCTTCAGGCTCGGGCTCCCCTAGGCTAAGGCTAGGGCTCCCCTAGCCTTCAGGCCAGGACACCCCTGGGCTTCAGGCTCGGGCTCCCCTAGGCTAAGGCTAGGGCTCCCCTAGCCTTCAGGCCAGGGCACCCCTGGGCTTCAGGCTCGGGCTCCCCTAGGCTAAGGCTAGGGCTCCCCGAGCCTTCAGGCCAGGGCACCCCTGGGCTTCAGGCTCGGGCTCCCCTAGGCTAAGGCTAGGGCTCCCCTAGCCTTCAGGCCAGGACACCCCTGGGCTTCAGGCTCGGGCTCCCCTAGGCTAAGGCTAGGGCTCCCCTAGCCTTCAGGCCAGGGCACCCCTGGGCTTCAGGCTCGGGCTCCCCTAGGCTAAGGCTAGGGCTCCCCTAGCCTTCAGGCCAGGGCACCCCTGGGCTTCAGGCTCGGGCTCCCCTAGGCTAAGGCTAGGGCTCCCCTAGCCTTCAGGCCAGGGCACCCCTGGGCTTCAGGCTCGGGCTCCCCTAGGCTAAGGCTAGGGCTCCCCTAGCCTTCAGGCCAGGGCACCCCTGGGCTTCAGGCTCGGGCTCCCCTAGGCTAAGGCTAGGGCTCCCCTAGCCTTCAGGCCAGGGTACCCCTGGGCTTCAGGCTCGGGCTCCCCTAGGCTAAGGCTAGGGCTCCCCTAGCCTTCAGGCCAGGGCACCCCTGGGCTTCAGGCTCGGGCTCCCCTAGGCTAAGGCTAGGGCTCCCCTAGCCTTCAGGCCAGGGCACCCCTGGGCTTCAGGCTCGGGCTCCCCTAGGCTAAGGCTAGGGCTCCCCTAGCCTTCAGGCCAGGGCACCCCTGGGCTTCAGGCTCGGGCTCCCCTAGGCTAAGGCTAGGGCTCCCCTAGCCTTCAGGCCAGGGCACCCCTGGGCTTCAGGCTCGGGCTCCCCTAGGCGAAGGCTAGGGCTCCCCTAGCCTTCAGGCCAGGGCACCCCTGGGCTTCAGGCTCGGGCTCCCCTAGGCTAAGGCTAGGGCTCCCCTAGCCTTCAGGCCAGGGCACCCCTGGGCTTCAGGCTCGGGCTCCCCTAGGCTAAGGCTAGGGCTCCCCTAGCCTTCAGGCCAGGGCACCCCTCGGCTTCAGGCTCGGGCTCCCCTAGGCTAAGGCTAGGGCTCCCCTAGCCTTCAGGCCAGGGCACCCCTGGGCTTCAGGCTCGGGCTCCCCTAGGCTAAGGCTAGGGCTCCCCTAGCCTTCAGGCCAGGGCACCCCTGGGCTTCAGGCTCGGGCTCCCCTAGGCTAAGGCTAGGGCTCCCCTAGCCTTCAGGCCAGGGCACCCCTGGGCTTCAGGCTCGGGCTCCCCTAGGCTAAGGCTAGGGCTCCCCTAGCCTTCAGGCCAGGGCACCCCTGGGCTTCAGGCTCGGGCTCCCCTAGGCTAAGGCTAGGGCTCCCCTAGCCTTCAGGTCAGGGCACCCCTGGGCTTCAGGCTCGGGCTCCCCTAGGCTAAGGCTAAGGCTCCCCTAGCCTTCAGGCCAGGGCACCCCTGGGCTTCAGGCTCGGGCTCCCCTAGGCTAAGGCTAGGGCTCCCCTAGCCTTCAGGCCAGGGCACCCCTGGGCTTCAGGCTCGGGCTCCCCTAGGCTAAGGCTAGGGCTCCCCTAGCTTTCAGGCCAGGGAACCCCTGGGCTTCAGGCTCGGGCTCCCCTAGGCTAAGGCTAGGGCTCCCCTAGCCTTCAGGCCAGGGCACCCCTGGGCTTCAGGCTCGGGCTCCCCTAGGCTAAGGCTAGGGCTCCCCTAGCCTTCAGGCCAGGGCACCCCTGGGCTTCAGGCTCGGGCTCCCCTAGGCTAAGGCTAGGGATCCCCTAGCCTTCAGGCCAGGGCACCCCTGGGCTTCAGGCTCGGGCTCCCCTAGTCTAAGGCTAGGGCTCCCCTAGCCTTCAGGCCAGGGCACCCCTGGGCTTCAGGCTCGGGCTCCCCTAGGCTAAGGCTAGGGCTCCCCTAGCCTTCAGGCCAGGGCACCCCTGGGCTTCAGGCTAGGGCTCCCCTAGGCTAAGGCTAGGGTTCCCCTAGCCTTCAGGCCAGGGCACCCCTAGGCTTCAGGCTAGGGCTCCCCTAGGCTAAGGCTAGGGCTCCCCTAGCCTTCAGGCCAGGGCACCCCTAGGCTTTAGGCTAGGGCTCCCCTAGGCTAAGGCTAGGGCTCCCCTAGCCTTCAGGCCAGGGCACCCCTAGGCTTTAGGCTCCCCTAGGCTAAGTCTAGGGCTCCCCTAGCCTTCAGGCCAGGGCACCCCTAGGCTTTGGGCTCCCCTAGGCTAAGGCTAGGGCTCCCCTAGCCTTCAGGCCAGGGCACCCCTAGGCTTTGGGCTCCCCTAGGCTAAGGCTAGGGCTCCCCTAGCCTTCAGGCCAGGGCACCCCTAGGCTTTGGGCTCCCCTAGGCTAAGGCTAGGGCTCCCCTAGCCTTCAGGCCAGGGCACCCCTAGGCTTTGGGCTCCCCTAGGCTAAGGCTAGGGCTCCCCTAGCCTTCAGGCCAGGGCACCCCTAGGCTTTGGGCTCCCCTAGGCTAAGGCTAGGGCTCCCCTAGCCTTCAGGCCAGGGCACCCCTAGGCTTTGGGCTCCCCTAGGCTAAGGCTAGGGCACTCCTAGCCTTCAGGCTAGGGCACCCCTAGGCTTTGGGCTCCCCTAGGCTAAGGCTAGGGCTCCCCTAGCCTTCAGGCTAGGGCTCCCCTAGCCTTCAGGCTAGGGCACCCCTAGGCTTTGGGCTCCCTTAGGCTAAGGCTAGGGCTCCCCTAGCCTTCAGGCTAGGGCACCCCTAGGCTTTGGGCTCCCCTAGGCTAAGGCTAGGGCTCCCCTAGCCTTCAGGCTAGGGCACCCCTAGGCTTTGGGCTCCCCTAGGCTAAGGCTAGGGCTCCCCTAGCCTTCAGGCTAGGGCACCCCTAGGCTTTGGGCTCCCCTAGGCTAAGGCTAGGGCTCCCCTAGCCTTCAGGCTAGGGCACCCCTAGGCTTTGGGCTCCCCTAGGCTAAGGCTAGGGCTCCCCTAGCCTTCAGGCTAGGGCACCCCTAGGCTTTGGGCTCCCCTAGGCTAAGGCTAGGGCTCCCCTAGCCTTCAGGCTAGGGCACCCCTAGGCTTTGGGCTCCCCTAGGCTAAGGCTAGGGCTCCCCTAGCCTTCAGGCTAGGGCACCCCTAGGCTTTGGGCTCCCCTAGGCTAAGGCTAGGGCTCCCCTAGCCTTCAGGCTAGGGCACCCCTAGGCTTTGGGCTCCCCTAGGCTAAGGCTAGGGCTCCCCTAGCCTTCAGGCTAGGGCACCCCTAGGCTTTGGGCTCCCCTAGGCTAAGGCTAGGGCTCCCCTAGCCTTCAGGCTAGGGCACCCCTAGGCTTTGGGCTCCCCTAGGCTAAGGCTAGGGCTCCCCTAGCCTTCAGGCTAGGGCACCCCTAGGCTTTGGGCTCCCCTAGGCTAAGGCTAGGGCTCCCCTAGCCTTCAGGCTAGGGCACCCCTAGGCTTTGGGCTCCACTAGGCTAAGGCTAGGGCTCCCCTAGCCTTCAGGCTAGGGCACCCCTAGGCTTTAGGCTCGGGCTCCCCTAGGCTAAGGCTAGGGCTCCCCTAGCCTTCAGGCTCGGGCACCCCTAGGCTTTAGGCTCGGGCTCCCCGAGGCTAAGGCTAGGGCTCCCCTAGCCTTCAGGCTCGGGCACCCCTAGGCTTTAGGCTCGGGCTCCCCTAGGCTAAGGCTAGGGCTCCCCTAGCCTTCAGGCTCGGGCACCCCTAGGCTTTAGGTTCGGGCTCCCCTAGGCTAAGGCTAGGGCTCCCCTAGCCTTCAGGCTCGGGCACCCCTAGGCTTAAGGCTCGGGCTCCCCTAGGCTAAGGCTAGGGCTCCCCTAGCCTTCAGGCTCGGGCACCCCTAGGCTTTAGGCTCGGGCTCCCCTAGGCTAAGGCTAGGGCTCCCCTAGCCTTCAGGCTCGGGCACCCCTAGGCTTTAGGCTCGGGCTCCCCTAGGCTAAGGCTAGGGCTCCCCTAGCCTTCAGGCTCGGGCACCCCTAGGCTTTAGGCTCGGGCTCCCCTAGGCTAAGGCTAGGGCTCCCCTAGCCTTCAGGCTCGGGCACCCCTAGGCTTTAGGCTCGGGCTCCCCTAGGCTAAGGCTAGGGCTCCCCTAGCCTTCAGGCTCGGGCACCCCTAGGCTTTAGGCTCGGGCTCCCCTAGGCTAAGGCTAGGGCTCCCCTAGCCTTCAGGCTCGGGCACCCCTAGGCTTTAGGCTCGGGCTCCCCTAGGCTAAGGCTAGGGCTCCCCTAGCCTTCAGTCTCGGGCAGCCCTAGGCTTTAGGCTCGGGCTCCCCTAGGCTAAGGCTAGGGCACCCCTGGGCTTCAGGCTCGGCCTCCCCTAGGCTAAGGCTCGGGCTCCCCTAGCCTTCAGGACAGGGCACCCCTGGGCTTCAGGCTCGGGCTCCCCTAGGCTAAGGCTAGGGCTCCCCTAGCCTTCAGGACAGGGCACCCCTGGGCTTCAGGCTCGGGCTCCCCTAGGCTAAGGCTAGGGCTCCCCTAGCCTTCAGGCCAGGGCACCCCTGGGCTTCAGGCTCGGGCTCCCCTAGGCTAAGGCTAGGGCTCCCCTAGCCTTCAGGCCAGGTCACCCCTGGGCTTCAGGCTCGGGCTCCCCTAGGCTAAGGCTAGGGCTCCCCTAGCCTTCAGGCCAGGGCACCCCTGGGCTTCAGACTCGGGCTCCCCTAGGCTAAGGCTAGGGCTCCCCTAGCCTTCAGGCCAGGGCACCCCTGGGCTTCAGGCTCGGGCTCCCCTAGGCTAAGGCTAGGGCTCCCCTAGCCTTCACGCCAGGGCACCCCTGGGCTTCAGGCTCGGGCTCCCCTAGGCTAAGGCTAGGGCTCCCCTAGCCTTCAGGCCAGGGCACCCCTGGGCTTCAGGCTCGGGCTCCCCTAGGCTAAGGCTAGGGCTCCCCTAGCCTTCAGGCCAGGGCACCCCTGGGCTTCAGGCTCGGGCTCCCCTAGGCTAAGGCTAGGGCTCCCCTAGCCTTCAGGTCAGGGCACCCCTGGGCTTCAGGCTCGGGCTCCCCTAGGCTAAGGCTAAGGCTCCCCTAGCCTTCAGGCCAGGGCACCCCTGGGCTTCAGGCTCGGGCTCCCCTAGGCTAAGGCTAGGGCTCCCCTAGCCTTCAGGCCAGGGCACCCCTGGGCTTCAGGCTCGGGCTCCCCTAGGCTAAGGCTAGGGCTCCCCTAGCCTTCAGGCCAGGGAACCCCTGGGCTTCAGGCTCGGGCTCCCCTAGGCTAAGGCTAGGGCTCCCCTAGCCTTCAGGCCAGGGCACCCCTGGGCTTCAGGCTCGGGCTCCCCTAGGCTAAGGCTAGGGCTCCCCTAGCCTTCAGGCCAGGGCACCCCTGGGCTTCAGGCTCGGGCTCCCCTAGGCTAAGGCTAGGGATCCCCTAGCCTTCAGGCCAGGGCACCCCTGGGCTTCAGGCTCGGGCTCCCCTAGTCTAAGGCTAGGGCTCCCCTAGCCTTCAGGCCAGGGCACCCCTGGGCTTCAGGCTCGGGCTCCCCTAGGCTAAGGCTAGGGCTCCCCTAGCCTTCAGGCCAGGGCACCCCTGGGCTTCAGGCTAGGGCTCCCCTAGGCTAAGGCTAGGGTTCCCCTAGCCTTCAGGCCAGGGCACCCCTAGGCTTCAGGCTAGGGCTCCCCTAGGCTAAGGCTAGGGCTCCCCTAGCCTTCAGGCCAGGGCACCCCTAGGCTTTAGGCTAGGGCTCCCCTAGGCTAAGGCTAGGGCTCCCCTAGCCTTCAGGCCAGGGCACCCCTAGGCTTTAGGCTCCCCTAGGCTAAGTCTAGGGCTCCCCTAGCCTTCAGGCCAGGGCACCCCTAGGCTTTGGGCTCCCCTAGGCTAAGGCTAGGGCTCCCCTAGCCTTCAGGCCAGGGCACCCCTAGGCTTTGGGCTCCCCTAGGCTAAGGCTAGGGCTCCCCTAGCCTTCAGGCCAGGGCACCCCTAGGCTTTGGGCTCCCCTAGGCTAAGGCTAGGGCTCCCCTAGCCTTCAGGCCAGGGCACCCCTAGGCTTTGGGCTCCCCTAGGCTAAGGCTAGGGCTCCCCTAGCCTTCAGGCCAGGGCACCCCTAGGCTTTGGGCTCCCCTAGGCTAAGGCTAGGGCTCCCCTAGCCTTCAGGCCAGGGCACCCCTAGGCTTTGGGCTCCCCTAGGCTAAGGCTAGGGCACTCCTAGCCTTCAGGCTAGGGCACCCCTAGGCTTTGGGCTCCCCTAGGCTAAGGCTAGGGCTCCCCTAGCCTTCAGGCTAGGGCTCCCCTAGCCTTCAGGCTAGGGCACCCCTAGGCTTTGGGCTCCCTTAGGCTAAGGCTAGGGCTCCCCTAGCCTTCAGGCTAGGGCACCCCTAGGCTTTGGGCTCCCCTAGGCTAAGGCTAGGGCTCCCCTAGCCTTCAGGCTAGGGCACCCCTAGGCTTTGGGCTCCCCTAGGCTAAGGCTAGGGCTCCCCTAGCCTTCAGGCTAGGGCACCCCTAGGCTTTGGGCTCCCCTAGGCTAAGGCTAGGGCTCCCCTAGCCTTCAGGCTAGGGCACCCCTAGGCTTTGGGCTCCCCTAGGCTAAGGCTAGGGCTCCCCTAGCCTTCAGGCTAGGGCACCCCTAGGCTTTGGGCTCCCCTAGGCTAAGGCTAGGGCTCCCCTAGCCTTCAGGCTAGGGCACCCCTAGGCTTTGGGCTCCCCTAGGCTAAGGCTAGGGCTCCCCTAGCCTTCAGGCTAGGGCACCCCTAGGCTTTGGGCTCCCCTAGGCTAAGGCTAGGGCTCCCCTAGCCTTCAGGCTAGGGCACCCCTAGGCTTTGGGCTCCCCTAGGCTAAGGCTAGGGCTCCCCTAGCCTTCAGGCTAGGGCACCCCTAGGCTTTGGGCTCCCCTAGGCTAAGGCTAGGGCTCCCCTAGCCTTCAGGCTAGGGCACCCCTAGGCTTTGGGCTCCCCTAGGCTAAGGCTAGGGCTCCCCTAGCCTTCAGGCTAGGGCACCCCTAGGCTTTGGGCTCCCCTAGGCTAAGGCTAGGGCTCCCCTAGCCTTCAGGCTAGGGCACCCCTAGGCTTTGGGCTCCACTAGGCTAAGGCTAGGGCTCCCCTAGCCTTCAGGCTAGGGCACCCCTAGGCTTTAGGCTCGGGCTCCCCTAGGCTAAGGCTAGGGCTCCCCTAGCCTTCAGGCTCGGGCACCCCTAGGCTTTAGGCTCGGGCTCCCCGAGGCTAAGGCTAGGGCTCCCCTAGCCTTCAGGCTCGGGCACCCCTAGGCTTTAGGCTCGGGCTCCCCTAGGCTAAGGCTAGGGCTCCCCTAGCCTTCAGGCTCGGGCACCCCTAGGCTTTAGGTTCGGGCTCCCCTAGGCTAAGGCTAGGGCTCCCCTAGCCTTCAGGCTCGGGCACCCCTAGGCTTAAGGCTCGGGCTCCCCTAGGCTAAGGCTAGGGCTCCCCTAGCCTTCAGGCTCGGGCACCCCTAGGCTTTAGGCTCGGGCTCCCCTAGGCTAAGGCTAGGGCTCCCCTAGCCTTCAGGCTCGGGCACCCCTAGGCTTTAGGCTCGGGCTCCCCTAGGCTAAGGCTAGGGCTCCCCTAGCCTTCAGGCTCGGGCACCCCTAGGCTTTAGGCTCGGGCTCCCCTAGGCTAAGGCTAGGGCTCCCCTAGCCTTCAGGCTCGGGCACCCCTAGGCTTTAGGCTCGGGCTCCCCTAGGCTAAGGCTAGGGCTCCCCTAGCCTTCAGGCTCGGGCACCCCTAGGCTTTAGGCTCGGGCTCCCCTAGGCTAAGGCTAGGGCTCCCCTAGCCTTCAGGCTCGGGCACCCCTAGGCTTTAGGCTCGGGCTCCCCTAGGCTAAGGCTAGGGCTCCCCTAGCCTTCAGTCTTGGGCAGCCCTAGGCTTTAGGCTCGGGCTCCCCTAGGCTAAGGCTAGGGCACCCCTGGGCTTCAGGCTCGGCCTCCCCTAGGCTAAGGCTCGGGCTCCCCTAGCCTTCAGGACAGGGCACCCCTGGGCTTCAGGCTCGGGCTCCCCTAGGCTAAGGCTAGGGCTCCCCTAGCCTTCAGGACAGGGCACCCCTGGGCTTCAGGCTCGGGCTCCCCTAGGCTAAGGCTAGGGCTCCCCTAGCCTTCAGGCCAGGGCACCCCTGGGCTTCAGGCTCGGGCTCCCCTAGGCTAAGGCTAGGGCTCCCCTAGCCTTCAGGCCAGGTCACCCCTGGGCTTCAGGCTCGGGCTCCCCTAGGCTAAGGCTAGGGCTCCCCTAGCCTTCAGGCCAGGGCACCCCTGGGCTTCAGACTCGGGCTCCCCTAGGCTAAGGCTAGGGCTCCCCTAGCCTTCAGGCCAGGGCACCCCTGGGCTTCAGGCTCGGGCTCCCCTAGGCTAAGGCTAGGGCTCCCCTAGCCTTCACGCCAGGGCACCCCTGGGCTTCAGGCTCGGGCTCCCCTAGGCTAAGGCTAGGGCTCCCCTAGCCTTCAGGCCAGGGCACCCCTGGGCTTCAGGCTCGGGCTCCCCTAGGCTAAGGCTAGGGCTCCCCTAGCCTTCAGGCCAGGGCACCCCTGGGCTTCAGGCTCGGGCTCCCCTAGGCTAAGGCTAGGGCTCCCCTAGGCTTCAGGCCAGGGCACCCCTGGGCTTCAGGCTCGGGCTCCCCTAGGCTAAGGCTTGGGCTCCCCTAGTTTTCAGGCCAGGGCACCCCTGGGCTTCAGGCTCGGGCTCCCCTAGGCTAAGGCTAGGGCTCCCCTAGCCGTCAGGCCAGGGCACCCCTGGGCTTCAGGCTCGGGCTCCCCTAGGCTAAGGCTAGGGCTCCCCTAGCCTTCAGGCCAGGGCACCCCTGGGCTTCAGGCTCGGGCTCCCCTAGGCTAAGGCTAGGGCTCCCCTAGCCTTCAGGCCAGGCACCCCTGGGCTTCAGGCTCGGGCTCCCCTAGGCTAAGGCTAGGGCTCCCCTAGCCTTCAGGCCAGGGCACCCCTGGGCTTCAGGCTCGGGCTCCCCTAGGCTAAGGCTAGGGCTCCCCTAGCCTTCAGGCCAGGGCACCCCGGGGCTTCAGGCTCGGGCTCCCCTAGGCTAAGGCTAGGGATCCCCTAGCCTTCAGGCCAGGGCACCCCGGGGCTTCAGGCTCGGGCTCCCCTAGGCTAAGGCTAGGGCTCCCCTAGCCTTCAGGCCAGGGCACCCCTGGGCTTCAGGCTCGGGCTCCCCTAGGCTAAGGCTAGGGCTCCCCTAGCCTTCAGGCCAGGGCACCCCTGGGCTTCAGGCTAGGGCTCCCCTAGGCTAAGGCTAGGGCTCCCCTAGCCTTCAGGCCAGGGCACCCCTAGGCTTCAGGCTAGGGCTCCCCTAGGCTAAGGCTAGGGCTCCCCTAGCCTTCAGGCCAGGGCACCCCTAGGCTTCAGGCTAGGGCTCCCCTAGGCTAAGGCTAGGGCTCCCCTAGCCTTCAGGCCAGGGCACCCCTAGGCTTTAGGCTCCCCTAGGCTAAGGCTAGGGCTCCCCTAGCCTTCAGGCCAGGGCACCCCTAGGCTTTAGGCTCCCCTAGGCTAAGGCTAGGGCTCCCCTAGCCTTCAGGCCAGGGCACCCCTAGGCTTTAGGCTCCCCTAGGCTAAGGCTAGGGCTCCCCTAGCCTTCAGGCCAGGGCACCCCTAGGCTTTAGGCTCCCCTAGGTTAAGGCTAGGGCTCCCCTAGCCTTCAGGCCAGGGCACCCCTAGGCTTTACGCTCCCCTAGGCTAAGGCTAGGGCTCCCCTAGCCTTCAGGCCAGGGCACCCCTAGGCTTTAGGCTAGGGCTCCCCTAGGCTAAGGCTAGGGCTCCCCTAGCCTTCAGGCTAGGGCACCCCTAGGCTTTAGGCTCCCCTAGGCTAAGGCTAGGGCTCCCCTAGCCTTCAGGCTAGGGCACCCCTAGGCTTTAGGCTAGGGCTCCCCTAGGCTAAGGCTAGGGCTTCCCTAGCCTTCAGGCTAGGGCACCCCTAGGCTTTACGCTCCCCTAGGCTAAGGCTAGGGCTACCCTAGCCTTCAGGCCAGGGCACCCCTAGGCTTTAGGCTAGGGCTCCCCTAGGCTAAGGCTAGGGCTCCCCTAGCCTTCAGGCTAGGGCACCCCTAGGCTTTAGGTTCCCCTAGGCTAAGGCCTGGGCTCCCCTAGCCTTCAGGCTAGGGCACCCCTAGGCTTTAGGCTCCCCTAGGCTAAGGCTAGGGCTCCCCTAGCCTTCAGGCTAGGGCACCCCTAGGCTTTAGGCTCCCCTAGGCTAAGGCTAGGGCTCCCCTAGCCTTCAGGCTAGGGCACCCCTAGGCTTTAGGCTAGGGCTCCCCTAGGCTAAGGCTAGGGCTCCCCTAGCCTTCAGGCTAGGGCACCCCTAGGCTTTAGGCTCCCCTAGGCTAAGGCTAGGGCTCCCCTAGCCTTCAGGCTAGGGCACCCCTAGGCTTTAGGCTAGGGCTCCCCTAGGCTAAGGCTAGGGCTCCCCTAGCCTTCAGGCTAGGGCACCCCTAGGCTTTAGGCTCCCCTAGGCTATGGCTAGGGCTCCCCTAGCCTTCAGGCTAGGGCACCCCTAGGCTTTAGGCTAGGGCTCCCCTAGGCTAAGGCTAGGGCTCCCCAAGCCTTCAGGCTAGGGCACCCCTAGGCTTTAGGCTCCCCTAGGCTAAGGCTAGGGCTCCACTAGCCTTCAGGCTAGGGCACCCCTAGGCTTTAGGCTAGGGCTCCCCTAGGCTAAGGCTAGGGCTCCCCTAGCCTTCAGGCTAGGGCACCCCTAGGCTTTAGGCTCCCCTAGGCTAAGGCTAGGGCCCCCCTAGCCTTCAGGCTAGGGCACCCCTAAGCTTTAGGCTAGGGCTCCCCTAGGCTAAGGCTAGGGCTCCCCTAGCCTTCAGGCTAGGGCACCCCTAGGCTTTAGGCTCCCCTAGGCTAAGGCTAGGGCTCCCCTAGCCTTCAGGCTAGGGCACCCCTAGGCTTTAGGCAAGGGCTCCCCTAGGCTAAGGCTAGGGCTCCCCTAGCCTTCAGGCTAGGGCACCCCTAGGCTTTAGGCAAGGGCTCCCCTAGGCTAAGGCTAGGGCTCCCCTAGCCTTCAGGCTAGGGCACCCCTGGGCTTTAGGTTCCCCTAGGCTAAGGCTAGGGCTCCCCTAGCCTTCAGGCCAGGGCACCCCTGAGCTTTAGGCTAGGGCTCCCCTAGGCTAAGGCTAGGGCTCCCCTAGCCTTCAGGCCAGGGCACCCCTGGGCTTCAGGCTCGGGCTCCCCTATGCTAAGGCTAGGGCTCCCCTAGCCTTCAGGCCAGGGCACCCCTGGGCTTCAGGCTCAGGCTCCCCTAGGCTAAGGCTAGGGCTCCCCTAGCCTTCAGGCCAGGGCACCCCTGGGCTTCAGGCTCGGGCTCCCCTAGGCTAAGGCTAGGGCTCCCCTAGCCTTCAGGCCAGGGCACCCCTGGGCTTCAGGCTCGGGCTCCCCTTGGCTAAGGCTAGGGCTCCCCTAGCCTTCAGGCCAGGGCACCCCTGGGCTTCAGGCTCGGGCTCCCCTAGGCTAAGGCTAGGGCTCCCCTAGCCTTCAGGCCAGGGCACCCCTGGGCTTCAGGCTCCGGCTCCCCTAGGCTAAGGCTAGGGCTCCCCTAGCCTTCAGGCCAGGGCACCCCTGGGCTTCAGGCTCGGGCTCCCCTAGGCTAAGGCTAGGGCTCCCCTAGCCTTCAGGCCAGGGGACCCCTGGGCTTCAGGCTCGGGCTCCCATAGGCTAAGGCTAGGGCTCCCCTAGCCTTCAGGCCAGGGCACCCCTGGGCTTCAGGCTCGGGCTCCCCTAGGCTAAGGCTAGGGCTCCCCTAGCCTTCAGGCCAGGGCACCCCTGGGCTTCAGGCTCGGGCTCCCCTAGGCTAAGGCTAGGGCTCCCCTAGCCTTCAGGCCAGGGCACCCCTGGGCTTCAGGCTCGGGCTCCCCTAGGCTAAGGCTAGGGCTCCCCTAGCCTTCAGGCCAGGGCACCCCTGGGCTTCAGGCTCGGGCTCCCCTAGGCTAAGGCTAGGGCTCCCCTAGCCTTCAGGCCAGGGCACCCCTGGGCTTCAGGCTCGGGCTCCCCTAGGCTAAGGCTAGGGCTCCCCTAGCCTTCAGGCCAGGGCACCCCTGGGCTTCAGGCTCGGGCTCCCCTAGGCTAAGGCTAGGGCTCCCCTAGCCTTCAGGCCAGGGCACCCCTGGGCTTCAGGCTCGGGCTCCCCTAGGCTAAGGCTAGGGCTCCCCTAGCCTTCAGGCCAGGGCACCCCTGGGCTTCAGGCTCGGGCTCCCCTAGGCTAAGGCTAGGGCTCCCCTAGCCTTCAGGCCAGGGCACCCCTGGGCTTCAGGCTCGGGCTCCCCTAGGCTAAGGCTAGGACTCCCCTAGCCTTCAGGCCAGGGCACCCCTGGGCTTCAGGCTCGGGCTCCCCTAGGCTAAGGCTAGGGCTCCCCTAGCCTTCAGGCCAGGGCACCCCTGGGCTTCAGGCTCGGGCTCCCCTAGGCTAAGGCTAGGGCTCCCCTAGCCTTCAGGCCAGGGCACCCCTGGGCTTCAGGCTCGGGCTCCCCTAGTCTAAGGCTAGGGCTCCCCTAGCCTTCAGGCCAGGGCACCCCTGGGCTTCAGGCTCCGGCTCCCCTAGGCTAAGGCTAGGGCTCCCCTAGTCTTCAGGCCGGGGCACCCCTGGGCTTCAGGCTCGGGCTCCCCTAGGCTAAGGCTAGGGCTCCCCTAGCCTTCAGGCCGGGGCACCCCTGGGCTTCAGGCTCGGGCTCCACTAGGCTAAGGCTAGGGCTCCCCTAGCCTTCAGGCCGGGGCACCCCTGGGCTTCAGGCTCGGGCTCCCCTAGGCTAAGGCTAGGGCTCCCCTAGCCTTCAGGCCAGGGCACCCCTGGGCTTCAGGCTCGGGCTCCCCTAGGCTAAGGCTAGGGCTCCCCTAGCCTTCAGGCCAGGGCACCCCTGGGCTTCAGGCTCGGGCTCCCCTAGGCTAAGGCTAGGGCTCCCCTAGCCTTCAGGCCAGGGCACCCCTGGGCTTCAGGCTCGGGCTCCCCTAGGCTAAGGCTAGGGCTCCCCTAGCCTTCAGGCCAGGGCACCCCTGGGCTTCAGGCTCGGGCTCCCCTAGGCTAAGGCTAGGGCTCCCCTAGCCTTCAGGCCAGGGCACCCCTAGGCTTCAGGCTAGGGCTCCCCTGGGCTAAGGCTAGGGCTCCCCTAGCCTTCAGGCCAGGGCACCCCTAGGCTTCAGGCTAGGGCTCCCCTAGGCTAAGGCTAGGGCTCCCCTAGCCTTCAGGCCAGGGCACCCCTAGGCTTTAGGCTAGGGCTCCCCTAGGCTAAGGCTAGGGCTCCCCTAGCCTTCAGGCCAGGGCACCCCTAGGCTTTAGGCTCCCCTAGGTTTAGGCTAGGGCTCCCCTAGCCTTCAGGCCAGAGCACCCCTAGGCTTTAGGCTCCCCTAGGCTAAGGCTAGGGCTCCCCTAGCCTTCAGGCCAGGGCACCCCTAGGCTTTAGGCTAGGGCTCCCCTAGGCTAAGGCTAGAGCTCCCCTAGCCTTCAGGCTAGGGCACCCCTAGGCTTTAGGCTCCCCTAGGCTAAGGCTAGGGCTCCCCTAGCCTTCTGGCTAGGGCACCCCTAGGCTTTAGGCTAGGGCTCCCCTAGGCTAAGGCTAGGGCTTCCCTAGCCTTCAGGCTAGGGCACCCCTAGGCTTTAGGCTCCCCTAGGCTAAGGCTAGTTCTCCCCTAGCCTTCAGGCTAGGGCACCCCTAGGCTTTAGGCTAGGGCTCCCCTAGGCTAAGGCTAGGGCTCCCCTAGCCTTCAGGCTAGGGCACCCCTAGGCATTAGGTTCCCCTAGGCTAAGGCTAGGGCTCCCCTAGCCTTCAGGCTAGGGCACCCCTAGGCTTTAGGCTAGGGCTCCCCTAGGCTAAGGCTAGGGCTCCCCTAGCCTTCAGGCTAGGGCACCCCTAGGCTTTAGGCTCCCCTAGGCTAAGGCTAGGGCTCCCCTAGCCTTCAGGCTAGGGCACCCCTAGGCTTTAGGCTCCCCTAGGCTAAGGCTAGGGCTCCCCTAGCCTTCATGCTAGGGCACCCCTAGGCTTTAGGCTAGGGCTCCCCTAGGCTAAGGCTAGGGCTCCCCTAGCCTTCAGGCTAGGGCACCCCTAGGCTTTAGGCTCCCCTAGGCTAAGGCTAGGGCTCCCCTAGCCTTCAGGCTAGGACACCCCTAGGCTTTAGGCTAGGGCTCCCCTAGGCTAAGGCTAGGGCTCCCCTAGCCTTCAGGCTAGGGCACCCCTAGGCTTTAGGCTCCCCTAGGCTATGGCTAGGGCTGCCCTAGCCTTCAGGCTAGGGCACCCCTAGGCTTTAGGCTAGGGCTCCCCTAGGCTAAGGCTAGGGCTCCCCTAGCCTTCAGGCTAGGGCACCCCTAGGCTTTAGGCTCCCCTAGGCTAAGGCTAGGGCTCCCCTAGCCTTCAGGCTAGGGCACCCCTAGGCTTTAGGCTAGGGCTCCCCTAGACTAAGGCTAGGGCTCCCCTAGCCTTCAGGCTAGGGCACCCCTAGGCTTTAGGCTCCCCTAGGCTAAGGCTAGGGCCCCCCTAGCCTTCAGGCTAGGGCACCCCTAAGCTTTAGGCTAGGGCTCCCCTAGGCTAAGGCTAGGGCTCCCCTAGCCTTCAGGCTAGGGCACCCCTAGGCTTTAGGCTCCCCTAGGCTAAGGCTATGGCTCCCCTAGCCTTCAGGCTAGGGCACCCCTAGGCTTTAGGCTCCCCTAGGCTAAGGCTAGGGCTCCCCTAGCCTTCAGGCTAGGGCACCCCTAGGCTTTAGGCTAGGGCTCCCCTAAGCTAAGGCTAGGGCTCCCCTAGCCTTCAGGCTAGGGCACCCCTAGGCTTTAGGCTCCCCTAGGCTAAGGCTAGGGCTCCCCTAGCCTTCAGGCTAGGGCACCCCTAGGCTTTAGGTTCCCCTAGGCTAAGGCTAGGGATCCCCTAGCCTTCAGGCCAGGGCACCCCTAGGCTTTAGGCTAGGGCTCCCCTAGGCTAAGGCTAGGGCTCCCCTAGCCTTCAGGCCAGGGCACCCCTAGGCTTTAGGCTAGGGCTCCCCTAGGCTAAGGCTAGGGCTCCCCTAGTCTTCAGGCCAGGGCACCCCTAGGCTTTAGGCTAGGGCTCCCCTAGGCTAAGGCTAGGGCTCCCCTAGCCTTCAGGCCAGGGCACCCCTAGGCTTTAGGCTAGGGCTCCCCTAGGCTAAGGCTAGGGCTCCCCTAGCCTTCAGGCCAGGGCACCCCTAGGCTTTAGGCTAGGGCTCCCCTAGGCTAAGGCTAGGGCTCCCCTAGCCTTCAGGCCAGGGCACCCCTAGGCTTTAGGCTAGGGCTCCCCTAGGCTAAGGCTAGGGCTCCCCTAGCCTTCAGGCCAGGGCACCCCTAGGCTTTAGGCTAGGGCTCCCCTAGGCTAAGGCTAGGGCTCCCCTAGCCTTCAGGCCAGGGCACGCCTAGGCTTTAGGCTAGGGCTCCCCTAGGCTAAGGCTAGGGCTCCCCTAGCCTTCAGGCCAGGGCACCCCTAGGCTTTAGGCTAGGGCTCCCCTAGGCTAAGGCTAGGGCTCCCCTAGCCTTCAGGCCAGGGCACCCCTAGGCTTTAGGCTAGGGCTCCCCTAGGCTAAGGCTAGGGCTCCCCTAGCCTTCAGGCCAGGGCACCCCTAGGCTTTAGGCTAGGGCTCCCCTAGGCTAAGGCTAGGGCTCCCCTAGCCTTCAGGCCAGGGCACCCCTAGGCTTTAGGCTAGGGCTCCCCTAGGCTAAGGCTAGGGCTCCCCTAGCCTTCAGGCCAGGGCACCCCTAGGCTTTAGGCTAGGGCTCCCCTAGGCTAAGGCTAGGGCTCCCCTAGCCTCAGGCCAGGGCACCCCTAGGCTTTAGGCTAGGGCTCCCCTAGGCTAAGGCTAGGGCTCCCCTAGCCTTCAGGCCAGGGCACCCCTAGGCTTTAGGCTAGGGCTCCCCTAGGCTAAGGCTAGGGCTCCCCTAGCCTTCAGGCCAGGGCACCCCTAGGCTTTAGGCTAGGGCTCCCCTAGGCTAAGGCTAGGGCTCCCCTAGCCTTCAGGCCAGGGCACCCCTAGGCTTTAGGCTAGGGCTCCCCTAGGCTAAGGCTAGGGCTCCCCTAGCCTTCAGGCCAGGGCACCCCTAGGCTTTAGGCTCCCCTAGGCTAAGGCTAGGGCTCCCCTAGCCTTCAGGCCAGGGCACCCCTAGGCTTTAGGCTCCCCTAGGCTAAGGCTAGGGCTCCCCTAGCCTTCAGGCCAGGGCACCCCTAGGCTTTAGGCTCCCCTAGGCTAAGGCTAGGGCTCCCCTAGCCTTCAGGCCAGGGCACCCCTAGGCTTTAGGCTAGGGCTCCCCTAGGCTAAGGCTAGGGCTCCCCTAGCCTTCAGGCCAGGGCACCCCTAGGCTTTAGGCTAGGGCTCCCCTAGGCTAAGGCTAGGGCTCCCCTAGCCTTCAGGCCAGGGCACCCCTAGGCTTTAGGCTAGGGCTCCCCTAGGCTAAGGCTAGGGCTCCCCTAGCCTTCAGGCCAGGGCACCCCTAGGCTTTAGGCTAGGGCTTCCCTAGGCTAAGGCTAGGGCTCCCCTAGCCTTCAGGCCAGGGCACCCCTAGGCTTTAGGCTAGGGCTCCCCTAGGCTAAGGCTAGGGCTCCCCTAGCCTTCAGGCCAGGGCACCCCTAGGCTTTAGGCTAGGGCTCCCCTAGGTTAAGGCTAGGGCTCCCCTAGCCTTCAGGCCAGGGCACCCCTAGGCTTTAGGCTAGGGCTCCCCTAGGCTAAGGCTAGGGCTCCCCTAGCCTTCAGGCCAGGGCACCCCTAGGCTTTAGGCTCCCCTAGGCTAAGGCTAGGGCTCCCCTAGCCTTCAGGTCAGGGCACCCCTAGGCTTTAGGCTCCCCTAGGCTAAGGCTAGGGCTCCCCTAGCCTTCAGGCCAGGGCACCCCTAGGCTTTAGGCTCCCCTAGGCTAAGGCTAGCGCTCCCCTAGCCTTCAGGCCAGGGCACCCCTAGGCTTTAGGCTCCCCTAGGCTAAGGCTAGGGCTCCCCTAGCCTTCAGGCCAGGGCACCCCTAGGCTTTAGGCTAGGGCTCCCCTAGGCTATGGCTAGGGCTCCCCTAGCCTTCAGGCTAGGGCACCCCTAGGCTTTAGGCTCCCCTAGGCTAAGGCTAGGGCTCCCCTAGCCTTCAGGCTAGGGCACCCCTAGGCTTTAGGCTCCCCTAGGCTAAGGCTAGGGCTCCCCTAGCCTTCAGGCTAGGGCACCCCTAGGCTTTAGGCTCCCCTAGGCTAAGGCTAGGGCTCCCCTAGCCTTCAGGCTAGGGCACCCCTAGGCTTTAGGCTAGGGCTCCCCTAGGCTAAGGCTAGGGCTCCCCTAGCCTTCAGGCTAGGGCACCCCTATGCTTTAGGCTCCCCTAGGCTAAGGCTAGGGCTCCTCTAGCCTTCAGGCTAGGGCACCCCTAGGCTTTAGGCTAGGGCTCCCCTAGGCTAAGGCTAGGGCTCCCCTAGCCTTCAGGCTAGGGCACCCCTAGGCTTTAGGCTCCCCTAGGCTAAGGCTAGGGCTCCCCTAGCCTTCAGGCTAGGGCACCCCTAGGCTTTAGGCTCCCCAAGGCTAAGGCTAGGTCTCCCCTAGCCTTCAGGCTAGGGCACCCCTAGGCTTTAGGCTAGGGCTCCCCTAGGCCAAGGCTAGGGCTCCCCTAGCCTTCAGGCTAGGGCACCCCTAGACTTTAGGCTCCCGTAGGCTAAGGCTAGGGCTCCCCTAGCCTTCAGGTTAGGGCATCCCTAGGCTTTAGGCTAGGGCTCCCCTAGGCTAAGGCTAGGGCTCCCCTAGCCTTCAGGCTAGGGCACCCCTAGGCTTTAGGATTCCCTAGGCTAAGGCTAGTGCTCCCCTAGCCTTCAGGCTAGGGCACCCCTGGGCTTCAGGCTCGGGCTCCCCTAGGCTAAGGCTAGGGCTCCCCTAGCCTTCAGGCCAGGGCACCCCTGGGCTTCAGGCTCGGGCTCCCCTATGCTAAGGCTAGGGCTCCCCTAGCCTTCAGGCAGGGCACCCCTGGGCTTCAGGCTCAGGCTCCCCTAGGCTAAGGCTAGGGCTCCCCTAGCCTTCAGGCCAGGGCACCCCTGGGCTTCAGGCTCGGGCTCCCCTAGGCTAAGGCTAGGGCTCCCCTAGCCTTCAGGCCAGGGCACCCCTGGGCTTCAGGCTCGGGCTCCCCTTGGCTAAGGCTAGGGCTCCCCTAGCCTTCAGGCCAGGGCACCCCTGGGCTTCAGGCTCGGGCTCCCCTAGGCTAAGGCTAGGGCTCCCCTAGCCTTCAAGCCAGGGCACCCCTGGGCTTCAGGCTCCGGCTCCCCTAGGCTAAGGCTAGGGCTCCCCTAGCCTTCAGGCCAGGGCACCCCTGGGCTTCAGGCTCGGGCTCCCCTAGGCTAAGGCTAGGGCTCCCCTAGCCTTCAGGCCAGGGGACCCCTGGGCTTCAGGCTCGGGCTCCCCTAGGCTAAGGCTAGGGCTCCCCTAGCCTTCAGGCCAGGGGACCCCTGGGCTTCAGGCTCGGGCTCCCCTAGGCTAAGGCTAGGGCTCCCCTAGCCTTCAGGCCAGGGCACCCCTGGGCTTCAGGCTCGGGCTCCCCTAGGCTAAGGCTAGGGCTCCCCTAGCCTTCAGGCCAGGGCACCCCTGGGCTTCAGGCTCGGGCTCCCCTAGGCTAAGGCTAGGGCTCCCCTAGCCTTCAGGCCAGGGCACCCCTGGGCTTCAGGCTCGGGCTCCCCTAGGCTAAGGCTAGGGCTCCCCTAGCCTTCAGGCCAGGGCACCCCTGGGCTTCAGGCTCGGGCTCCCCTAGGCTAAGGCTAGGGCTCCCCTAGCCTTCAGGCCAGGGCACCCCTGGGCTTCAGGCTCGGGCTCCCCTAGGCTAAGGCTAGGGCTCCCCTAGCCTTCAAGCCAGGGCACCCCTGGGCTTCAGGCTCGGGCTCCCCTAGGCTAAGGCTAGGGCTCCCCTAGCCTTCAGGCCAGGGCACCCCTGGGCTTCAGGCTCGGGCTCCCCTATGCTAAGGCTAGGGCTCCCCTAGCCTTCAGGCCAGGGCACCCCTGGGCTTCAGGCTCGGGCTCCCCTAGGCTAAGGCTAGGGCTCCCCTAGCCTTCAGGCCAGGGCACCCCTGGGCTTCAGGCTCGGGCTCCCCTAGGCTAAGGCTAGGACTCCCCTAGCCTTCAGTCCAGGGCACCCCTGGGCTTCAGGCTCGGGCTCCCCTAGGCTAAGGCTAGGGCTCCCCTAGCCTTCAGGCCAGGGCACCCCTGGGCTTCAGGCTCGGGCTCCCCTAGGCTAAGGCTAGGGCTCCCCTAGCCTTCAGGCCAGGGCACCCCTGGGCTTCAGGCTCGGGCTCCCCTAGTCTAAGGCTAGGGCTCCCCTAGCCTTCAGGCCAGGGCACCCCTGGGCTTCAGGCTCCGGCTCCCCTAGGCTAAGGCTAGGGCTCCCCTAGTCTTCAGGCCGGGGCACCCCTGGGCTTCAGGCTCGGGCTCCCCTAGGCTAAGGCTAGGGCTCCCCTAGCCTTCAGGCCGGGGCACCCCTGGGCTTCAGGCTCGGGCTCCACTAGGCTAAGGCTAGGGCTCCCCTAGCCTTCAGGCCGGGGCACCCCTGGGCTTCAGGCTCGGGCTCCCCTAGGCTAAGGCTAGGGCTCCCCTAGCCTTCAGGCCAGGGCACCCCTGGGCTTCAGGCTCGGGCTCCCCTAGGCTAAGGCTAGGGCTTCCCTAGCCTTCAGGCCAGGGCACCCCTGGGCTTCAGGCTCGGGCTCCCCTAGGCTAAGGCTAGGGCTCCCCTAGCCTTCAGGCCAGGGCACCCCTGGGCTTCAGGCTCGGGCTCCCCTAGGCTAAGGCTAGGGCTCCCCTAGCCTTCAGGCCAGGGCACCCCTGGGCTTCAGGCTCGGGCTCCCCTAGGCTAAGGCTAGGGCTCCCCTAGCCTTCAGGCCAGGGCACCCCTAGGCTTCAGGCTAGGGCTCCCCTGGGCTAAGGCTAGGGCTCCCCTAGCCTTCAGGCCAGGGCACCCCTAGGCTTCAGGCTAGGGCTCCCCTAGGCTAAGGCTAGGGCTCCCCTAGCCTTCAGGCCAGGGCACCCCTAGGCTTTAGGCTAGGGCTCCCCTAGGCTAAGGCTAGGGCTCCCCTAGCCTTCAGGCCAGGGCACCCCTAGGCTTTAGGCTCCCCTAGGTTTAGGCTAGGGCTCCCCTAGCCTTCAGGCCAGGGCACCCCTAGGCTTTAGGCTCCCCTAGGCTAAGGCTAGGGCTCCCCTAGCCTTCAGGCCAGGGCACCCCTAGGCTTTAGGCTAGGGCTCCCCTAGGCTAAGGCTAGAGCTCCCCTAGCCTTCAGGCTAGGGCACCCCTAGGCTTTAGGCTCCCCTAGGCTAAGGCTAGGGCTCCCCTAGCCTTCAGGCTAGGGCACCCCTAGGCTTTAGGCTAGGGCTCCCCTAGGCTAAGGCTAGGGCTTCCCTAGCCTTCAGGCTAGGGCACCCCTAGGCTTTAGGCTCCCCTAGGCTAAGGCTAGTTCTCCCCTAGCCTTCAGGCTAGGGCACCCCTAGGCTCTAGGCTAGGGCTCCCCTAGGCTAAGGCTAGGGCTCCCCTAGCCTTCAGGCTAGGGCACCCCTAGGCATTAGGTTCCCCTAGGCTAAGGCTAGGGCTCCCCTAGCCTTCAGGCTAGGGCACCCCTAGGCTTTAGGCTAGGGCTCCCCTAGGCTAAGGCTAGGGCTCCCCTAGCCTTCAGGCTAGGGCACCCCTAGGCTTTAGGCTCCCCTAGGCTAAGGCTAGGGCTCCCCTAGCCTTCAGGCTAGGGCACCCCTAGGCTTTAGGCTCCCCTAGGCTAAGGCTAGGGCTCCCCTAGCCTTCATGCTAGGGCACCCCTAGGCTTTAGGCTAGGGCTCCCCTAGGCTAAGGCTAGGGCTCCCCTAGCCTTCAGGCTAGGGCACCCCTAGGCTTTAGGCTCCCCTAGGCTAAGGCTAGGGCTCCCCTAGCCTTCAGGCTAGGGCACCCCTAGGCTTTAGGCTAGGGCTCCCCTAGGCTAAGGCTAGGGCTCCCCTAGCCTTCAGGCTAGGGCACCCCTAGGCTTTAGGCTCCCCTAGGCTATGGCTAGGGCTCCCCTAGCCTTCAGGCTAGGGCACCCCTAGGCTTTAGGCTAGGGCTCCCCTAGGCTAATGCTAGGGCTCCCCTAGCCTTCAGGCTAGGGCACCCCTAGGCTTTAGGCTCCCCTAGGCTAAGGCTAGGGCTCCCCTAGCCTTCAGGCTAGGGCACCCCTAGGCTTTAGGCTAGGGCTCCCCTAGACTAAGGCTAGGGCTCCCCTAGCCTTCAGGCTAGGGCACCCCTAGGCTTTAGGCTCCCCTAGGCTAAGGCCTGGGCCCCCCTAGCCTTCAGGCTAGGGCACCCCTAAGCTTTAGGCTAGGGCTCCCCTAGGCTAAGGCTATGGCTCCCCTAGCCTTCAGGCTAGGGCACCCCTAGGCTTTAGGCTCCCCTAGGCTAAGGCTATGGCTCCCCTAGCCTTCAGGCTAGGGCACCCCTACGCTTTAGGCTCCCCTAGGCTAAGGCTAGGGCTCCCCTAGCCTTCAGGCTAGGGCACCCCTAGGCTTTAGGCTAGGGCTCCCCTAGGCTAAGGCTAGGGCTCCCCTAGCCTTCAGGATAGGGCACCCCTAGGCTTTAGGCTCCCCTAGGCTAAGGCTAGGGCTCCCCTAGCCTTCAGGCCAGGGCACCCCTAGGCTTTAGGTTCCCCTAGGCTAAGGCTAGGGCTCCCCTAGCCTTCAGGCCAGGGCACCCCTAGGCTTTAGGCTAGGGCTCCCCTAGGCTAAGGCTAGGGCTCCCCTAGTCTTCAGGCCAGGGCACCCCTAGGCTTTAGGCTAGGGCTCCCCTAGGCTAAGGCTAGGGCTCCCCTAGCCTTCAGGCCAGGGCACCCCTAGGCTTTAGGCTAGGGCTCCCCTAGGCTAAGGCTAGGGCTCCCCTAGCCTTCAGGCCAGGGCACCCCTAGGCTTTAGGCTAGGGCTCCCCTAGGCTAAGGCTAGGGCTCCCCTAGCCTTCAGGCCAGGGCACCCCTAGGCTTTAGGCTAGGGCTCCCCTAGGCTAAGGCTAGGGCTCCCCTAGCCTTCAGGCCAGGGCACCCCTAGGCTTTAGGCTAGGGCTCCCCTAGGCTAAGGCTAGGGCTCCCCTAGCCTTCAGGCCAGGGCACCCCTAGGCTTTAGGCTAGGGCTCCCCTAGGCTAAGGCTAGGGCTCCCCTAGCCTTCAGGCCAGGGCACGCCTAGGCTTTAGGCTAGGGCTCCCCTAGGCTAAGGCTAGGGCACCCCTAGCCTTCAGGCCAGGGCACCCCTAGGCTTTAGGCTAGGGCTCCCCTAGGCTAAGGCTAGGGCTCCCCTAGCCTTCAGGCCAGGGCACCCCTAGGCTTTAGGCTAGGGCTCCCCTAGGCTAAGGCTAGGGCTCCCCTAGCCTTCAGGCCAGGGCACCCCTAGGCTTTAGGCTAGGGCTCCCCTAGGCTAAGGCTAGGGCTCCCCTAGCCTTCAGGCCAGGGCACCCCTAGGCTTTAGGCTAGGGCTCCCCTAGGCTAAGGCTAGGGCTCCCCTAGCCTTCAGGCCAGGGCACCCCTAGGCTTTAGGCTAGGGCTCCCCTAGGCTAAGGCTAGGGCTCCCCTAGCCTTCAGGCCAGGGCACCCCTAGGCTTTAGGCTAGGGCTCCCCTAGGCTAAGGCTAGGGCTCCCCTAGCCTTCAGGCCAGGGCACCCCTAGGCTTTAGGCTAGGGCTCCCCTAGGCTAAGGCTAGGGCTCCCCTAGCCTTCAGGCCAGGGCACCCCTAGGCTTTAGGCTAGGGCTCCCCTAGGCTAAGGCTAGGGCTCCCCTAGCCTTCAGGCCAGGGCACCCCTAGGCTTTAGGCTAGGGCTCCCCTAGGCTAAGGCTAGGGCTCCCCTAGCCTTCAGGCCAGGGCACCCCTAGGCTTTAGGCTCCCCTAGGCTAAGGCTAGGGCTCCCCTAGCCTTCAGGCCAGGGCACCCCTAGGCTTTAGGCTCCCCTAGGCTAAAGCTAGGGCTCCCCTAGCCTTCAGGCCAGGGCACCCCTAGGCTTTAGGCTAGGGCTCCCCTAGGCTAAGGCTAGGGCTCCCCTAGCCTTCAGGCCAGGGCACCCCTAGGCTTTAGGCTAGGGCTCCCCTAGGCTAAGGCTAGGGCTCCCCTAGCCTTCAGGCCAGGGCACCCCTAGGCTTTAGGCTAGGGCTCCCCTAGGCTAAGGCTAGGGCTCCCCTAGCCTTCAGGCCAGGGCACCCCTAGGCTTTAGGCTAGGGCTCCCCTAGGCTAAGGCTAGGGCTCCCCTAGCCTTCAGGCCAGGGCACCCCTAGGCTTTAGGCTAGGGCTCCCCTAGGTTAAGGCTAGGGCTCCCCTAGCCTTCAGGCCAGGGCACCCCTAGGCTTTAGGCTAGGGCTCCCCTAGGCTAAGGCTAGGGCTCCCCTAGCCTTCAGGCCAGGGCACCCCTAGGCTTTAGGCTCCCCTAGGCTAATGCTAGGGCTCCCCTAGCCTTCAGGCCAGGGCACCCCTAGGCTTTAGGCTCCCCTAGGCTAAGGCTAGGGCTCCCCTAGCCTTCAGGCCAGGGCACCCCTAGGCTTTAGGCTCCCCTAGGCTAAGGCTAGCGCTCCCCTAGCCTTCAGGCCAGGGCACCCCTAGGCTTTAGGCTCCCCTAGGCTAAGGCTAGGGCTCCCCTAGCCTTCAGGCCAGGGCACCCCTAGGCTTTAGGCTAGGGCTCCCCTAGGCTATGGCTAGGGCTCCCCTAGCCTTCAGGCTAGGGCACCCCTAGGCTTTAGGCTCCCCTAGGCTAAGGCTAGGGCTCCCCTAGCCTTCAGGCTAGGGCACCCCTAGGCTTTAGGCTCCCCTAGGCTAAGGCTAGGGCTCCCCTAGCCTTCAGGCTAGGGCACCCCTAGGCTTTAGGCTCCCCTAGGCTAAGGCTAGGGCTCCCCTAGCCTTCAGGCTAGGGCACCCCTAGGCTTTAGGCTAGGGCTCCCCTAGGCTAAGGCTAGGGCTCCCCTAGCCTTCAGGCTAGGGCACCCCTAGGCTTTAGGCTCCCCTAGGCTAAGGCTAGGGCTCCCCTAGCCTTCAGGCTAGGGCACCCCTAGGCTTTAGGCTCCCCTAGGCTAAGGCTAGGGCTCCCCAAGCCTTCAGGCTCGGGCACCCCTAGGCTTTAACTAGGGCTCCCCTAGGCTAAGGATAGGGCTCCCCAAGCCTTCAGGCTAGGGCACCCCTAGGCTTTAGGCTCCCCTAGGCTAAGGCTAGGGCTCCCCAAGCCTTCAGGCTAGGGCACCCCTAGGCTTTAGGCTAGGGCTCCCCTAGGCTAAGGCTAGGGCTCCCCTAGCCTTCAGGCTAGGGCACCCCTAGGCTTTAGGCTCCCCTAGGCTAAGGCTAGGGCTCCCCTAGCCTTCAGGCTAGGGCACCCCTAGGCTTTAGGCTAGGGCTCCCGTAGGCTAAGGCTAGGGCTCCCCTGGCCTTCAGGCTAGGGCTCCCCTAGGCTTTAGGCTCCCCTAGGCTAAGGCTAGGGCTCCCCTGGCCTTCAGGCTAGGGCACCCCTAGGCTTTCGGCTCGGGCTCCCGTAGGCTAAGGCTAGGGCTCCCCTGGCCTTCAGGCTAGGGCACCCCTAGGCTTTCGGCTCGGGCTCCCGTAGGCTAAGGCTAGGGCTCCACTGGCCTTCAGGCTAGGGCACCCCTAGGCTTTCGGCTCGGGCTCCCGTAGGCTAAGGCTAGGGCTCCCCTGGCCTTCAGGCTAGGGCACCCCTAGGCTTTCGGCTCGGGCTCCCGTAGGCTAAGGCTAGGGCTCCCCTGGCCTTCAGGCTAGGGCACACCTAGGCTTTCGGCTCGGGCTCCCGTAGGCTAAGGCTAGGGCTCCCCTGGCCTTCAGGCTAGGGCACCCCTAGGCTTTCGGCTCGGGCTCCCGTAGGCTAAGGCTAGGGCTCCCCTGGCCTTCAGGCTAGGGCACCCCTAGGCTTTCGGCTCGGGCTCCCGTAGGCTAAGGCTAGGGCTCCCCTGGCCTTCAGGCTAGGGCACCCCTAGGCTTTCGGCTCGGGCTCCCCTAGGCTAAGGCTAGGGCTCCCCTGGCCTTCAGGCTAGGGCACCCCTAGGCTTTCGGCTCGGGCTCCCCTAGCCTAAGGCTAGGGCTCCCCTGGCCTCCAGGCTAGGGCACCCCTAGGCTTTCGGCTCGGGCTCCCCTAGCCTAAGGCTAGGGCTCCCCTGGCCTCCAGGCTAGGGCACCCCTAGGCTTTCGGCTCGGGCTCCCCTAGCCTAAGGCTAGGGCTCCCCTGGCCTCCAGGCTAGGGCACCCCTAGGCTTTCGGCTCGGGCTCCCCTAGCCTAAGGCTAGGGCTCCCCTGGCCTCCAGGCTAGGGCACCCCTAGGCTTTCGGCTCGGGCTCCCCTAGCCTAAGGCTAGGGCTCCCCTGGCCTCCAGGCTAGGGCACCCCTAGGCTTTCGGCTCGGGCTCCCCTAGCCTAAGGCTAGGGCTCCCCTGGCCTCCAGGCTAGGGCACCCCTAAGCTTTCGGCTCGGGCTCCCCTAGGCTAAGGCTAGGGCTCCCCTGGCCTCCAGGCTAGGGCACCCCTAGGCTTTCGGCTCGGGCTCCCCTAGGCTAAGGCTAGGGCTCCCCTGGCCTCCAGGCTAGGGCACCCCTAGGCTTTCGGCTCGGGCTCCCCTAGCCTAAGGCTAGGGCTCCCCTGGCCTCCAGGCTAGGGCACCCCTAGGCTTTCGGCTCGGGCTCCCCTAGGCTAAGGCTAGGGCTCCCCTGGCCTCCAGGCTAGGGCACCCCTAGGCTTTCGGCTCGGGCTCCCCTAGGCTAAGGCTAGGGCTCCCCTGGCCTCCAGGCTAGGGCACCCCTAGGCTTTCGGCTCGGGCTCCCCTAGGCTAAGGCTAGGGCTCCCCTGGCCTCCAGGCTAGGGCACCCCTAGGCTTTCGGCTCGGGCTCCCCTAGGCTAAGGTTAGGGCTCCCCTGGCCTCCAGGCTAGGGCACCCCTAGGCTTTCGGCTCGGGCTCCCCTAGGCTAAGGCTAGGGCTCCCCTGGCCTCCAGGCTAGGGCACCCCTAGGCTTTCGGCTCGGGCTCCCCTAGGCTAAGGCTAGGGCTCCCCTGGCCTCCAGGCTAGGGCACCCCTAGGCTTTCGGCTCGGGCTCCCCTAGGCTAAGGCTAGGGCTCCCCTGGCCTCCAGGCTAGGGCACCCCTAGGCTTTCGGCTCGGGCTCCCCTAGGCTAAGGCTAGGGCTCCCCTGGCCTCCAGGCTAGGGCACCCCTAGGCTTTCGGCTCGGGCTCCCCTAGGCTAAGGCTAGGGCTCCCCTGGCCTCCAGGCTAGGGCACCCCTAGGCTTTAGGCTCCCCTAGGCTAAGGCTAGGGCTCCCCTAGCCTTCAGGCTAGGGCACCCCTAGGCTTTAGGCTAGGGCTCCCCTAGGCTAAGGCTAGGGCTCCCCTAGCCTTCAGGCTAGGGCACCCCTAGGCTTTAGGCTCCCCTAGGCTAAGGCTAGGGCTCCCCTAGACTTCAGGCTAGGGCACCCCTAGGCTTTAGGCTAGGGCTCCCCTAGGCTAAGGCTAGGGCTCCCCTAGCCTTCAGGCTAGGGCACCCCTAGGCTTTAGGCTCCCCTAGGCTAAGGCTAGGGCTCCCCTAGCCTTCAGGCTAGGGCACCCCTAGGCTTTAGGCTAGGGCTCCCCTAGGCTAAGGCTAGGGCTCCCCTAGCCTTCAGGCTAGGGCACCCCTAGTCTTTAGGCTCCCCTAGGCTAAGGCTAGGGCTCCCCTAGCCTTCAGGCTAGGGCACCCCTAGGCTTTAGGCTAGGGCTCCCCTAGGCTAAGGCTAGGGCTCCCCTAGCCTTCAGGCTAGGGCACCCCTAGGCTTTAGGCTCCCCTAGGCTAAGGCTAGGGCTCCCCTAGCCTTCAGGCTAGGGCACCCCTAGGCTTTAGGCTAGGGCTCCCCTAGGCTAAGGCTAGGGCTCCCCTAGCCTTCAGGCGAGGGCACCCCTAGGCTTTAGGCTCCCCTAGGCTAAGGCTAGGGCTCCCCTAGCCTTCAGGCTAGGGCACCCCTAGGCTTTAGGCTAGGGCTCCCCTAGGCTAAGGCTAGGGCTCCCCTAGCCTTCAGGCTAGGGCACCCCTAGGCTTTAGGCTCCCCTAGGCTAAGGCTAGGGCTCCCCTAGCCTTCAGGCTAGGGCACCCCTAGGCTTTAGGCTAGGGCTCACCTAGGCTAAGGCTAGGGCTCCCCTAGCCTTCAGGCTAGGGCACCCCTAGGCTTTAGGCTCCCCTAGGCTAAGGCTAGGGCTCCCCTAGCCTTCAGGCTAGGGCACCCGTAGGCTTTAGGCTAGGGCTCCCCTAGGCTAAGGCTAGGGCTCCCCTAGCCTTCAGGCTAGGGCACCCCTAGGCTTTAGGCTCCCCTAGGCTAAGGCTAGGGCTCCCCTAGCCTTCAGGCTAGGGCACCCCTAGGCTTTAGGCTAGGGCTCCCCTAGGCTAAGGCTAGGGCTCCCCTAGCCTTCAGGCTAGGGCACCCCTAGGCTTTAGGCTCCCCTAGGCTAAGGCTAGGGCTCCCCTAGCCTTCAGGCTAGGGCACCCCTAGGCTTTAGGCTAGGGCTCCCCTAGGCTAAGGCTAGGGCTCCCCTAGCCTTCAGGCTAGGGCACCCCTAGGCTTTAGGCTCCCCTAGGCTAAGGCTAGGGCTCCCCTAGCCTTCAGGCTAGGGCACCCCTAGGCTTTAGGCTCCCCTAGGCTAAGGCTAGGGCTCCCCTAGCCTTCAGGCTAGGGCACCCCTAGGCTTTAGGCTCCCCTAAGCTAAGGCTAGGGCTCCCCTAGCCTTCAGGCTAGGGCACCCCTAGGCTTTAGGCTAGGGCTCCCCTAGGCTAAGGCTAGGGCTCCCCTAGCCTTCAGGCTAGGGCACCCCTAGGCTTTAGGCTCCCCTAGGCTAAGGCTAGGGCTCCCCTAGCCTTCAGGCTAGGGCACCCCTAGGCTTTAGGCTCCCCTAGGCTAAGGCTAGGGCTCCCCTAGCCTTCAGGCTAGGGCACCCCTAGGCTTTAGGCTCCCCTAGGCTAAGGCTAGGGCTCCCCTAGCCTTCACCCCTAGCCTTCAGGCTAGGGCACCCCTAGGCTTTAGGCTCCCCTAGGCTAAGGCTAGGGCTCCCCTAGCCTTCAGGCTAGGGCACCCCTAGGCTTTAGGCTAGGGCTCCCCTAGGCTAAGGCTAGGGCTCCCCTAGCCTTCAGGCTAGGGCACCCCTAGGCTTTAGGCTAGGGCTCCCCTAGGCTAAGGCTAGGGCTCCCCTAGCCTTCAGGCTAGGGCACCCCTAGGCTTTAGTCTCCCCTAGGCTAAGGCTAGGGCTCCCCTAGCCTTCAGGCTAGGGCACCCCTAGGCTTTAGGCTAGGGCTCCCCTAGGCTAAGGCTAGGGCTCCCCTAGCCTTCAGGCTAGGGCACCCCTAGGCTTTAGGCTCCCCTAGGCTAAGGCTAGGGCTCCCCTAGCCTTCAGGCTAGGGCACCCCTAGGCTTTAGGCTAGGGCTCCCCTAGGCTAAGGCTAGGGCTCCCCTAGCCTTCAGGCTAGGGCACCCCTAGGCTTTAGGCTCCCCTAGGCTAAGGCTAGGGCTCCCCTAGCCTTCAGGCTAGGGCACCCCTAGGCTTTAGGCTAGGGCTCCCCTAGGCTAAGGCTAGGGCTCCCCTAGCCTTCAGGCTAGGGCACCCCTAGGCTTTAGGCTCCCCTAGGCTAAGGCTAGGGCTCCCCTAGCCTTCAGGCTAGGGCACCCCTAGGCTTTAGGCTAGGGCTCCCCTAGGCTAAGGCTAGGGCTCCCCTAGCCTTCAGGCTAGGGCACCCCTAGGCTTTAGGCTCCCCTAGGCTAAGGCTAGGGCTCCCCTAGCCTTCAGGCTAGGGCACCCCTAGGCTTTAGGCTCCCCTAGGCTGAGGCTAGGGCTCCCCTAGCCTTCAGGCTAGGGCACCCCTAGGCTTTAGGCTCCCCTAGGCTGAGGCTAGGGCTCCCCTAGCCTTCAGGCTAGGGCACCCCTAGGCTTTAGGCTCCCCTAGGCTGAGGCTAGGGCTCCCCTAGCCTTCAGGCTAGGGCACCCCTAGGCTTTAGTGCAGGCTCCCCTAGGCTGAGGCTAGGGCTCCCCTAGCCTTCAGGCTAGGGCACCCCTAGGCTTTAGGCTCCCCTAGGCTGAGGCTAGGGCTCCCCTAGCCTTCAGGCTAGGGCACCCCTAGGCTTTAGGCTCCCCTAGGCTGAGGCTAGGGCTCCCCTAGCCTTCAGGCTAGGGCACCCCTAGGCTTTAGGCTCCCCTAGGCTGAGGCTAGGGCTCCCCTAGCCTTCAGGCTAGGGCACCCCTAGGCTTTAGGCTCCCCTAGGCTGAGGCTAGGGCTCCCCTAGCCTTCAGGCTAGGGCACCCCTAGGCTTTAGGCTCCCCTAGGCTGAGGCTAGGGCTCCCCTAGCCTTCAGGCTAGGGCACCCCTAGGCTTTAGGCTCCCCTAGGCTGAGGCTAGGGCTCCCCTAGCCTTCAGGCTAGGGCACCCCTAGGCTTTAGGCTCCCCTAGGCTGAGGCTAGGGCTCCCCTAGCCTTCAGGCTAGGGCACCCCTAGGCTTTAGGCTCCCCTAGGCTGAGGCTAGGGCTCCCCTAGCCTTCAGGCTAGGGCACCCCTAGGCTTTAGGCTCCCCTAGGCTGAGGCTAGGGCTCCCCTAGCCTTCAGGCTAGGGCACCCCTAGGCTTTAGGCTCCCCTAGGCTGAGGCTAGGGCTCCCCTAGCCTTCAGGCTAGGGCACCCCTAGGCTTTAGGCTCCCCTAGGCTGAGGCTAGGGCTCCCCTAGCCTTCAGGCTAGGGCACCCCTAGGCTTTAGGCTCCCCTAGGCTGAGGCTAGGGCTCCCCTAGCCTTCAGGCTAGGGCACCCCTAGGCTTTAGGCTCCCCTAGGCTGAGGCTAGGGCTCCCCTAGCCTTCAGGCTAGGGCACCCCTAGGCTTTAGGCTCCCCTAGGCTGAGGCTAGGGCTCCCCTAGCCTTCAGGCTAGGGCACCCCTAGGCTTTAGGCTCCCCTAGGCTGAGGCTAGGGCTCCCCTAGCCTTCAGGCTAGGGCACCCCTAGGCTTTAGGCTCCCCTAGGCTGAGGCTAGGGCTCCCCTAGCCTTCAGGCTAGGGCACCCCTAGGCTTTAGGCTCCCCTAGGCTGGGGCTAGGCCTCCCCTAGCCTTCAGGCTAGGGCACCCCTAGGCTTTAGGCTCCCCTAGGCTGGGGCTAGGCCTCCCCTAGCCTTCAGGCTAGGGCACCCCTAGGCTTTAGGCTCCCCTAGGCTGGGGCTAGGCCTCCCCTAGCCTTCAGGCTAGGGCACCCCTAGGCTTTAGGCTCCCCTAGGCTGGGGCTAGGCCTCCCCTAGCCTTCAGGCTAGGGCACCCCTAGGCTTTAGGCTCCCCTAGGCTGGGGCTAGGCCTCCCCTAGCCTTCAGGCTAGGGCACCCCTAGGCTTTAGGCTCCCCTAGGCTGGGGCTAGGCCTCCCCTAGCCTTCAGGCTAGGGCACCCCTAGGCTTTAGGCTCCCCTAGGCTGGGGCTAGGCCTCCCCTAGCCTTCAGGCTAGGGCACCCCTAGGCTTTAGGCTCCCCTAGGCTGGGGCTAGGCCTCCCCTAGCCTTCAGGCTAGGGCACCCCTAGGCTTTAGGCTCCCCTAGGCTGGGGCTAGGCCTCCCCTAGCCTTCAGGCTAGGGCACCCCTAGGCTTTAGGCTCCCCTAGGCTGGGGCTAGGCCTCCCCTAGCCTTCAGGCTAGGGCACCCCTAGGCTTTAGGCTCCCCTAGGCTGGGGCTAGGCCTCCCCTAGCCTTCAGGCTAGGGCACCCCTAGGCTTTAGGCTCCCCTAGGCTGGGGCTAGGCCTCCCCTAGCCTTCAGGCTAGGGCACCCCTAGGCTTTAGGCTCCCCTAGGCTGGGGCTAGGCCTCCCCTAGCCTTCAGGCTAGGGCACCCCTAGGCTTTAGGCTCCCCTAGGCTGGGGCTAGGCCTCCCCTAGCCTTCAGGCTAGGGCACCCCTAGGCTTTAGGCTCCCCTAGGCTGGGGCTAGGCCTCCCCTAGCCTTCAGGCTAGGGCACCCCTAGGCTTTAGGCTCCCCTAGGCTGGGGCTAGGCCTCCCCTAGCCTTCAGGCTAGGGCACCCCTAGGCTTTAGGCTCCCCTAGGCTGGGGCTAGGCCTCCCCTAGCCTTCAGGCTAGGGCACCCCTAGGCTTTAGGCTCCCCTAGGCTGGGGCTAGGCCTCCCCTAGCCTTCAGGCTAGGGCACCCCTAGGCTTTAGGCTCCCCTAGGCTGGGGCTAGGCCTCCCCTAGCCTTCAGGCTAGGGCACCCCTAGGCTTTAGGCTCCCCTAGGCTGGGGCTAGGCCTCCCCTAGCCTTCAGGCTAGGGCACCCCTAGGCTTTAGGCTCCCCTAGGCTGGGGCTAGGCCTCCCCTAGCCTTCAGGCTAGGGCACCCCTAGGCTTTAGGCTCCCCTAGGCTGGGGCTAGGCCTCCCCTAGCCTTCAGGCTAGGGCACCCCTAGGCTTTAGGCTCCCCTAGGCTGGGGCTAGGCCTCCCCTAGCCTTCAGGCTAGGGCACCCCTAGGCTTTAGGCTCCCCTAGGCTGGGGCTAGGCCTCCCCTAGCCTTCAGGCTAGGGCACCCCTAGGCTTTAGGCTCCCCTAGGCTGGGGCTAGGCCTCCCCTAGCCTTCAGGCTAGGGCACCCCTAGGCTTTAGGCTCCCCTAGGCTGGGGCTAGGCCTCCCCTAGCCTTCAGGCTAGGGCACCCCTAGGCTTTAGGCTCCCCTAGGCTGGGGCTAGGCCTCCCCTAGCCTTCAGGCTAGGGCACCCCTAGGCTTTAGGCTCCCCTAGGCTGGGGCTAGGCCTCCCCTAGCCTTCAGGCTAGGGCACCCCTAGGCTTTAGGCTCCCCTAGGCTGGGGCTAGGCCTCCCCTAGCCTTCAGGCTAGGGCACCCCTAGGCTTTAGGCTCCCCTAGGCTGGGGCTAGGCCTCCCCTAGCCTTCAGGCTAGGGCACCCCTAGGCTTTAGGCTCCCCTAGGCTGGGGCTAGGCCTCCCCTAGCCTTCAGGCTAGGGCACCCCTAGGCTTTAGGCTCCCCTAGGCTGGGGCTAGGCCTCCCCTAGCCTTCAGGCTAGGGCACCCCTAGGCTTTAGGCTCCCCTAGGCTGGGGCTAGGCCTCCCCTAGCCTTCAGGCTAGGGCACCCCTAGGCTTTAGGCTCCCCTAGGCTGGGGCTAGGCCTCCCCTAGCCTTCAGGCTAGGGCACCCCTAGGCTTTAGGCTCCCCTAGGCTGGGGCTAGGCCTCCCCTAGCCTTCAGGCTAGGGCACCCCTAGGCTTTAGGCTCCCCTAGGCTGGGGCTAGGCCTCCCCTAGCCTTCAGGCTAGGGCACCCCTAGGCTTTAGGCTCCCCTAGGCTGGGGCTAGGCCTCCCCTAGCCTTCAGGCTAGGGCACCCCTAGGCTTTAGGCTCCCCTAGGCTAAGGCTAGGGCTCCCCTAGCCTTCAGGCTAGGGCACCCCTAGGCTTTAGGCTAGGGCTCCCCTAGGCTAAGGCTAGGGCTCCCCTAGCCTTCAGGCTAGGGCACCCCTAGGCTTTAGGCTCCCCTAGGCTAAGGCTAGGGCTCGCCTAGCCTTCAGGCTAGGGCACCCCTAGGCTTTAGGCTAGGGCTCCCCTAGGCTAAGGCTAGGGCTCCCCTAGCCTTCAGGCTAGGGCACCCCTAGGCTTTAGGCTCCCCTAGGCTAAGGCTAGGGCTCCCCTAGCCTTCAGGCTAGGGCACCCCTAGGCTTTAGGCTAGGGCTCCCCTAGGCTAAGGCTAGGGCTCCCCTAGCCTTCAGGCTAGGGCACCCCTAGGCTTTAGGCTAGGGCTCCCCTAGGCTAAGGCTAGGGCTCCCCTAGCCTTCAGGCTAGGGCACCCCTAGGCTTTAGGCTCCCCTAGGCTAAGGCTAGGGCTCCCCTAGCCTTCAGGCTAGGGCACCCCTAGGCTTTAGGCTCCCCTAAGCTAAGGCTAGAGCTCCCCTAGCCTTCAGGCTAGGGCACCCCTAGGCTTTAGGCTAGGGCTCCCCTAGGCTAAGGCTAGGGCTCCCCTAGCCTTCAGGCTAGGGCACCCCTAGGCTTTAGGCTCCCCTAGGCTAAGGCTAGGGCTCCCCTAGCCTTCAGGCTAGGGCACCCCTAGGCTTTAGGCTAGGGCTCCCCTAGGCTAAGGCTAGGGCTCCCCTAGCCTTCAGGCTAGGGCACCCCTAGGCTTTAGGCTCCCCTAGGCTAAGGCTAGGGCTCCCCTAGCCTTCAGGCTAGGGCACCCCTAGGCTTTAGGCTAGGGCTCCCCTAGGCTAAGGCTTGGGCTCCCCTAGCCTTCAGGCTAGGGCACCCCTAGGCTTTAGGCTCCCCTAGGCTAAGGCTAGGGCTCCCCTAGCCTTCAGGCTAGGGCACCCCTAGGGTTTAGGCTAGGGCTCCCCTAGGCTAAGGCTAGGGCTCCCCTAGCCTTCAGGCTAGGGCACCCCTAGGCTTTAGGCTCCCCTAGGCTAAGGCTAGGGCTCCCCTAGCCTTCAGGCTAGGGCACCCCTAGGCTTTAGGCTAGGGCTCCCCTAGGCTAAGGCTAGGGCTCCCCTAGCCTTCAGGCTACGGCACCCCTAGGCTTTAGGCTCCCCTAGGCTAAGGCTAGGGCTCCCCTAGCCTTCAGGCTAGGGCACCCCTAGGCTTTAGGCTAGGGCTCCCCTAGGCTAAGGCTAGGGCTCCCCTAGCCTTCAGGCTAGGGCACCCCTAGGCTTTAGGCTCCCCTAGGCTAAGGCTAGGGCTCCCCTAGCCTTCAGGCTAGGGCACCCCTAGGCTTTAGGCTAGGGCTCCCCTAGGCTAAGGCTAGGGCTCCCCTAGCCTTCAGGCTAGGGCACCCCTAGGCTTTAGGCTCCCCTAGGCTAAGGCTACGGCTCCCCTAGCCTTCAGGCTAGGGCACCCCTAGGCTTTAGGCTAGGGCTCCCCTAGGCTAAGGCTAGGGCTCCCCTAGCCTTCAGGCTAGGGCACCCCTAGGCTTTAGGCTCCCCTAGGCTAAGGCTAGGGCTCCCCTAGCCTTCAGGCTAGGCACCTAAGGCTTTAGGCTAGGGCTCCCCTAGGCTAAGGCTAGGGCTCCCCTAGCCTTCAGGCTAGGGCACCCCTAGGCTTTAGGCTCCCCTAGGCTAAGGCTAGGGCTCCCCTAGCCTTCAGGCTAGGGCACCCCTAGGCTTTAGGCTAGGGCTCCCCTAGGCTAAGGCTAGGGCTCCCCTAGCCTTCAGGCTAGGGCACCTCTAGGCTTTAGGCTCCCCTAGGCTAAGGCTAGGGCTCCCCTAGCCTTCAGGCTAGGGCACCCCTAGGCTTTAGGCTAGGGCTCCCCTAGGCTAAGGCTAGGGCTCCCCTAGCCTTCAGGCTAGGGCACCCCTAGGCTTTAGGCTCCCCTAGGCTAAGGCTAGGGCTCCCCTAGCCTTCAGGCTAGGGCACCCCTAGGCTTTAGGCTAGGGCTCCCCTAGGCTAAGGCTAGGGCTCCCCTAGCCTTCAGGCTAGGGCACCCCTAGGCTTTAGGCTCCCCTAGGCTAAGGCTAGGGCTCCCCTAGCCTTCAGGCTAGGGCACCCCTAGGCTTTAGGCTAGGGCTCCCCTAGGCTAAGGCTAGGGCTCCCCTAGCCTTCAGGCTTGGGCACCCCTAGGCTTTAGGCTCCCCTAGGCTAAGGCTAGGGCTCCCCTAGCCTTCAGGCTAGGGCACCCCTAGGCTTTAGGCTAGGGCTCCCCTAGGCTAAGGCTAGGGCTCCCCTAGGCTAAGGCTAGGGCTCCCCTAGCCTTCAGGCTAGGGCACCCCTAGGCTTTAGGCTCCCCTAGGCTAAGGCTAGGGCTCCCCTAGCCTTCAGGCTAGGGCACCCCTAGGCTTTAGGCTAGGGCTCCCCTAGGCTAAGGCTAGGGCTCCCCTAGCCTTCAGGCTAGGGCACCCCTAGGCTTTAGGCTCCCCTAGGCTAAGGCTAGGGCTCCCCTAGCCTTCAGGCTAGGGCACCCCTAGGCTTTAGGCTAGGGCTCCCCTAGGCTAAGGCTAGGGCTCCCCTAGCCTTCAGGCTAGGGCACCCCTAGGCTTTAGGCTCCCCTAGGCTAAGGCTAGGGCTCCCCTAGCCTTCAGGCTAGGGCACCCCTAGGCTTTAGGCTAGGGCTCCCCTAGGCTAAGGCTAGGGCTCCCCTAGCCTTCAGGCTAGGGCACCCCTAGGCTTTAGGCTCCCCTAGGCTAAGGCTAGGGCTCCCCTAGCCTTCAGGCTAGGGCACCCCTAGGCTTTAGGCTAGGGCTCCCCTAGGCTAAGGCTAGGGCTCCCCTAGCCTTCAGGCTAGGGCACCCCTAGGCTTTAGGCTCCCCTAGGCTAAGGCTAGGGCTCCCCTAGCCTTCAGGCTAGGGCACCCCTAGGCTTTAGGCTAGGGCTCCCCTAGGCTAAGGCTAGGGCTCCCCTAGCCTTCAGGCTAGGGCACCCCTAGGCTTTAGGCTAGGGCTCCCCTAGGCTAAGGCTAGGGCTCCCCTAGCCTTCAGGCTAGGGCACCCCTAGGCTTTAGGCTCCCCTAGGAGCTGATGCGGTTTCAGAAACACCTGGCCTATGAGACAGAGACCCCATGGAAGGGAGGCAGGAAGGGAATTGACAGGAAGACCTGGGACCCCTGCTAGGTACTGGTTTTCCATCCAGCAGCCTTGTCCCCAACACCCGCAGTGTCACTGTGCAGACACTAATCAGACTCTGTCACCTGCCCGAGGCCAAGGCCAAGACCAGCCAGGAAGAAAGGATCGAAGAGAACCCTGGGCAGAAGGGCAGAGGCCAAGCCTGTAATGTGCCCGTCCTCCACAGGGTGCCCTTGCTAGAGTCCTGGACCTTGGGAAGGATCTGGAGAGCATGGAGAGGCTGCTGCACAGACACGAGGCCTTGGAGCAGGAGATGGGCCTCCTCCAAGTTCAGGGGCAGGTATGCCACTGGGTCTAGCATCGGGGCCAGGCCAGGGGACCTCTTCTGTGGGACCCTGCAGAGGAAGAGCTGAGCCAGTATACTCCCATGCCAGGGGCCTCTTGAGCACAACCTGATCCCCTTCCTCAGCCTCCGGACATCCCCCATATCCTGGAGCAGAAGGCAGCCCTCCTCTGCCAGAAAAGCCTGGGGTCAGCCCGCAGCCTTGGCCACAGGTGCCAACAGTTTATGGACAGCTGGCAACAGCTCCAGAGCAGAGCCCAGAAGTGGTATGGACACCCTTTGGGTCCATTTCTTCACTCCTGCCCCCCTTCAGCAATCAAGTCCCATGCATCTCCTTGACTCCTTGTTTTAGGGTACAAAAGAGACCTTCAGGACAAACAATGTAAAGAAAACATCGATCAAGTCTTAAAAGAGACCACGACCACACAATGACACAGACACATCATACGTGAAACAAATCCAGGGAGACTTATATGTGTGTAAGAAAGAGGTCTACTGGTGATATCTAAAACAGATGGAAATAGAGTTACCATATGACCCAGCAACCGCCCCCCCCACCTTACTGGGCAAGAAACAAACCAAGGTCAGACATCTGTGCTCCAAAGTTCATTGGCACAGTTCACAATTGCAAGGAATTGGAAACAACCCAAATTTCCATCACCTGACAATTGGATTAAAAAGCTGGGGTACCTCTACCAGCGGGGATCAACGATGTAATGTCACACCGGAAGTTCTCGGCGCCCCAGCATGGGTCTCTGGGCTTCCTGCCTCGGAAGCGCCGCAGCTGGCACGGCGGGAAGGTGAAGAGCTTCCCCAAGGATGACGCCTCCAAGCCGGTCCACCTGACGGCCTTCCTGGGCTACAAGGCCGGCATGACCCACATTGTGCGCGAGGTCGACAGGCCAGGCTCCAAGGTGAACAAGAAGGAAGTGGTGGAGGCCGTGACCATCATGGAGACCCCTCCCATGGTGGTGGTGGGCATCGTGGGCTATGTGGAGACACCTCGCGGCCTCCGGACCTTCAAGACGGTCTTTGCGGAACACATCAGTGACGACGAGTGCAAGCGGCGGTTCTACAAGAACTGGCACTAGTCGAAGAAGAAGGCTTTCACCAAGTACTGCAAGAAGTGGCAGAATGACAAGGGTAAGAAGCAGCTCGAGAAAGACTTTAGCAGCATGAAGAAGTCCTGCCCGGTCATGCGCGCCATCACCCACACCCAGACGCACCTGCTCCCCCTGCACCAGGAGAAGGCGCACCTGACGGAGATGCAGGTGAACGGGGGCTCCGTGGCTGAGAAGCTGGACTGGGCCCAAGAGAAGCTGGTGCCAGTGAACCAGGTGTTCGGCCAGGATGAAATGATCGACATCACGGGGGTGACCAAGGGCAAAGGCTACAAAGGGGTCACCAGTCGTTGGTACACCAAGAAGCTGCCCCGAAAGATCCACCGAGGGTTGCGCAAGGTGGCTTGTATCAGGGCCTGGCATCCCGCCCGTGTGGCCTTCTCGATGGCCCGCGCTGGGCAGAAAGGCTACCACCACTGCACAGAGATCAACAAGAAGATCTATAAGATTGGCCAGGGCTACCTCGTCAAGGACGGCAAGCTTATCAAGAACAACGCCTCCACCGACTACCATCTCTCTGACAAGAGCATCAACCCCCTGGGCGACTTTGTCCACTATGGGGAAGTGATCAATGACTTTGTCATGCTGAAGGGCGGCATGGTGGGCACCAAGAAGCGAGTGCTGACTCTGCACAAGTCCCTGCTGTTGCAGACCAAGCGCCGTGCCCTGGAGAAGATCGACCTCAAGTTCATTGACACCACCTCCAAGTTGGGCCATGGCCGTTTCCAGACCGTGGAAGAGAAAAAAGCTTTCATGGGACCACTCAAGAAAGACCGGATTGCCAAGGAGGAAGGCGCATAACAGATGGTACAGCTGGTGGGATCAGAATAATGACTTCTTTTTCAGTGGGGGGAAAAAAACTGTGGTACATACATACTACGCATCACTAAAAAGTAGTGATGAAAGTTTGAAGCACATCACTGCATGGGAAGAACTGGAGGAAAGCATGCTAAGCGAAGTAACCCAAGCACAAAAGGACAAGTACACATTGAGTCCACGGAGGTAAGCTTTAAAAAAAATGCAAAAGGGACATAGGGGAAAAGCTACTGTATGAACATTCCTGGGGTGAGGACCAGGTAATATGGCAGGGACCAGACCAAATTCAGGGATACACATGGTAGACAGATAAAAAAGAGGCGGGGAAAGGAAAAGTAATAATAATAATAAATAAATGGGTAGCGGGGTCACAGGGCACTAACCCGCCCAAGGGTGCCACCGTGAACCCGTATATCTCCGATCTGCCTGCCTCTGTGCCTTTGCCTGTGCTCACCCTTTCTCTACTTGGCTCGGTCCTACACCTGTTCTTTTGTGTCTGGCTTATGTCATTACCAGCAGCCCTGCTGGCGTAGTGGTTACGAATTGGACTGTGATCTGCAAGACCGGCAGTGCAAGTCCACCAGCTGCGCCTTGCGAGAAAGATGAAGCTTTCTATGTCTGTAAAAGAGTTACCATCCCCGGAACCCGTGGGGGCAGTTCCACTCTGCCCATTAGGGTTACCATGAGTCAGAGTTGACTGGATGGCAGTGAGTTGGGAATTTTATTTATTTCATTCCCAGCATGTCTTTTCAAGGTTCATTTGTGACCTGACATTTATCCCCCTATTTTAATGAAAGGACACCACTCCGTTCTAGAACTCGAACTCACTGACTTAGTCCATCCATCTGTCCACGGACTCAAAGGCGGCTTCCACCTTTGGCTGTCGTAACTATAATGCAGTGATGTCCATAATTTAAAAGAAAACGTTTTGACATGATGTTTTTAGGGGACACAGTGAGACCAGAGCATTTGTCCCTGCCGGTGAAGGGACTGGAGGTCAATCCTTTTTTTTCCCTTCTTTTTTAAGTGTCTCTATTCCCATCTACAAAAGATGGACCCCACTCAGGACTGTATATGGTTTCTCTCCTTGAAATAAAAAAATCCATTGTTGTGCCCATTACATAGAGGGGGAACGAAGCTTACAAGCTAGTGCCAAAACCAACACCCACAAGGCTGGTGGCTGGAGGAGGTCTGTGTGCCCACTGTGGCTGGAGGAGGGACAGAGGGGCCTACAGGGGGGCCACTGGGCCTCAGAGACCTTCTAGGCGAGGCTACAGGAACTGCAGCAGCTCTGGGGCGAGCTGAGGGCCAACTGTAGGAGGAAAGAGACCACGCTCCAGGAGGCCTGCAAGGTGGGACTGTGCACGCCCTGGGCCAGGTTGGATGGGACCCCAGGTTGCCCAGTGCCCACTGCTCACCCCACGTCCTGCCCCAGGCCCTGCATACGGGGGAGCATCTGGGAGCTGGAGAGCTGGCTGCATACTGTGGAGGGGGAGCTGCGAGTCCCTGGCAGTGGATAGGACCGTCCTGGGGTGGATGAGCTCCAACTGGGGGCAAACAAGACTCGTTTCAAACACCAGCTCTGTCTCCTCTAAGGGCCCGTGTACAACTGCGACAACACAACAGTGGGTCCTGCTGGGTCCCCATTAGCATCTGGGAGGAAGGCTATTTATTACAGGGAATCCTACCTTTGTCCCTTGGTGTTAATTGCAGACTCACTGGGTGACGGATTGTATCTGACACTGACACGCACCACATTTGCCGCAGCAAACACCAACACTTTGTCAAACTCCGTTTGGTATTGCTCCATCCCTCCATTATTCTCCCTAATGACAAAAATAATTAACACATTCATATAAAAGCACAGGATGAGGAAAGCTTTAATTTATGCATCTAGTTCAGGGTCATCCCTCTTATCAATATATGACAATCTAATGAGGCTTAATTAAAAAGTAGCAGTGAAGCAATTTAGGAAACTGAGGGATTGTCACGAGTCCTGGTTGTGACAGCATGTTTTGTGCACCATGGAAGATAACAGATTTGTCTTCTGTGGTATCTCATAGCCATCATCCCCAAAATACCTGCTCTTAGGGGTAGAGAGAGCGAGCTTGTCTTTGAAAAAAGTGCCTGGGTTTGGTAGCTGCTCACAGGATGGCAGGTGTAATGTATTATGAGAACTTAACAAGGCTCTGAGAAGATGGCTATTGGAAGGTCTGGCTGGAGGGCAAGGTCATGGCCCTGAAGGATTCAGGATCCAGAAGTCAAGTCAGAACTGGATGCCAGAGACTTTCTCAATCCAGCCCTCTTTGCCCCTCCCCTAAGGCCAATACATTTCTAAGGGTTATGGATTCTACTTCAGAATCTTTCTCAAACCCAGGGCCCTCTTCACCATTATTGTCTAGACCTGGTCACCTCTTGCCTTATAAATAAAAATATGGGTTTATTGTAAGTCTGGGTCTGTTAGGTTTCTCGGGTGGGAAATGTCTCGGTCCTTGGCTACACACTGGAAAGAAATTCACACCAAAGCCTGGTTGGTAATCCGAGTGGGTTTATGTACATGAGAGAAGAAGGTTCCGGCGTTACACTAAACTGAACACGGGCACCCTCATCACACTGCACACCCAGCCCTGCTGAGTGGAAAGCAGAGAAGCAGCTGAAGGGAAGGGGCGGTGGTCTCCAGATTCCAGCCTTTTAAGGGCTTTCAGCAGGGAGGCGTCAAGTAAGCTCTCCTGGCTTGGGCTTAGCCCGCATTGGCTTCCAACCTCCCGTAGGGGGGCCCCTAAGCATGGAGAGGAACAACCCCTTGTCTTGCTACCTAACCGGTCTACATTCCTGCATGGCTACATTGAGATGGAACTAGCCCCTTTAGACAGCCTGTGTGGTTCACCAGGAGACACGGGCCCCAGTGTTCCCTGTGACCACCTTAAACCTTAAACTACTGTTGGAGTTTATATTACCTGTGTGGGTCTGTGGGCATGGGACGTTTCCATGCCAGAGACCTGAAGTTACACAAATAGGCATCCAGAACAGAACTCATACAGGCTCTAATAAGATGCTCAGATGCTTCTCGCTAGGATAAGAATTTAACGAAGTGTATGAGCAGTTCAGATCTTGTAAGGGAGAACAGGTCAGTAGGGTATCCAGAGAAGAGAGCAAAAGTCAGGGGAAAGGGAGGGGGCCCACAGTCATCTGTGCTCTGTGTTTGGCCACATGACAAGAAACCGGGTCTCCTTGCAAAAGAAAGCAGAACAGCAAGTCCCTCAGAACTACGACATTTTTAAACATGACCTATACAACACTCGGCTCTGGGAGGCGCCTTGGAAAACCATAAAAGCCCTAAAAGAGGGGCAAGGAGGAAGCCCAAGTCTTTGATTTTCCCTGCTGTGCTTTCAGTGTTGAAATGTCTGTGCACGGAGCCTTTGAAATTTCAGAATCAGAGAGTGGATTCACAAGCCAAGCTCCTGCTTTATTCTTCAATGCATTTTGGCCCAGCTTCTCCTTGGTGAGACATGTAACAGAAATTCTGGACTTAGGAGCCACTTGGTCCTTGGACACTAGGAGATTTCAGTGGAATCTGAAACAGGGCTCTAACCACCAGCTGGACTGTTCTAGGAAGCCCAAGTATTCAGTCTCCCAAACACCAACCTCCCGTTGCTCTTCATCTGCCTGCACCTTGTTCAGCTTTAGTTGTCCGTGGAAGCGTTTGGCACCCATCTGATGCTTCGGAACCCAGAAAGGAGGAAAGGTAAAACTGGGATTCAAATGAAACAGACTTAAGCAGGACCATAGCCAAGATGTGCCCAGGGCTCCTCGCAGCATTTGTCACCTTCATTTCCCTCTTCGGACTCAGACGTGGCAAGGTTCAGAAACAAGCTTTACCAGAAAGAACAGCTGTGAACCCAGCCTGCTTCCAAGTGAGAAAAAGCCCTTTACCCGTGAGTTCCTGAGGTCAGCCCAGCCCTGTGCGTCCCCACCCCTCCCAGAGTCCCTGGCTCTCTGGCGAAGCATTAAAGCAAGTGGAAGCAGAGATTTGCTCAGAATAAAAAAATCGTTTTTCACAATAGCACGGCACTTTCTGGATGGCAATCACGGCTGCACAAACCATATCCGTCCTCCAGTCATAATGTTGGCGCCTAAGTGACCACGCACATACATTGTGTGGCGAGACTCAGAGCCTATTCCATTTGTGGTCAATTGTTTCCTCCCTCTCCTTACTTTGCACTTAGGAGACATGCTCTCTGGAGGTGGTTGAGGCTTGTCTTGTCACCAATAATCATCTCCTACACCTTCCTTTACAGTCACTAATTTGATGTGTTCACTCAAAGAAATGCCAATAATATGAGGTTTCAGAGGAGAGCTCCTAGAGCTCCCCCAGACAACAAGGAGGCCGAGTGTCACCGTCATTATCCTGAGCTGGGAGGGGGCACAAGTGTTCCGGAAGCTGGGGATCCGTCACTCCCTGCCCACCGCACAGACAGAGCAGGTGCTGGTTATAATTGCTTCTAGACGTCCTGCCATGCTGAGTTGAAAGTCAAACCCGTAAACGCTGCCCGACTACAATAAAACTGGAGTACACAGACATTTCTGCATCATTGCTGGGTGAAAATATACTGAGTGGAGTTGGATGAGATGGCAGCAAGTGCCTAAGGAGGGGATGCTGTGGGAACACCAACAAGATGACTGTCAGTCGCCGTTTTCTCTTCTCGTCTGCTTCCCACCCCCCTATATTTCAGTACCAAAAGACATGACAAATATGTAAGGAAACAAATTTGTTCATTTTTAGAGGAGTCTCCCACCCCACCCCACCCCACCCCCATCCCTTCTGGCCTCCTTTGAGCAAGTCAGTAGAACTTTTTTTTTTTTTTTTTTTAAACCTGGCTTCTACTATGGCACTTTCCGGAGTTGCTATGTGGCTGTGTTTAAAAGTCGCCTTTGGGATCCAGAGCACAATCCTTGTCACAAAGGCATTCTCCCAGTCCCAAATAGCAATGCGACCTCATTTCAGAAGGTTGTTCTTGTTTCTGTAGACCCAGAAAGGAGTTCAAGCTGTTGATCTTGACCGTGGTTGTCGAGTCAGCCTCTCATGGGCACCTCATGGGAAGCGGAGCAAACTATGCCAGTCTGTGCTATCACCAGGGCTGGGAGGGGAAGCCAACCGTGGCGGGCCATAGGTCGATGTGTGGATGGAGATAATCAGGTCTTTCGTCCTTATTCTATTTCAGTCTGGAAACATCACTGAAGCCGCTCAGTGTCATAGCAACACACAAACTTTCACTGACAGTCTGGGGCACATTGGCTGCAAATCGAACCCGGGTCTTCCCGGTGAAAGACAATGAGAGATCTACCACTGAAGCACCATGGCCCTCACCTCAAACCAGGGCAGTCATTTCCCACAGATCTACCAGAGTTCAAACCAGACCACAATGCAGGATGACTGAGATTGCCACCAGAATCTGATACTGATGCAGAAAAAACCTAACTACCATTTTATTGACTCCCACTCATACCGGCCCAATAGGACAAAGAACTGCCCCTTTGGGGTTTTGAGACTTTAAATCTTACAGTAGCGGTTCTCAACCTGTGGGTCGCGACCCCACTGGGGATCAAATAACCCTTTCACAGGGGTCAACCAATTCATAATAATACCAAAATTACAGTTATGAAGTAGCAATGAAAATAATTTTATGGTTGCAGGTGTCCACAACATGAAATGTATTAAAGGGTGGGGGCATTATGAAGGTTGAGAACCACTGCCTTACAGAAATAGACAACCTCATATTTCTCCCACGGACGGGCTAGTCAGTTCAAACCCCCGACCTTGCGATTAGCAGCTTAATGCACAGTCCACTACACCACCTGGGCTCCTAATGCTATAATAAGAGATACTATTGTTAGATCTCTCCTGGGAGAGATATACTCAGGCCTTGGCTTCGCGCGAGAAAGAATTCACTTCGAAGCCTGGATTGTGATCCAAGTGAGTTTTTTGAGAGAAGAAGTTTCAGGTTTACACAGGCACCTCAGTGCCCCTCACGGGGCACAGCCTACCTAGAAGCTGCTGGAGAGAAAGTCACTCAGTGGGCTCCGGGATCCTGCCTTTTTTCTTTTTTAAAAAATCGTTTTATTAGGGGCTCATACAACTCTTATCACAATCCATATATACATCAATTATGTAAAGCACATTTGTACATTCATTGCCCTCGTTATTCTCAAAACATTTGCTCTCCACTTAAGCCCCTGGCATCAAGTCCTCATTTTTCCCCTCCCTCCCCGCTACCCCATTCATCAAGAAACCTTGATAATTTGTGAGTGGTGATACTGAGAGGGTTGTGGGAGGGTGGATTGGAAAGAGGGAACTGATTACAAGTATCTACATGTGACCTCCTCCCTGGGGGACGGACAACAGAAAAGTGGGCGAAGGGAGACATCGGAGCGGTCAAGATCCTGCCTTTTCAATTCCTCCATAGGGAGGCATGGTTGACGGTCATGGTCAACCCCAATGGCTGGATTGAATTCCCCTGGCCCAGATGGGCCAATCCAGGTGAAATGCCCACCTAGGTGTACCACCCCTTCCTGGCCGGAAGTTTGAACCTGAGCATATGTAATGGATGACCCAGTCCCTATGCTAAACCACCTAATAGTATTTGCAAGATGCCAAGCACCATTCTAAGCTTTTTGTGTATACTAATTCAATTATTCCACTTAACAAGCCTATGTGTGGACTCTATTCTGGCCTCATTTTACAGATGAAAAATCAGTGGCACAGGATGATAAAGTCATGAGCCTAGGACCACACAGTGAGGAAGTGGGAAGGAGATATTTGGACCCAGGCTGCAGAGCCCATGCCTTGGGTGCCTACAGCTGCCATGTAGGACACAGAAAAGCATGGAGCAGACTCGGCGTAAGACATTAGGGAGTTGGGAGGAATGTAGCATGAATGTATGTGCTATGACTTCATGAGAGTAGCTGCTACTCAGATCCAGAAGAGAATACAAGCCTTTTGCAAAAATTATTTTTGCCAAGAGAGGATGGAAAACTGCATCTTGTGCGAAATCCCCCCAACCTGCACATGTGCATAGCTATTTCAGAAGGTTCCAAACAATGTGTGCTGTGCGGCAAACCAAACTGAGCTCAGGGGGAGCTGGTCTGTGGGTTATGTTTGCCAGAAAGTGAGCAGTTTGAACTCACCAGCCACCACTCCAAGGGAGAAAGAGGAGGCTTTCTGCTCCCATGGACTTGCAGCCTTTGAAGTGGCAGGGAGCATTTCCATGCGTCCTATGATTAGGATCTCGGAGGGTGAGGGTGGATTTGTTTGAGAACTGTCTTCAGGGCATTTCCCAGAAGGGCTTCCTGCAGTGGCTCTGCCTTCAAGAATGTCTGATGACCTTGAGGGCAGCAAAGTTCTAAACACACTCGGGCAGTGGTTCTCAACCTTCCTAATACAGGTCCTCTTGTTGTGGTGATGCCCCCCTCCACCAACCATTAAATGATTTTCTTGCTACTTCATTACTGTAATTTTGCTACAGTTATGAATTGGGTGAGCCCTGTGAAAGGGTCATATGACTCCCAAAGGGGTCGCAACCCACAGGTTGAGAACCACTGCACTAAGGGTTCCCCTCCCAGGCAGCCCTACCAGTGTCTGGTGTGCATAGTTCTGTGAGGTGAGAGAAATGGACTTAGTGTCTGCTTCTGGTGACAGTTGATGTGGGTGGGCTTTCTCCCTATGTCAAATCCCTCTCGAGCCATTTGTCACCACAACAGAGGGAGCCATGCACAAAAAAGCAAGAAGAGGATGCAGCACAGCAGGACAGCAAGCGGAACAATGATTGAATAAGCACAATTCACTTCAATCATGAATCAGGTGCCCTTGAGATGTGAGGAAGACCCCAGTCTAGTGACATTAGATCAGGTTTAGGGATTGAGTGAAGGGACCCCTCTTGGCTCCCCTCAGCCCCTATTTTGCTTTCCCATTGACCCTGACCCTTGCATCGTGATTGGTCCTTATTCCAGCATGATGGTTGGTTTCATAACCACGGCATATGGGAATGTGTTAGTCGATAGGTTATACAGGCACAGCCTCTGGAATGGGTAAGTGAGGAGGCGATATGGGCTCGCTCATATAGACCTCTAGTTGTCCTTGACATGACTGGTAGAAGGGATCATGTGAAGTGATTTGAGATTGGCGGTGAGATCTGATACGTCATGCAGACTTCTAGCTGATCCTGGCAGTACCCTATTTTAAGGAAACAGAATGTTTGGTGTTTAAGTCGTATTTGAGCTTAAATTTTGAGCAATAGGCTGTGGCTCACAGTTAGAGTCTATGTGGAGACCCTACATCCATTTTGAGGGGCCACAGATTCAGCCACCATTGAGTTCTTTCCTACTGCTGACTGGCAGTGGAAAGTTTGTCCCTCAGGCAGTGTGCTTGCGTCCACTCCCCGGGCCAGACTCAACGATATACGGTAGTGTGCACATCGTAATGAAGGTCCCGCTCATGCTCTCACAGGCCCTCCTGAAACTCCATGAATTGATCTGTCTTCAGTCACAATTTTGTGACAAAGTTGTTTGTTTTCTATGTCTTATTTAAATTTTCAGGAGCCCAGGTGGTAATGCTGGATAGTGTTGGACTATTAAGAGCAAGGTCGCTGGTTTAAAGCCACTAGTCATTCCACAGGAAAAAGATGAGGTTATTGCTCCCTGTAAAGGTAGCAACTTCAGGATCCCTACACAGAGTCACTATGAGTCAGAGTCAGCAGGACAGAATGGGTGTCATTTTATTTAAGTCACTGTGGCTGTGGGTCCTTCCGACACCATTGTGGCCTCATGCGGATGCTCTCCTTCATCCAGAACAGCGGTTTGGGCCTTTTTCTTGTGTAAAACTTAGCAAAGGAGTTCCTAATAAAATATAGTTGAATTGGGAGTCTTTCCCCTCTAAAAACAAAGTAAATACATAAATAGAAACGAGACTATGGTACTAATAACCAGTTGGAGAGTTGAGAGAGCTGAACTCTCAATCCTGATAGAAACCCATTGTGACTGAGCACCTGCTCAAGGTCATACACAGCCTATGAGGTTGAGCCTATGTGTTGGGGAGTGATTGTGTACATAAAGTTAACAATTTATCTTTCTAAAGATTTTGTCTAAAACTTACTTTAAATAATAAGTTTTCCCCTGGGCTAGGTAAAGTTCAGGGAGTTTAACCCCCTAGTATCCACCCCCTCTCAGCATTCATCATGTTAGGCCAGAGGAGGCAAATCACACCCACTACCCAGGGAGCACTGCTTCCAAAAGCACATTGCTTGTGCCGGGGCAGAGGGGAGGTACCCGGACCAGAAATGCTGACAGAGTGGAACCAGAGAGCTCAGCCCCCAGCTTCCCGAGGGAGCAGATGTGATGGTTCACTTCTGGATGAATATGTTTAAGCAAAGGCCAAGGGCATGACTTGGGCAGCACAAAAAGCAGATGTGCAGAGGTTGTTTACTGCATTCCAGAAGTTCACACACTCTCCGGAGGCTCCTTGGCTGAATGGCAGGAAGTCATTGGTGGCTTCCACCTTCAATCCCAAAAGGTCACTGCCGTCCAGTGGATTCCAACCACAGTGACCCTATATGGAGTTTTCAAGACTGTAAATCTTCATGGGAGCCAGTAGTCTCATTGTCCCCCTTGGGACAGGGAGCTAGCAGCCCGTTTTGCCACCAGGGCTCCTTCCTCTCTAATTCTGGATCCAGTCCCTCCGAATATCCTGCCCTGCCCTTGTCTAGGCTTCTTAAATGCGTTCCACGCAGCTTATGTTAGTCTGGGTGCATTCGAGAAACAAATCCACAGAAACACATATGTATAAGAGAGGTGTATGTAAAGGGTGAGTGCACATCAAGAAAACATGCTCGTATGTTTTTATGCACCCGCTTTGTCGGGGTAGGCTGGTGTGCTTTTTCCATGTGGGCTTTGTTGTTTCTTAGCTAGATGGCCCCCTGTTTATCTTCCAGCCTTTAAGACCCCAGACGCTATATCCTTTGATAGCCGGGCACCATGGTGCTTAACTACTACACCACCAGGGTTCATTAGCATGTGACTTATCTCCTGTCATTCACACTAGATGCTCAAAATAGCAGGAGACCCGGTTTCTCCTTTGTGGCCACACCAGGTACTGACAGAACCAAGAACAGAGACACAGTTATATATCTTGACTATCATTTGCATATTATATGCCAGGAATCCCTAGGAAGTGTCTTGGAATTGTTCTACATTGGTTCAAATTTCACACACCCTCCCAGTTTCCATACTGACTCTGCCAAACCCCTAGTAACTGATTTGCACCTCCTATCAACTTGGGGAAAAGACCCTATGCCACATATAGAAGTGGACATACTTGGTACCCAGAAAACCTGTTCTGTGTTTTGAGGGCGGCTCAGCAAACACCCTATGTCAGACATAGAAGTGGACACACTTGGTACCCAGAAAACCTGTTCAGTGTTTTGAGGGCGGCTCAGCAAACAAAATGGGCACAGTGATTAAGCATTCAGCTGCTAACACAACGGTCAACTCTGTAGTGGTTCTGAAACAGAAGGACATGGTAGTTGGCCCCCCAAAAGAGTTACAAACTTGGAAACCCTATGGGTATTTGTATAAGGTCGCTATGTGTTCCAATTGAGATGATTGTCATAGGTTGGGTTTGGTTTAACCCGTCTTACTGAGGAGATTCCTTCTTTACACGCGATCAGTTACTTTAGAGGAAAAAGACATGCCTGTCCCAGAACAATCCAAGGACTGGTAAAGGCAACACCCACAAAGACACTCCCTCTGCCTGCCTAACTCTAAAATGCTGCCCATAAAACACTCTGCCTGGTAATATGTGGGCAGCACACTGGGGAGGTGCAGCAAATGTGTGTTGAATGTATGGGGCCATTTCATAGTTTGGTTGCACGATCTGGGTGTCTGTCATAAAGCCCATCTCTTTGACTCCACCTCTCAGCAGAGATGAACATAAGCTTCCCATTTTTTTCTCGGCAATGTCCTTGTCAAATAAAAATTCCTTGTAGATCAGTAACTTGCCACAGAGCAAAAGATATGGGAAGAGGCTCATCTTTCTCCTGGCTATGAAATAGAATGGCAAGCCCCTCCCTTCAACACACACAAACACACACACGCACGCACGCACACACACGCGTGCACACACACCCCTGCCTTACAACTACATTCGGTTGATTAGCAAACAAAGCTCTACAACCCAACTATGTGTTTTTCTTCTCCAGAGGAATGACGGACTTACATACCCTGCATTGTCTTTTTTTAATGTAATTGCCCCAGTTCTCCTCACCTTTCCTTAGATAGTGCAGTGAACTATTAGATGACTGCAGGTATTGAAAACTAGTACTGATTTCCAGTTTGTGTCACCTTTGGCTTTGAGCACCCTCCACTTCTCTAGTATGCTTTCCATTGCTTTGGGGAAATGTTCTCTCTCTGAATTTATTATGTGAGGGGGGTAGGGTAATAATCAATGTGCCTATGGAGGACTACCCTTCATGACCTAAACTCATTAAGGGGCAGTGCCTGATGGAGCATCAGGTTGGAGGAAGGCTTATTAACAACCTGCATTATACAGATGACACAATTTTGCTGAAAATGAGAAGGACTTGATTCACTTGCTGATGAAGATGAAGGATTAAAGCCTTCAGTTTGGATTATGACTCAATGTAAAGAAAGCCCAGACCCTCACAACTGGACCTATTGATAACATCATGATAAATGGAGGAAAGATCGAAATTGTCAAGGATTTTGTCTTGCTTGAATCCACAATCAATTCTCATGGAAGCAGCAGAGAAGAGAAAAAATGATACATTTCACTAGTCAAATCTGCTACACGAGACCTCTTTAAAGTGTTGAAAAGCAAGAGATTACTTTGAGGACTGGGGCGGGTTGACCCAGGCCATGGTATTTTCAACTGTCTCATATTCATGTGAAAGTTGAACACTGAATAAGGAAGACCAAAGAAGAATAGATATATTTGATTAGTAGTGATGTAAAAGAGTAATGAATGTACCATGGACTGCCAAAAGAACAAACCCATCTAACTTGGATGAAGTACAGCCAGCATGTTCCTCAGGGCAAGGATAAGGAGACTTTGCCTTAACTTTGACATGTTGTACGGAGTAATCAGTCCCTGGAGCAGGACATCGTGTTCTGGAAAGTAGAGGGACAATGGAAAAGAGGAAGGCCCTCAACAAATGGGATTGACACAGTGGCTGCAACAATGAGCTCAAACTTAAGAACAACTGTGAGAATGGTACAATACCGGGCAGTGTATGATTATGTTGTATGTATGGTCACAATGAATCCAAACCCTCCCTATGACACTGAACAACAACAACAACAACCTGACTGAATCCTCTGGGAGGACTCTTGAATGTGAGAAAAATGGAACGAAGCCAGCGGAAGGATTGGAGGATGTCTTAAGTTCCTGTCTTAATCTCCTTAACCAAAAATTATCCAACAAGTCAGTAGCCTTAAAACACTTTTCCCCCTGCTTTGGAGCTTACAGGTTCAAATTGGGGTGCGACTCTAGGTCAGGGTCCTTCTTTGTGGATACCAGAAAATTCCTTGGCATTCCTCGCTATCTTTCTCCCCGTACTGTGTGTTACTGGGTCTATCCTGGCCTTTAACTCAGAAGTGTTTAGGTTTAGGCTCAAGCCTATTCTCATATGGCCTCATTTTTTTTAACATTTTATTAGGGGCTCATACAACTCTTATCACAATCCATACATATACATACATCAATTGTATAAAGCACATCCGCACATTCCCTGCCCCAATCATTTTCAAAGCATTTGCTCTCCACTTAAGCCCTTTGCATCAGGTCCTCTTTTTTTTTTCCCTCTCCCTCCCCGCTCCCCCCCTCCCTCATGTACCCTTGGTAATTTATACATTGTTATTTTGTCATATCTTGCCCTATACCGAGTCTCCCTTCCCCGCCTTCTCTGCTGTCCATCTCCCAGGGAGGAGGTCACATGTGGATCCTCATAATCAGTTCCCCCTTTCCAACCCACTCACCCTCCACTCTCCCAGCATCACCCCTCTGACTCACCCATCTCCTCTTCTAAACCCCTCTATGAGGGGATCTCCAGTGGCCATACGGCTTCATTTATATTACAAAAGAACTCCCTTCTTTTCAAACAGGATCATGTCCACCAAGGTTCAAATTTCTTACATATTTTGAGGGGGCTACAGATCAATCCATAATGGTTCTTTTGGGTAGCTGTAACAAATGGCTACCAATCGAGTGACTTAAACAGCAGGCATTTGTTCTCTCACTTTTCTGAAGGGCAAATGGTTAAAATTAAGGTGTGGGCAAGATTCATTCCTTCTGAGAGCTCTGAAGGAGAATCAAAGTAGCCTCTCTCTGCTTCTGGTCACTGCTGCTAATCCTTCATATTTCTTGGCTTATAGATGCACTGATCCAATCTCTGCCAGTGTCTTCACACGGGGTCTCTTTGTGCCCACTCCTCTTCTTATAAGAACACACCAATCAGTGCATGTAGCATCCATCTGAAATCTAAACCCAGAAAGATGGAGCTCTTGAAATCCTTAACTAAGCACATCTGCCAAGACCTCCTCTCCAAGTAAGGCCATAGCCTCAGGTTCCATGTGAACATGAATGGGTGTGTGTGAATGTGATTTAATGTACTACAGAGGGCACGCTTTGGCCTCAGGAGGAGTGTTTCGCCAGTACCTGCTTCACAGCCCTGAGATTGCCCAGGCATTTGCCACATTTTCTTGTCTTCCCACCATTTATCCACCATTAGGCCTTTTTCCCTAAGTTAGTCAAGTGTCAGTTTCTGTCACTTGTGATCATGACCCTCCCTCCCGCCCAGGCCACAAATTTAAACTGAACAGGCAGTTTCTTTAATGAGCACTATGTTATCCTGACTAGCAAGCATTGCTAAGGAGGGAGGATGAATCAGCGATTACCCGCTTGCTTCATCTAGCTTCGTGGAAGTCCACAGAGGATTGATCCCTGAGCCACTAACGAATTTTGCAACTGTCACAGAACAATGCAAATAAGTAAGATCCACATCTGCTGAACACCATCATGAGGTCAAACTGTGTGTAAATAAATGCCTGTTTCAAGGAGTGAGTAAATCCAAAGGTAAGGAGTGACAGGGCTTTGTTGGCATAAACCCAGCAAGGCATTATGGGTCGGATATTAATTAACTCATGCTCCTGGGCCTCACAGAGCCCCAGCTCAACTGCTTCAGCTTGTTGACAAACAAGCACCACCCGGAGAGAGCACTACCATTTTGATGAACAGGGTTGGTTGGGGATGATGCTTCCTAACTTGCATTTTAATACAAATTTGATGCTTCATCTGAGCAATGTGGAAAGAGCATTCAGATAAAAGAGAGGGACAAACATCAAGTGCCCAGAGGATGAAACTTCTATCTAATCTGTGCCCACTGGAATTGCTTCGTGGGAAGGTATTTTTTGGTGGTGTGGGGTTGTTCCCCTACCCTGCTCCAAGCCTTCCTCCTCATGCCCACCCCCACCCCAGCATACATCCTACTGGGAGAATGTCTCTGAATAATGAAGTTTTAATAAATGAAGCTTTAATGAGCCTGATAGTCTGCCTTAGACCCCTTCAAACTGTAGTCTTTCATTTGTATTCTTCCATCCTTTTGGAAGAAATGAACCTGATGGCAGGTAGTATGTTTCCTTTCCAGGATGAGCTGATAGAGCCTCTCGCTGCTGCAGTGGGAGGTGAAACATTAAAAGGCCCTCTGTGGCCATGAGACATGCCCACTCTCCAAGAGACACTGGGCAGGTTTGCTGAAGCTCCTCAGAATAGACTAGTGGCCCTGGTCCACCCATCTCAACCAACCCAGTCCTCATTTGCACTGCATGCCCTCTCTGAGCTCCAACTGCATGCTTCATTTGAGGATGACAACGCCTCTATTTTCTGAGAAGATGCGCAGACATATGAACTAATCAATGCTCCCCCTGTCCCCGGGGAGTGTGAAATTCTCCCGTTATGACCCACCAGCTTCCCTGGAAATTCCTGTCTTAACTCAGGCACTTAATATCATTGGCGTCTCTGCTTCCTTCCTTCTTGCACAGCCCCCAGGCATTAACTGTCATCCTTCCTCTCCCTAAAATATACTTTGAATCTATTCACTTCATGCCATCCCTACTGGCCTAAGGTGTGTCTTGCATTGACTATGAAACTAGATTCTATATCCATTTTCCAGGGCTGTCAAAACAAAGCATCGTAAATCAGGTGGCTTTTAAGAACAGTCCACCACCTGTCTATCAGTTCGTGGTGCAGTGGTAGCAAGAGTGTTGCTGTGAAATTGGAAGCCGTGCCACCAATATGACAATTCCCAGAAGGGTCAGCAATGATGGGCAGGCTTCAGTGGAACCTCGAACCCTGTGGTGCTCAACCTTCCTTTAATATAATTCCTCATGTTGTGGTGACCCCCAACCATAAAATCATTTTCCTTGCTACTTCATAACTGTAATTTTGCTACTGCCATGAATCATGAGACTCGTGTTAAAAGGTCACTGGACCCCAAATGGGGTCACAACCCACAGATTGAGAACCACTGCTCTAGCCTAAGGCAGACTAGGAAGAAAGACCTGGTGATCTACTTCCAAATATTAACAAATGAAAGCCTCGTGGGTCACAACAAAATATGGTCCTATAGAGTGCTGGAAGATGAGCCACTGACCTGCACACAACAGCTACAAAAATGGACTCAAACACACCAACAAAGGCCTGCTGAACTCCAAAGTCCTAACAAGCCCACTGCCCTCAAGTCCATGCCAACTCATAGCGGCCCTATAGGACAGGGGCGATCTGTGTATTAGTCTGGGTATGCTAGAGAAAACTCGAGGGAGACTCATGTGTATGACAGAGAGTTGGTGGATTTTAAAAATCATTTCCCTATTATTTAATCATTATATTAGGGATTCATACAACTCTTATCACAATCCATCCATTCATCCATTATAAAGCACATTTATACATTCATTGCCCTCATCATTGTCAAACATTTGCTCTCCACATAAGCCCCTGGCACCTGCTCCTCATTTTTCTCCTCCCTCCCCACACCCCCCTCCTTATGAACCCTTGATAATTTTATTGGGGGCTCATACAACTCTTATCACAGTCATTCCATCCATCCATCCATCCATCCATCCATCCATCCATCCATCCATCCATCCACCCATTGTGTGTCAAGTACATTTGTACATGTGTTGCCCTCATCATTCTCAAAACATTTGCTTTCTACTTGAGCCCTTGGTATCACCTCCTCATTTCCCCACTTCCATCCTCCCCCTCACTCCCTCATAAATCCTTGATAATATACAAATAATTTTGTCATCTCTTACATGTCAAACATCTCACTTCCCCCACTTTTCTGTTGTCCATCCCCCAGGGCAGAGGTTTTATGTAGATTCTTGTAATCAGTTCACCCTTTCTACCCCACCTTCCCTCCACCCTCCTGGTATTGCCACTCTCACCACTGGTCCTGAAGGGATCATCTGTCGTGGATTCCCTGTATTTCCAGCTCCTGTCTGTACCAGAGTACATGTTCTGGTCTAATTCTACCTTATAAATCCAGAGAGATAGTTTTGTATCAAACAGTAATTGTACATTAAGCAAACGTCCCAGCCCAGTGCAGATCAAATCCATAAGTCTGATATTAGCCCAGATGTCTGATACCAATCTATAAATTCCTTTTCAGACCCATAAAACATGTGCAGTGATGCTGAATGCAGGATAATCACAGGCCAATGGGTGGAAAGTCTTGTGGATCCAGTGGCATTGTAAGCATCTCAGTGCTGGCAGCGATCTCTCTGAGGCTTCTTTGGCTTCAGAGGTCTGGTCGCATCCATTTGGCTTGCCTTCTGTGATGTCTCCCAACGAGTAGCAGAGAGAGAGAGAGAGAGAGAGAGAGAGAGAGAGAGAGAGAGAGAGAGAGAGAGAGAGAGAGAGAATGAGAGGTGTCTTCCACCTCCAAGGAGGAAGTACCAGATTTCTCATGGTTCTCAGGAGAAGGCTATGCCCACATAAAAATCTCACTGACTATCTCCAGATTGGCAGCCTACACTACACGCCTACACTCCTAATCCTTAACTTGACACAAGATTAGGTGACTACCACAGGCTCCTAATCCATAACAAGCCCATTTATTTTTTCCCTGCATACCGACACCAATCCAATACCCAAAGCTTTACCCAATGGGTAGAGATCTACTTCTAAAACATGAATATAGAAAAATCGCTTTTCCTTGAAGGCTCTCAAGGAAATGCTCACTGAAAACTCCATTCCTATTATCTCACCTCCCCCAAATTAGGCTTCTTCTGGGCTTTCAGTCACACCAAGATCTCTACTGCCCCAAAGTGCCAAGTTCAAAGTTCCAGTTAATCTACCTGATCCTGAATTTTAAGAACTGTGTATGTGGGAGGGAAGGGGTTGGGCTGTTTGTTGAACTGCTGGGTTTGGGAGTCATTTGTTATGCAACCTCATTTTGTCAATGACTGGTTAATTAATGCAGCATTCATTTGCCCTTCTTCCACGCACAGCACATGGCTTGTATCTTTGGGATCACTCTTCCACCATGCTCCATCTCCATGCTTCTGCTGGCATTGACCCAATCTGCCAGCTCCAGGCCTGGGTAGTCAGGGCATGACTTTCCTCTGTCCAAAGGGACTGGGTCAGACTCAGTATGAGACTCATGCTAGATTAATGATATCTAACCCTAAAAAATGCCCCAGAAACAATTGCCCCATTGCCAATGAGTCCATTTTGAATCATAAAAGGTCCCTGTGGGGTTTCTCAGACTGTAAATATTTATGTGAGCAGAAAGTTCCATCTTTTTCCCTATGAGGTAGCTGGTAGGGTAGCACTGCCAACCTTGCAGTTAGCAATCCAATGCTTACCTGATAGTACCACCAATGATTAGAAAGGGAATGAGCCTCTCTCTAATAGAATTCCTGAGCTTCTAGATAAAACCTACAGCTGTCATCAGGAAGCCTGCGTGAAACTCAAAAGGAAACAGAACTGAAAGGAAAAGGTTCAAACTCTGATGGTAACTGAGTGCCAGATCCCAGCTATTCCTGATGCTCTGTCCCCAGACTTAAAAATTCCATGAACCTACCCATTAATTTCTTCTCCTGCTCCTTCCCTTCTCACGCCCCAAGGTACTTTGACTTAGCTTTGAAGGCACTCACAACTTCACGGGTTCTGCCTTGCACAGGTGTCTGCTTGCTTCCAGTTCAGTCCTGACATTGTCCCTATCTTTAGCAATGTTAGGCTTGCGTCCTAGAGCTTTCCTTTGCTTGTCTCCCCATTGCTCTTGTCCTATGAAGTCTGTGGCTTTATCTTTAAGTCTAAGTCCTGCCCTTTCGCTTTCGTAGAAATCTGTCTCTGTATCTTGGCTCGTGGCAGGTTGTGTCCTTCAAAGATGACTGTCCTAATGTTTCACATCGCACATTCTCTTGTTACAAGATGAGTTTGTGTTCCCTTTTCCAGAAACAGGGCCTGCTTTCCCTCTTCCTTGCATCTTGGCAGGCCTTTGACTATGGCAGAAGTGTTGCTCTGTGACTTCAACCTGGTCGTATTGGGTTGTTCACCATTGGGACCCTGTCAGGATGTTGCAAGGAAGACCAGGCCAAATGAAAATGTCACATATAGGGTTCTTCTTGAGCTCCAACCAATAGAAGTATCAGTCGTGTGAGGGAGTGAGTCTTAAGAGAGCTGCAGCCTCTGTCCTTTGAGCTACCCCAGCTAATGCTTGATGAAGTCAAAACTAGTGTCCTCACTGAGCTCTGCCCAGATTGCAGATTTGTGAGCAAAATTGATATTATCATTACTTTAAGATGTTATTTGTGGGGATATTTTCTGTTAGCAGCAGATCATCAGAATATTGCCTAATCAGACTGCATTGCCAGTTTTTCTCTCTCTCTCCATATATAGATAGATAGATAGATAGATAGATATCCTCCACTCATCTGTCAGTTGGTTGTACTATAATGGTTTGTGTATTGTTATGATGTTGCAAGCTCTGTTCCCAGGATTTCAAATACCAGCAGGATTGCCCATGGTGGACAGGTTTCAGTGAAGCTTCTAGACTAAGACAGACAAGGAAGAGGGGCCTGACAGTCCACTTCCAAAAATTACTGAAAGAAAACCTTATGGATCACAAGAGAACACTGACTGACTAATGTGTTTTGGACACACTATCAGTGGACAATTGCTAGAGGAAGACATCATATTTGATGAAATAGAGGGACATGGAAGATCCTTATTGAGGCAGATTGACCTAATCGCTGCAACAATGGACTTCAACATTCAGGAATGTGTGACAATGGTGCAAGATCAGACAGCACTCCATTCCATTTCATATAAGGTCTCCATGGATCACAGTAGACTTGATGGCACTCTCTATATGTTTGTCTTCAGTGACTTCCCATAGGGCTGCTCTGCCTGGCAGCCTCTATTCTTCATGCTTCCAAATGGGGAGCACAACAGGTCCATAGTCACTGATATTCCCCTCAATCCCCAGATCAAGTAAGGAGGCATGAAACTAACTATGTTGTTCTCTTTGCCTTGTCTCTCTTCGTTTTACCCTCCTCCAACAGGGCTAGAGGGGTAAATACTTACCTTGCAGTCTAGAAGAGAACTTCTTCCACACCAAAATCTTCTCCTTCCTCAAAAGGCACATACATGCTTTTCTCCTTGTTTTGAATTAAAATGGCAGATGGGATGGTAGGAAAGAAAATGAACTAGTCTAACAGAATGGCCAAACAGATTTACCTTCCACATAAGAATGCAAATAACTGCTCAATCTTGTTATAGAGTCATGATATGATGAGCTCCATCAAAGCAGAGTAGAACACCACGGAGGTCAGACCAGAAAGACCATATTGAGTTGATTTTGTATGAGAGATTCTAGTTGTTAATTATACTTTTCATAACAGACAGATGGCAGTTATAGAAGCCCAGACTTAAAATATCTTTATCTAATTGCCTGCCTAAATATATATTTGCAATATGGTCTTCAAAGGGAATACTTTCTTTACCTTAAATACCATTTCTTTTTCCCCTCTTTTATGTAATTTTATTGAAGTATCATTGATGTACAATAAACCATAGTGTGTTTTGCTCTTTGAGGTTTTTAAAAAGAATCATTTTATTGGGGGCTCCTACAACTCTTATCACAATCTATACATACATCCACTGTGTACATTTGTTGCCATCATCATTCTCAAAACATTTGCTTTCTACTTGAGCCCTTGGTATTAGCTCCTCATTTCCCCTCCTTCCCCCTTCCCCCTCATGGACCCTTGATAATTTATAAATTATTATTCTGTCCTATCTTACACTGTCTGACATCTACCTTCACCCACTTTTTTGTTGTCCCTCCCTCATGGAGGAGGTTATATGTAGATCCTTGTAATCAGATCCCTCTTTCTACCCCACCTTTCCTCCATCCTCCTGTTATTGCTACTCTCAGCACTGGTCCTGAAGGGGTCATCTGTCCTGGTTTCCCTGTGTTTCCAGTTCCTATATGGACCAGTGTATATTCTCTGGTCTAGCCAGGTTTTTAAGGTAGAATTGGGATCATGATAGTGGGCGCGGTAGAATTTAGGAACGAGAGGAAAGTTATATGTTTCATCGTTGCTACACTGCATCCTGACTGGCTCATCTCCTCCCAGCGACCCTTCTGTAAGGGGTTGTCCAGTTGCCTACAGATAGATCTTGGATCCCCTAACTGTACCCCCCACCCTCATTCACAATGATATGATTTTTTTGTTCTTTGATGCCTGATCCCTGATCCCTTCTACATCTTGTGATCACACAGGCTGGTGTGCTTCTTTCATGTGCACTTTATTGGTTCTGAGTTAGATGGCCACTTGTGAACCTTCTAGTCTTTAAAACCCTAGACTCTTTATCTTTTGATAGCTAGGCTCCATAAGCTTTCTTCACCTCATTTGTTTATACACCCACTTTTTGTCTTGAGTGATTGTGTCGGGAAGGTGACCATCATGGAATACCAGTTCCTTAAATTCCATATCTATAGGCTTAAGTCTTATCCACAGGAAGCCTATTTTTATTTTATCCCTTGAACAAAATCTTGCAATAATTTTCTCTTTTGGGTAAGTCCATCCTCAATCACTTATCCTTTAACATTTACAAGAATTTATCTGTAACCAACCACATTTACATAGTCTCATTCATGCTATTTCTACAATAATTGCTAATAACCCTATTTTTTAGAATCGGCAGAAAGCATCAGCTTCAATATCCCATTGCCACTGAGTTGATTTAAACTCATGAGTACCCTATAGGACAGAATAGTATTGCCTCATGGGTTTCCAAGGCTGAAAAAAAATCTCTTTAGTGTGAGTTGGGTGAAGGTTTACAGAATACATCCGTTTTCCATTTGACAGTTCACACATATTTTGCTTCATGATATTGACTGCAATCTGCTCAACGTAATATCACTTATCGCACTTCCTCCTTGTATTTCCTGTTTCCATTCCACCTTCTTTCCTGACCCTTCTGAACTTTATCTTTGAATAAATTATATCCTTTTGATTCAAATAGTTGATTAGTGTTACTTTTTACCTTGTAGATCTACCTATTGTTTGGCTGAAGATTGAGCCAAGGGAGTGAGTTCAGTTCCAGATCTGAAGGTGCCTAAGGACAACAGTCTTGTGGGTTCCAAGAACCTCTCTCTGAGCAATACCCCTGAACTTTTAAAATAAGTTTAAACTTTGCTGCACATATTTCTCCTATTCTATCCCAAAATTCCAAAGCAAACTCATTATCATTGTGTTGAAGCTGACACATAGAGACCCTACAAGATAGAATAGAACTTCATCCTTTGATTTTCCAAGGCTTAAATCTTTACCAGAGCAGACAAACTCATATTTCTCACATGGAGCAACTGATAGGGTAGTACCACTTACTTTGTGGTTAGGAGCTCAATGAGGAGTCCACTCTGCCATTAGAGCTCCTTTGGAATGCTATCCAGGATTCCCTAATGCTATCCCTCTCAGATCAGTTGGTAGTGGTAATAAATGTAAATCTTAAGGGGGTCAGACTTCCACATCGTAACTCTTCCTTGGGGAAGATGGTGGGTTTGAACTGCTGATTGATTAGCCCTTAAGTGCTTAATTACTGCCTCACCAGCGTTCTCCTTAACATCAGAACAGTGGGCACTTATTGGTTTATCTTGCTGGTCTCTGTTCCCTAAAAATTGCACTTCATCCACAGCGTTTTCTTCCACAACACACAGCTGCTAGTGTTTTTGGTTTGTTTTTCCACATGACTTCACCTTCCTGGTCAAAGCTGATTTGTCCAGGGCTAAACACACAATGAAAACATAGCCATATTTGCACACTACAAAATTTGAAGTGAGACAGCAAGCTATTGGTTGAGTTTTTTGAATGACAGAAGTCTAAAAGGAAGTGTTGTGATACAGGAAACAGTGAGTTTTGATGTCCAGGATTTATACTGGGGACCCAGTTGGCACTCCGAATGACTATTCAAAGTGATGGTATTAATCCTCCTCTTCCATGACCTACACATATAATAGATATAACCACTAAGTCCATGATTTGACAAATGTCTTGTGTGATTGAGTTTTGGTTCCCCATAGGATTAGATCCTGAGACAAAGGTTTTAATTAAGCCATTTTTGGGGGAGATATCAATAAGGAAATGGGAAATAGAAAAGGGAAAGAAGGCAGCCAATGAAAAGTACATTATCAAACAATTTAAAATTGTGAGCAACTGGAGGTTAATCTTACTGGAGACACTGTAGAAAATCTACTAGTTATTCTGCCCAGAATGTGAGGGAGTGTGGCTATTTGTCCAACAACTCCTATGGGTTATTGGTTAAGGGTTACACCAGGAAGCAAGAATTAACTCCACAACCTCCTAAGCCATGCATGCTTAGGTACAGTGGTCTACAGAAACTAGAGAAAGCAAGAAGAGAGATGTGCTGGCCATTCGGAATTAGGCTAGCATGCCAAGTTGTCAGACATGTCAGGTTCTTGAACTATCATAACTTGAAAGTCACCATGATCCTGTGAGATATACCACTGGTATTTCAAACACAAGCATAGTTACCTGTGGTGGAAAATTTTCAGAAAAGCTTACAAGCTAAATAGACTAGAAAGAATAACCTGCCAATCTACATCTGAAAAAAATAGTGGTGTTTGTGGAGCGCATTGATAGCAGTGGAATATTGTTTCATATAGTGCAGGATGATGAACCCCTCAAGTTGGAAGACACTCAAAATATAATTGGGGAAGAGCTGTCTCCTCAAAGTAGAGTTGACTTTAGTGATATAAAGTTTTCAGGACCTATATTTGTTGATGTGGCAATGACTCAAAATGAGAAGAAACAGCAGTACTGCAATAACCACTAACAAGAAGATGGGATACATGAAATATGGATCTAGAAAAATTGGAAGCCATGAAAAAATGGAACACATAAAGCTCAAACACTCTAGGTGTTATTGAACTGAAATAGACTGGTATTGGCCATTTTGAATGTCACAATAATATGGTTTACATACCAGAGTAACAAATTTGAAAGGAATGGATGACTTTCATGTTAAAAAAGAGAATGTTTCAACATCGATTCCAATGTTCACCATTGTTAGGTGTAGGATATATTACACCTACAAGGATGAATAATTAATAAAGTTATTATTCAAATTGACACACCAACCACTAATGCTAACAATAAAGCCATTGAGGATTTTTACCAACCTTTTCAGTCTGAAATTGATGAAACATGCAATCAAGATTACTGATGACTTGAATGCAAAATATGGAAACTAAGGAGGAGGATCACTAGTTACAAAATATGGCCATGGGGATGGAAGCCACATGGGAGATCTCATGATAGAATTTTCCAATAAGGGTGGCTTATTGATTGAAGATTTATTTTTCAGGGATGTAAACAGTAACCATAGACATGGATCATGTATATTGGATAGAAATACACAGGAATTAAATCAACTACATCTGTTGAAATAAACTACTATACATACTCGAGTATAACCCAAGGCAACTAATTTTACCCCCCAAAGCTGGGGTGCTTTTTCAGCATAAAAAATGTGCTGAAAAAAACTAGGCTTATACTCAAGTATTTACGGTATAAAGAAGTTTAATATCATCAGTCACGAGACTGGAGACCAACTGTGGAAAAACCCATCAATGGCAAATTCAACTCGAATTCAAATAAAATTAAAACAAGTCCCCAAGAGTCAAAGTATGAATTTGAGTATATCTCATCTAAATTAGAGGATACTTCAAGAAGAAAGTTGACACATTGAACACAAATCACCTGAGATGATACGAGTTCTGCAATAATATCAAGAACATCATAAATAAAGAAATTCAAAGATAATTAAAAAGATAGAAACTAAAGAAAAGACAAAACGGATGTCACCTTGAATGTGGAGTAGCTGAAGCCAATGAAAGAAATGATGAAGTACGAAAAAGAGAGAGAGAAATATAGAAATAGTTGATGAAGTAAAGACGCTGAATAAAGAAGCTGAACATAAAATTTCAAAGGGGAATTCAAAAAGATGGAATAAAGAATTATATTAAAAGGTGCAAAGACCTGGAATTAGGACAGCAAAAATGAAAAGCATGTGCATTTCACTAGCTGAAAAAATGGAAGAGAAATTCAAAATACAGAATTACACAGATAGCATCAAAAGAAGATGAAAGGGATTCACTGACCACATGAAGCCCCGGCTCCACAGCGCTGAGTCCAGAAGACCAAGATAGCATAGGGTTCTCACTGCAGATTGCTCTGAAAGTGCTCACAGTAGTAGGCCCTGGATCAACTGGGGAAAATGTAGAACTCAAAATAAGAAGACTAACATTAGGATATGACCTCACCTCCATGGCTCAACTTTCAGCCCCCAAATAGGAGACCTATACTGTCAACGATGTACAATTCAGAGCCCAGCATTTGTCAGGGAGTTACTCAGAAGGCAGGAAGGAATGGGAACGAAAGACCAATGGAAACGGCAAAAAAAGGGAGGGAATAGAAAAAGTAGTATTGCATTGTAGGTATTGCAATCAATATCATAAACCATTGCATGAATTGTAAGGAAAATCAATATACTCTGTAGATTTTCCCTCACATCACAATCAAAACAGTGTAAAAAGAAAATAAGTCATATGACCGAGTACACTGGTAGATCTTGCTGAAGACCAATTTCCAGTGTTAAAAGATGTCACTTTGAGGAATAAGGCACAGCTGAGCCCTAGTGGTATAGTGGTTACAAACATAATGCGTCAGAACCAACCCAGTTGGGTTGCTCAACACAAGATCAGCAGTTCTGCTCCCATAAAAAGTTCCGTAATTGGAAACCCACAGGGATATCTCTCCCCTGTCCTATAGAGTTGCTAAGGGTTGGAATCAACTTGATGGCAGTGAACTGGATGTAAGCCAGGCTGACTAGAGACACAAATCAAGTGACACTCATATATGTGCAATAAATAGTTTTCAATCAAGAAGTCATTATAGTATTTCTATTTCAAGGAAATATCCCAGGCCAGTCCAACTCAAGTCCATAAGTCCAACACTAGCCCATAAGTTCCTTTCCAACTTACACAGTTACATGCAATGATGCAGAATGCAGGGATGTCAAAGGCCAGTGATTGCAATGTCGTGTGGACCCAAGGTCGATGGAAGCATGGCAAGACTCTGGCAGCTCTCAACGTGGGCAGGAAGCAGTCAGGTGAATGCAAAAAGAAGGGGAGGTTCCCAGGGCCCTCCTTATGAGAAGGCCATGGCCACAAAGAGGCACCATCAGGCTATGGTGTGATTGACAGATTGGATACCAACCTTACACTTTTACATATCTTCAAACTGACATAAAATTATATAACTATCATACTATGGCATTTTCAATCACCTCATATGTACTTGAAAATGGACAATAATTATGAAAGATAAAACAAAAGTTGATATCTTTGAATTATGATGCTGGTGAAGAATATTGAATATTCCATGGACTTTCAGAAGAAGGAACAAATCTTCCTTGGCGGAAGTAGAGCCAGAATGCTTCCTAGACATGAGAATGGCAAGACTCCATATCACATACTTTGGACATGTTAACAGCTGAGCATAGTCCCTAGAGAAGGATATCATACTTGGTAAAGTGGAGTGGTGAAAAAAAGAAGAATGTCCTCAATGGGATGAATTGACATACTGGCTGCAAAAACGGTCTCCAACATTAACTGTGAGGAAACAGGCTGTGGGTGCTATGAGTTAGAGCCAAATTAACAGTGTCTAACAATGACAACTCCCCTCCCGCGCCCCATCTGTCAATTTGCTGCACTGTGGTAGCTTGTGCTTTGCTGTGATGCTGGGAGTTAGTCCACTAGTACTTCAAATACCAGGCAGGATCACCCACGGTGAACAGATTTCAACACAGCTTCCAGACTAAGAACTCACAGGACGACAAAACAATCAGTCCACTTCTGAGGGATTCACCATTGAAAACTTTATGCATAGCAGTAAAATATTGTCTGATATAATGCCAGAAAATGAGCCCCTCAGATTGCAAAACAATCAAAATATCACCGAGAAAGAGAGCTTCCTCAAAGTAGAGTCCACCTTAATGATAACTCAAAACCTCACAACAGGAGCTGTAGATAACATCATAATAAATGGAGAAAATATTGAAGTTATCAAGGATTTCGTGTTGCTTAGATTCACAACTAATGCTCATGGAAACAACAATCAAGAAACCAAATAACATATTGCATTAGGCAAATCTACTGCACATAACCACTTTAAAGTACTGAAGATCAAGAATTTCACGTAGGATTAAGTTGCGCCTAGCCCAAGGCATGGTATTTTCCGCCACATCTTATGCATGTGAAATTTGAACATTGAATGAGAACGACTGAAGGAGAACTGGTGCATTTGAATTAAGATACTGACAAAAAAATACTGAAAGTACCATGGGTGGAGAGAAGAACAAACAAATCTGTCTGAGAAGAAGTGCAGCTAAATGTTCCTTGGCAGATAGGATGGCGAGACTTCATCTCCTGTACTTTGCAGATATTATCAGGACAGACCAGTCCCTGGAGGACATCATACACATTACAGTGGAAGGGTTGCAAAAAGAGGAAGACACCCGATCAAATGGATCGAGACAATTCCTACAACAATGGGCTCAAACATAACAAAAATTTTGAGTATGGGGCAGGACCAGGCAATGTTTCATTCTGTTGTGTAGGCATTATTATGAGACAGAACTGACATGAAGGCATCTAGCAACAAAGTGTACTAAAGCTTTCTGGCACCTTAATTTGCTGATGGATTATAATTCAAAATGAGAAAAATCATTGCAACCATTCATTAATAATCAGAACATGAAACGTGCAAAATAAGAATCTAGGAAAATTGGAAATCATAAAAAACGGAATCTGACCTATAAAGATCAATATCCTAGGCATTGGTGAGTTGAAATAGTCCCTTTGAATCTTAAAATGATAAGAATGACTACGCTGACAATGACAAATTCAAAAGAATGTCTCTTTCATCCTCAAAAAGAGCATTTCTAGATCTATCTTGAAGTGCAATGCTGCCTGTGACAGAATAATATCTATCTTCATACACAAGGAAGGCCGGTTAATAGAACCATTATTCAAATTTTCTTACAAACCACTAAAGCCAATGAAGAATTGTACCAACTTCTTTAGTCTGAAATTGATCACACATGTACTGAAAATGCATTAATAATTGTTGACAATTGGAATGCACACATGGAAACAAAAAGGAAGGAAGAGTAATTAGAAACTATGGCTTTGGGGATCGAAAAGAAGCTGAAGACTGCATGAAAGAATTCTGCTAGAGCAATAACTTCCTCATTGCAAACACCTTTATTCAACAACAGGAGCGGCATATATACATGTGGAATACACAGGAATGGAATTGACTAAATCTGTGGGAAGACATGATAGAGAAGCTCAATATCATTGAGACAAAATAAGACCAGGGGTTAACTATGTAACAGACTATCAATTACTAATATGCAAGTTCAAGTCAAACTGAAGAAAATTAAAGTAAGAACGCAAAAGAGCCCAAATTCAGCCTATATTATATCTGTGGTCGGCTGGGGTTTCTAGAGAAACAAACCAGTGATATTGATACATGTAGAAGAAGGAAATTCATATCAATAAAGAATTTTACATTAAGAAGTCCACACAACAAGAAACCCCAGTCCAACTCCAGCCCATAAATCAGATGCAAACTAGAGGCCCTTCCAGACTCATGAAGCTGTTGGAGGAATAGCCCAAGAAACAGGAAAACCACAGGTTGGTGGAGGCAGAGTTGGGAGAATCCAAAGTGAACAGGCAGTTGGCAGGCCACAGACAGCTCTTAGGGTCAGCAAGTCTCATGGTGATTGCCATCCCAAGAAGCCAGACGTAGGGTCCAGGGTCTTTTCATCAGGAAGAAAAAGAGTGAGCCCATTCTCCACAGTCTACTTATAGCTATGAAATAGGTCACACCCCCAAGGAGACTGTGACCTGCACCTTCTGAAGATCCTGGTCAAGCTATATTGACACCAAACCTTACTATCACAATATCTCACCTGAATTTAGAGCCTATCTCAAGAATGGTTTGGACATATTGAACATTAATGATAAGCTACCAGAAGACTTGTGAAATAGCATCAAGGTCATCAATCTTTTTTTTTGTCATGTCATCTGTGGCTATTTATTTATTTATCATAAATCATTTTATTGGGGGCTCCTCAAAAAGATCATTATAATACAGTAAAGAAAGAAAACACTACAGTGGATATCAGAGGAGACTGTGAAACTTGCTCTTAAACCTAAAGCAGCTAAAGCAAATGGAAGAAATGATGAAATAAAAGAGTTGAACAGAAAAACTTAAAAGGCCAGCTTGAGAAGATAAAGTAAAGAATTATATTGTAACGTGTAAAGACCTGGAATTAGGAAAGCAAAAGGAATGAGTACAGTCAGCATATCATAAATTGAAAGAACAGAAGAAAAAAATCCAATTCTTGGATTAAAATGTTCAAGGATTATTTATCAAACTATTGAATGATGCAGGGAGAATCCAAAAAATATGGAAGGAGTATACAGAGTCTCTGTACCCAAGAATTAGTTGAGGTTCTACTAGTTCAAAGGGCCAAGAGGAAGTTGAAGCTGCAATGTAAGCATTAGTGCAAAGCAAGAAAGGGATAGGAATGGAAATATTTCAACATGCTCATGCAGTGATAGTCCATGTCAAGAAATTTGGAAGATAGCTATCTGGCCAACCAACTGGAAGTGATTATTATTTGTGTCCATTCTAAAGAAATATGACGCAACAAAATCTGCAAATTAATTTAAAATAACATTAATATGACATGCAAATACAATTTTATTGACGATAACTTTAAAAGTAGTTATAGCAATATGTCAACAGGAAGCTGCCAGAAATCCAGGCTGTATTAAAAGAGGGCATGAGGCAAGGTATATCAATGCTGATTTCAGATGGACCTTGGCTGAAAGCAGAGGATACAAGGAAAATGCTTACTTATGTACTATTGACTATGCAGAGGATTTTACTGTGTATCATAACAAACTTTGGGTAGCATAGGAATACATATGAGAACAATGGGAATTCCCGTACATTTAATTGTGCTCCTGTGGTACCTGTACAAAAACCACCAGGAAGTGGTTCGAATAGAACAAGGGGATAGTGCGTGGTTTAAAATCAGGAGAGTGTGTGTTGTGGTTATATCCTTTCACCATATGTGTTAGACAGGGTTCTCTAGAGAAACAAAAACAGGACATTTATGATTTGATAGATAGAACACGAAGGAATATAACAGCTAATTAGTCCACATAGCAGTACAGAGGACTCAGTTTAACTCACTTCCATGCAACAGTAAATATGGCAGTACAGCCAGGCAGCAAACTGCAGAACTAGGTAAGGCAGCCACACACTGGTCTGGTCACCAGAGAGCAACTGAGAGATAGGTGTGGCTTGCTGAGCCATTTATCTCTTTGCCCACTAATCAAACTGCAAACTTATTAATCCCACATGTGCTTATGGGCCAGGTTGGCACTATAAACCTACCTATCTATCACAATATACTTATTCAAATAATCTGAGAAGCTGCTCTGTATGAAGAAGTTGAGGCATCTGGATTGGAGGAAGAATCATTAACAACCTGTGTTATGCAGATGACCCAATCTTGCTGGCAGAAAGTCAATAGGCCTTGAAGTACTTACTGATAAAGCTCATATAGTACACCTTCAGTATATATTAGTCTTCAACACTAAGAATACAAATGTCTTCTCAACTTGACAAATATAAATCCACAACATCATTACAAATAGAGAAATGTAGCTAAACTCTATTTTACTTGGACCCACAATCAATACTCACAGAAGCAGCAATCAATAAATCAACGTATTTCATTGGAAAAATCTGTTGTAAAAGACCTCTTTAAAATGTGAAAGAGCAAATGCTTTACTCTGGGGATTAGCAAGTTATGCCTGCTTTTAGCCTTGATATTTTTAATCACCTTAGATGCATGTGAAAGGAGTCTTAATTTCAGTGTCTGGTATGGGTTGAATGACTAACAGCAAGGTTGGTGGTTCAACCCACTTGCTGCTCCACAGAAGAAAGAGGAAGCTATTTGACCCTGTAAAGATTTACAGCCTTGAAAACCCTATATGGTCACTATGAATAAGAATAGACTTGATGGTAATGTGTGACATATGCATGTGAAAGATGGACCATAAATAAGGAAGACTGAAGAAAATATGATGCCTTTAAAATATGATGTTGCAAATAATATTGAATATACCATGAATGCCTAGCAGAACAAAGAGGTCTGTCCCGGAAGAAGTACAGCCAGAATGTATTTTAGAAGTGAGGATGGTAAAACTCCATTTCATATACTTTGAACATGGTATCAGGAGAAATTAGTCCCTAGAAAAGGAAAAAATACTTGGTAGAGCATCATCAAAAAACAGGTAAACCCTGAATGAGATGGATCAACACAGTGGCTGTAACAATAGGCTAAAATATAACCATTGTGAGGATGTCACAGGACTAGAAAGGCTTTTATTCTATTGTGCATAGGGTCACTATAAGAGGCAGTGCGTGAGATTTTGTTGATTAACAACACTGGGATATGAGCAATGTCCCCATGGCAAATGCTAAACTGTCACCATGCTGGACACAGTTGATCTTTGTGGCTTTAGAGGGTAATTATTTAGAGGGTTATGATAACACTGAATTTTTTTATGTGTATTCAAACTATTCCATCCTAAGATTCCACAGATCTATCCAAACCAAGCTCACTGCCATTGAATCAATGCTAACTCATATCGACCCTACAGGACATGGGTAAAATTGTACCTGTGAGGTTCTGAGAATGTACCTCTTTACAGAGTAGAGTCCCATCTTTCTCCCGAAGAGCAGCCGGTGATTTCAAAATACCGACCGTGCAATTAGCAGCCCAATGTGTAACCAAGAACTATTCAGGGAAGCTAGAGGGAGAGCATGAAAAGAAATGAGTAGTTGAGGTGGTTGGATGCACATCCATCCCTTTGTTCTACTCTCTATGACTTTTTCTGAGTTCATTCAAAATGTAAATTAAGACACAAAATAGAATTCTACCCAACCCTGCTATATGCCTAAACAGTATCCATTTTTCTCATTCTTACTACTAATAGAAGCTCAATTTTGTTTAGGGTGATAATGTACCTACTTAAATCGCTAACTCCTAGGCTCCCTTGCAGCTATGCATGAGCATTTGACCCAGTTTGGGCTAAATATGTGTAGGTGAAAGATACTGAGTAGGACTCCCAAGAAAGTTTTTGTTGTTGTTTAAGGCAAAACACTTGTCTGGCATAACCCATTTCATTTTTGTCCTTGGCTCTTCTGCTGTCATGCTCCCTAGTCAGAATATTGAAAGATGGGAGAGTCACATAGGTTACATGAGTTTGGCAGACCAAAAAGCATGCATTTTCCTATATCCAAGATGAGTCCCTGAGCAAATACGCCAGACCTAGGCTACCTATTTCAAGACTTACTATTGTATAAGACAAAACCCCTGTGTGGTGCAAAGGGTTAACACAATTCACTGCTAAGCCAAAGATGCCTTGGAAGAAAAACCTGGCAATCTACATTTAAAAATTCAGCCCTTGAAAACCTCATGGAGCACAGTTCTACCTGAATCATATAGGGTAACTGTAAATCAGAATCAATTCAGTGGCAACTGGTTTGGTATTTTTGGTGTTAATATAAGAAAAATGAAGCTTTTGTGATTAGACCACTAGAGTTGGTTTGTTTTTTCCCATGTAGCCAGATGCAATTTGGACTGATAGAGAAATAATTAAAAGAATGTAGAGTTAAGTAAGCGTAATGATTATGGAACTAATCATTTAGCAATGGGCTGCTCAGTAGTTCAAATGCACCAGTCACTCAGGGGGAGAAAAGTGAAGCTCTCTGCTTCTGTAAAGATTTACACTCTTGGAAGCCCTATATGGGGTTGCTATAAGTTGTAATCACCTTGATAGCATTGTATTTGAGTTTGGTGACTAGTATGTAAGCTTTGAGGGGGTAGTAATAGATACTTTGAATACTATTCTTAGCACTATAGGTATTATGTCCTTTGCAAATGGGTAAACGAACAAAAGCGATATTCATTTTGTGTTTTCTGTAGTTTGCCTTATTCTTCCAAGAAGATTCCTCAAGTGTTAATACCCAGTCTTCTCTGGCATACTTGAATAAAAGAATAACTGATAGACACAGACTTGAAACCTGGCCTGTGTGATCTTGGGTGTGTCACTGTTTTTCAATCCATTTCTCATCTGTGAACTGGGGATTACACACGTAGCCCACATGGTTGTTTTGGAGATTCAGAGTAATGTGTGTGTACTGGATTGAGTGTCCTTGCATGCCGAGCTTATTCCTCAGGCCTGGGTGCAGGGAGTCTATTTGAGATCTGATGGCAGGGAGTGGGAATAGGAAAGCGGACGCAAGACTGAGTTAGGGGGAGAAGCAATCACAATGGGAATGGGGTGTTGAGGCTTTTAATGTAGGATACAGGGGCTTGATTCCCCCAGGACTTCTGAGGAACATGGGTTCTGTCCTAGAATTGCCTACCAGAAACAGGAGGCTGGGCTCTTCTTCGCCTGTAGTGGTGTTGAGCATTCCTCCTAGTACGGTGACCTCTCCTACCTTCCTGGGTTTGGCTTTCCATGCCTTTGAAAAGGCTTCGAGGCAGAAGGACATGGAGAGCTGCGTGCTGCACAGTTGTGATAAGACACCATTTCAGCAGGAGCCTGCACTTACATAGAGCCGTTCGCCACTGCTATGATGGATATCAGGAGGAGCCCTGGAAGTGCAGTGGTTACAAGTTGGTTTGCTAACTTCAAGGTCAGCAGTTCAAAACTACTAGCTCCAAGGAAGAAAGATGGGGTTTTCTACTCCAATAAAGAGTTGTAGTGTTTGAAACTCGCAGGGGGCAATTGTACACTGCCCCACAGGATCGCTATGACGCGGTATTGACTGGAAGGCAGTGAGATGGTGTCAGAGATGGGTCAAAGAATGTGGCATGGCAACCCTAAGAATCTGCTACAGAACCATAAAGTTCCTGGGATAGATGAGTTTATTGTGCTTGGCCTTTTAAAACCATCAAACGGGCAACAGTTAGAAAGACAAACATACCAAGTGTCATTGGAGATCCGGGGAAAGCAGAGAAACACTGCTAATGATGCAGGTTTGCTGCACATCAATCTAGCAGAGCTTAGTGAAAGCCCATTGAATGGACCCTAGGACCTAGTGAGCCCCTCCTGGGCGTACAACCAAAGAAGCGCAGTCACTGAGTTGACTTTCATTCCTCGTGACCCTATCAAACAAAGCTGAATGGTCCCATGATGTTTTCAAGGCTTCTATTGGGAAGAAGACAGCCATGCCTTTATCCCCCAGTGTGTGGAAGACGGCTTCAAACTACTGATCTTTGGGTTAGCAGCCAAGCACTTAATATCTCCCCCATCAAAGCTCTCTCCTGGATGTAGAAAAACAAACAAAACCCCAGTTGATTCTTCCTCATTAGCAACCCTACAAGGCACAGTAGAATTGCTGCTTTAGGTTTACAAAACTAAATTCTTACGACAGCAGACAGCCTCTCTTTGCTCCATGGAATAGCTGGTGGGTTGGAACTGCTCACCTTGGGGTTAGCAGCCCAACGCATAATTCCTGAGTATATAGGCCAAGCTTTTTATCCAATTCACAGGGCCCTTGGGACATTTTTACAAGAATGGTCACCACACTGATACCTGCAGTAGAGAAGAGTTGGAGCCGAATTGGATGCCAATCAACAGACAACTGAAGAAGGAAACAAAAGAAAGATGATGATTGCTCATGACCAAGTGGCACGCAGCAGCACATGCAATTGATATGCAGCATGGCAATAACTCTTAATGACATTGCAAGGAGTTGAAAAGGTCAGAAACTGAATGAGATTTATATTGCAGTACCATTCATGGAAGCTGAAAGCCCATTCACCAAGCAGCATGGTCTAGTGCACATGGCAGCATGGTCTAGTGCACATGGCTGTATGCCTATAAGGACACACACACACCAAGCACCCAGCAGGGGGTATTAGTCTGAAGAGGGGAATGGAAGTGATGTGAATGTGGAAAAGGAGGGACAAAACACAAGCAGGGCCTGACATTGATCAGGGTTCATGGTGTGCCATAAAGTAGGCATGATTAATCACTTCCCTGTACCAGAAGGCTGAGCTAGATTTTTAAAGCAAATCAAGTGCCTGGAACACAATGGTTGTTAGCTGCTGTTGAGTCAGCCTCCAGTCCAACTCACTGTGACAACCAGCTCCCAGTGACTCCATGAGCAATATTCTCCCTGGTCCTGCACCATCTCTTTGGTTGTGCATCACATTGTGATTCACAGGGGTTTTCGTTAACTGGTTTTCAGAAGTAGAATACCAGGCTCTTCTTCATCGCTCATCTTAGTCTGGACACATCAAAGAAACAGGTTCAGTCTCATAGCCGCACCCAACCAAGCTTCACAATTTCAGTATCATAGAAACACAGAAATCAGTTCAGTACCACAGCAATAACCAAGCTTCCCCTGACAAATGAGTGTTGGATGCACATGTGTTGCATTGTCTTGGACTCAAACCCAGATCTCCCACATGGAAAAGGAGAATTCTACAACCAAACCACCAATTTACCCTCAGAATATAATAAATATCCAGTAAATGGTTATTAAGAATGTGGCTGCCAGGAAAATCCAGCAATTTCCTGCAAAGGCTTAACACTAATATCTTCCCCCACACACTAGAAGGCTGCAGAGGAATGACTTTCTCCATGCCAGCCCTGGTATCTAGACAAGGGACCCTAACACTGAGCCACTGAGCCCCAGCAGGCTGGGGAGCAATGTCAAATTGGATGAGGGACAATCCTGGTTGAGTTAGTTTCCCTAAGCTTGCAGGGCAGTTTAGCATGTCCACAGCTGTGTTCTGAATAGCCATGCGATTACCACCGAGAGAAATTCTACATGCTTTCACACCCCATGCTAGTCGTTGCAGCCATCATTGAGTACAGTTCATGCTCATCACTATCTTGAACTCACGGTGACGCTGTGGGTGAGCCATTGGGCAGGTAACCTCAAGGTTGGCAGTTCAAAGACACCAGTTGTTCTCTGAGAGGAAGGTAAGATGATCTGCTCCTGTAAAGATTTAGCCTGAGGAATTTTATATAGGGTCACAGTGAGTCAGGATCAACTCAATGGTGTGGGTTTGGTTTAGTAGACCCGCCATCAGATCATATTTAATGTATTTATTAACATGTATATTTGCCACAAATCCAATGTCTTTTATTTTTATCACTGCATTTCAATACAATTTGTCCCTTTGTGATTCTGTATTTCATTGGAGGTATTTGGAAATATTATTCTGGGGAGTGGGCAGGTGTTCCATAGCCTTTCCTAAATGCCAAAAGGATCCATGGGGTTGCAATGGTTAAGACCCTCTAATAGAGTTTATCAAAGAGCCCTGGAGGCACAATGGTTAAGTGCTCAGCTGCTATCCAAAAGGTTGAAGGTTTGAACCCACCAGTGGCTCTGTTCTTGGAAGAAAAACCAGGCAACTCATTCTTGTAAAGATTACAGCATAGAGAAGCCTAGAGCAGTGGTTCTCAAACTTCCTAATGCCACAACCCTTTCATACAGTTCCTCATGTTGTGGTGACCTCCACAACCATAAAAATATTCTCATTGCTGCTTCATAACTGTAATTTTGTTACAGTCACCCTGTGCAAGGGTCCCAAAGGTTGAGAACCATTGGTCTAGAGAGCTCTGCACTGATGCATTGAGTCACTATGAGTTGGACTGGACTAGAAGGTTCCTAACAAAAACACCAACAATCCTTTTTTAACATGACCTTGTTAACTCAAAAAGATTAATAAGCAAATTCACAAATGAGGACATCCAGTTGCCCCTCCAAACTGGAGAAGCATGAGTTAAATGGTGACCCTGACCCCACGGTGTCCTCCAGTTGGTGCCATGCTGCCTTTACTCCTTCTGCCTCTCAGTTCTGTGGAGAAGAAGGGAAAAGGGAGGGAAAGAAAAAGAAAGAAATGAAAAGATAATTTTCCCAGCTTCTTCACATCACTGAATTGAACTTTACTTTTAATAAAAGTATTATGAAATGGAAATGGTGCTTTCACTATTTTGCTTTCAGGTGATATTCAGAGACATGGTGCTGGTCATTATTTGAGCCGGGGAGGTTAGTGTGCAGATTTTCTGAATATGGTTGAGCCAGCATGCCCCCTTCCAGGCCTAGCATTTCCCTGGGCTATGAGAAGTTATAGACAGTCTACCCTCTTCTTCCTCTGACTTCGCTGCAAACCATGGACACACTGGTTCTGACTTGACCTGGCTCCAGTACAGAAAAAAATATCCTCCTTGCATAATTGTAGTGCTTGCATTGGAAGGCACCCAGAGACAAATCTCTCTTCTGGTGGCATAATGGGTTATGTGTTGGGCTATTAACTGCAAGGTCAGCAGTTAGAATTCACCAGTCGCTCCTTTGGAGAAAGATGAGGCTTTCTTCTCCCATAAAGAGTTATAGCCTTAGATGAGTATAAAAACTCAAAATGCATTGGCAGAGATTCCACAGAGAATAAGCCTCCATTAAATCCCCTGGGACCATTCACCAGGGATGGGATTAAACCCTGCTCACCGTCAGTACATCAGAAAGTGTATTGTTGCAGATATGATTAGGTTAAAAATTAACATCTTATCATTTGTCTTTACTCTTAACACGTTTTTCATTTGTTCTTTTTTTAATTTTCTACTTTCCTTTTTATTGAAAAAAGTAACTAATGTCACTAAACAAGTAGAGAATTTGTTAAATGAAAATCTAATCGGTTATGTAAACTTTCACTGAAAACATAACACACTTTTATTTTTACAAAGAGTTACAGCCTTAGAAACCCAGGAAGCCGGAGTATTTTCTCTCGATAGGATTGTTATGCACCCAATGGCAATGAGTGTTGTTGGATTTTGTTTCTCTATTGTTTTCTGTAGCTATGGAGGGGTATAGGGGTTATGTGTTGGGCTGCTAAACGCAATGTCTGAAATGGCAAATTTGAAATCCCCAGCCACTCCAAGGGAGAAAGATGAGGCTTTCTACTCCCCTAAAGAGTTCCAGTCTCAGAACAGCCAGTCCACAAAAAGAACAACATGGCTGGCCCCACTATGAGACATGATGCCCCTCAGTAACCAAGGGTGATACAGGGGACAGCACTGGAGACACAGTGTGCGAATTGCACCTAACCTGATTCCACCACACCGAGGCAAAGTGTGGTGGGGTGCAGTGGAACATCAAGGGAATGGAGTGGCAAGGTCCCCAGGGAATGCTGAAAGTGGACTTTGGGACCAGGTTGTGGTGCCTCAACAGACTGGATTGGAAAACACTCCTAAGGTCCAACAAATGATCCTTGAACTAACTACAAGCTCTTCTTTCTTGATGTGTTTTGTTTTGTTCTTTGTCAGTGTTTTTGTTGTTTTGTTGTCTGGTTCTATACTGTTGCTTTGTTTTCCTCTGTCTTGTTTTCGTGCATGTTAGTGTCTCCACAGGTCTATCTAAATAAGAAAGGCTGGATGAACTATCTGCAGGAAAAACAACAGGACCGACAGTTCTGGGGGCACTTGGGATAGGTGGAGGTGCAGGGGGGTAAGGAACTGGTGTTAACAAACACAGGGACAAGGGAACAACATGGGACTCAAAATGGTAGTGAGGGCGAAGTGGCAGGCCTGGTAGGGAATGATCAAGGGTAAGGTTACGTAAAGAAGAGGTATAGTTGTAACCCAGGTGGGGACAGAGCATGGTAGTGGGAGAGGACGAAAGTCAAGGGAGTTGGAGGAAAGAGCTAGGAGTCAAAGTGCATTTATAGAGGTCTAGACAAAGACATGTGCATGCAAATATATATATATATGGAGAAATAGATCTATGTGTCTATATTTATACGTTTAGTATTAAGGTGGCGGCAGGACCTTGGACCTTTACTCAAGCACTCCCTCAATGCATGAATACTTTCTTTTATTAAATTGACACTCTACAATGCTCATCTTTCCGACACAACTGCTGAAGCCAAAGCTGGTGAACAAGTAAATGTGGTGAAGAAAGCTGGTGGTGCATGGTTATCAAAAGAGATACTGTCTGGGATCTTAAAGACTTGAAGATAAACAAGCGGCCATCTAGCTCAGAAGCAACAAAGCCCACATGGAAGAGCACACCAGCCTGTGTGATCACGAGGTCCCAAAGGGATCAGTTATCAGGCATCAAAGAACAAAAAATCACAGCATTGGCTGCACACCTCCATGATATGATTGCCGAAGACAAACGGGTGCATAAGCAAATGTGGCGAAGAAAGCTGATGGTGCCCGGCTATCAAAAGAGATAGTGTCTGGGGTCTTAAAGGCTTGAAGGTGAACAAGCGGCCATCTAGCTCAGAAGCAAAAAAGCCCACATGGAAGAAGCACACCAGCCTGTGCGATCACAAGGTTCCAAAGGGACCAGTATAAGGCATTATGCAAAAAAAATATATATACCATATATATGGTATATATATATATATATATATATATATAATAGTGAATGAAGGGGGAAGTGCAGAGTGGCGACCCAAAGCCCATTTGCTGGCCACTGGAGATCCCCTCACAGAGGGGTTTAGGAGAGGAGATGGGTCAGTCAGGGGGGTGCGATGTAGTACCGATGAAAAACACAGCTTTCCCCCAGATCCTGGATGCTTCCTCCCACCAACTACCATGATCCGTATTCTACCTTGCAGGACTGGATAGGGCAGAGGTTGTACACTGGTACATATAGGAGCTGGAGGCACAGGGAATCCACGGTGGATGATACCTTCAGGACCAGGAGTGTGAGGGGCGATACTGAGAGAGTGGAGGGTGAGTGGGTTGGAAACGGGGAACAGATTACAAGGATCCACATGTAACCTCCTCCCTGGGAGACAGACGGCAGAGAAGGGGGGAGGGAGACTCCGGAGAGGGCAAGATATGACAAAATAACAATCTGTGGATTATCAAGGGCTCATGAGGGAGTGGGGAGCGGAGGGAGGGTAAAAAAAAAGAGGACCTAATGCAAAGGGTTTAAGTGGAGAGCAAATGCTTTGAGAGTGATTAGGGCAAAGAATGTACAGAAATGCTTTATACAATTGATGTATGTATATGTATGGATTGTAATAAGAGTTATATGAGCCCCTAATAAAATGTTTTAAAAAAAAGAGTTCCAGTCTCAGAAACTCACAGGTGCAGTTCTACCCTATCCTATAGAGTCGCCATGAGTCGGCATCAACTGGATGGCAGGAAGGACACATAACGATTCAGACCTGGGCTTAGTTTGGGTTCTCACTGAAGCAGACCCTGGCCAAAGACTTAAAGGCAATGAGCTTATTTAGGAAACTCTGAGCATGCAGGTAATGAAGTGGATTTGTGAGCCAGTGGAGGGAAGGCCACCGATAACAAATAGATTTTGAATCCAATTACAAACCTGGGAACCTGCTGCTTAATCACTTAGGAAGTCTCCAGGGGTAGGTGTAGCACACGCCTCTCAGAGTTTTGCCATCCAAGGAGTGAGGGGCCTGGTCAGGGCTGTTCCCAGGGGCATATGTTCCTCAGCACATTCAGCCAGCACCAGCAAAGGGACCTTCAGAGCTGGCCCTCGGTGACTGAGGCGAGTACACGGAATCAGGCATTTGGGAGTGAAGAGAAGGAGCACCGGGAGTATCTGCTACAGATTGGAGACTGGAAGGTCAACTCGGTGTTCCTCAAGGGGACAGGCGCTCCCTTCTCTGGATCTCACTTTTAACATTGATACACAAAGGTCGATTCTGTGAGGGTCACAGACTGGGGACTCCCATGGCCAAATGAGGACCTGTGTGGACTCTGGTTGGCCTGCTTTTTCACTGCCATCTAGAAGATTCCAATTCACAGTGACTCTGTAAGACCGAGCAGAACTGCCCCTGTGGGTTTTCGAGGCTGAAATTCTATATGGACTAGAAAGTCTCATCTCTGCACAGCCCCCCATACTATCCCCCACCCCCCGCTCCCCCAGTGTGACTGGTGGTTTCAAATTACTGACCTTCTAGTTAGCTGCCCAACACGTAACCCACTGTGCCATCAAGGCTCTTTGGCCTACCTGGCTTCTATCCAATGTTATTGAATCGCCTTTGAAAAAATCAGGATGATTTTCAGAAAACAGGAATTTTGACTTTCTCTAGAAAAATCGATCTGGCATCACAGGAACCTAAACTAGAGGATCCACAATTCCACGTGGCTCTGGGAATCTCAACATTTCTTCCTCCTGCTCAAAGTAAAATGGTTTAAGGGGACCTTTCACAGCTGGTGGGCTGGTCTCCTTTCTAGAAAGTTGCCTCTGTAAAGAAAATGCATCTTTCTTCCCTTTTACCTAGTTGGGGGTGGTGAGGGTAGCAGGAGCCATTGGGTTAAGAAAAAACAGTCCAGGTAGCTTCAGTCTGCCCTGCCAGGGCTTTAGAGTCCAAGCCTTTTTTGCTCCAGCTGACTGGCCTGCTGTTTCCAGGGCAGCCCCACCATCTGTTCCCAGATGCAGGGAGGGAGCTGACTTTCCTTCATCACACCTGCCCCAAACTCAGGCCCAGAACTACTGTCTGAACACAGAACAACTTTTGTCTGTGGCCAAATGTGGGACCCCAAATTTCTTCCCTCTTTCCTGATACTCCTTCAGTGACTTGATGACCTGGGCCAGGCTGAGATGAATTAGCTTGCTCCTCACAGCTGGCTGCTGGGTTCCAGTCAACTCCCAGAGGCCACTGGCTGTGCCCATCAGTAGAAGTGGGAGTTGAGAACCCTCAGATCTTGGCTGAGCAGCTCTGTCAGTCTGTAGCTGTTGACTGTAGCTGGTTCTGACAGCCAGTCTAGCTGGTGCTTTAAGTCATTTCAGTCGCTCCACCTCAGCTGTGATTAATCTAGTCTCTGTAGCCTCAGAGGGAGGGGAAAACAAAACACCTCAATGACTTTGAATCAGAGTGGGTTATCCTTTTTTAAAAGGCAGAAAGTCTGAATTGGAGGATATTTTGGGGGGTCTCTTTTATGCATTTCACATTTATGAAATAAGAACTAACAGTATTTGTTCCAGTAAGTGGATCAGAACCACCTAAGGGCACACTCCTCCCACCAGGCCACGCCTCACTAAGAATAGAGGTCCATCACTTGTCTGGCATTTTGTGGTACTGTGGTGACTTTTGTTTTGTGTGATACTGGGAGCTATGTGATTGGCATTTCATATACCAGCAGGGTCACCCAAAGAGCTTCCAGACAAAGAACAGACAATGAAGAAGGAATTGGCTGCCCGCATGGGAAGAATGAGCCATTGTAAACCCTATGGATAGCAGCAACACTGTCAGTTACTAGCCCCCCATGAACAACAGAAGAACATTGTCAGAACGTGTGCCAGAAGATGAGCTCTTCAACTTGGAAAGTACTCAAAATACGGCTGAGGAAGAGGAAGAGTTGACTTTTCATAGGCAAGTCGACCATAATGATGCAAATCGAGTATAGCCATCAGGACCTTCATTTGCTGATGGGGCACAACTCAAAATGAGGAGAAACAGTTCAAATCGTCATTAATAATTGAAACTTGGGATGTATTAAATATGAATCTAGGGACATTGGAAGTCATTAAAAATGAAATGGAATACATAAAGATTGATATTGTAAGCATTAGTTAGCTGAAATGGACTGATATTGACCATTTTGAAACAGAAAATCTTATGGTTTACTCTGCTGGAAATGACACAATCAAGAGAAACAACATTGCATTCATCATCAAAAGGACATTTTCAGATCTATTTTAATGTACAATGCTATCTTTGATAGGATGCTATCTAGCCCCCTTAAAGGAGAACCAATCAATACAACTATTGTTCAAATTTATGCACCAACCACCCAAAGCTGGTGATGCAGAAATTGAATAATTCTACCACCATATTCAGTCCCAAATTTGTCAGACTTGCTATCAAAATGCTATTGGAATGCAAAAGTTGAAAACAAACAGGAAAGATCAGTAGTTGAAAAATATGGTCTTGGTGATAGAAACCAAGCTGGAGATCGCATGACAGAGTTTGCAAGACCAATAAATTGCTGATAGCATATACTATATTTTCCAACTTCTGTTCTTTCCTCTTTGGTTCCAACATTTGCACTCCAATCACCAATAATTACCAATTTATCTTGATTGTATGTTAGAATTTTGCATGATTAATGATTTCTTCAAACATGTGATCAACAACAAAAAAGGTAACCATAAATGTGGACTTCTCCAGATGGAATACAGAGAATTTACATTGACTACACCTGTGCGAAGAGACAATAAAAGAAGCTCAATATCAGCAACTGAAACCAGTCCAGGGGCTGATTGTGAAACAGATCAGCAATTGTTCATATGTGAGCTCAAGTTGAAGTTCAAGAAAATGCAAACAAGTACACGAGAGTCAATATACAACCTTGATAATAACCCACCAGATTTTGAGAACATCTCTGAATAAAGCACAGTGTCATTTTTAAAAAAAGGAAATAAAGAAAAGATACAAGTGCTTGTCAGAAGAGACTCTGAAACTTACTCTTAATCAGAGAGTAGCTAAGGCAAATGGAAGAAATGATGAAGTAAAGAGCTAAAAAGAAAATTTCAAAGGACAACTCGAGAATACAAAGTAAAATATTATCACAAAATGTGCAAAGGTCTAGAGTTAGAAAACCCAAACAGATCATATTCAGCATATCTTAAACTGAAAGAACTGAAGAAAAATGTCAAGTCTCGAAGTGCAATATTAAAAAATTCTATGGGCAAAATATTGAATGATGAAGGAAACATCTGAGGAAGATGGAAACCATATGGAGTCACTGTATCAAAAAGAATAGACCAACATTCAACCATTTCAGGAGGTAACATATGAGCAAGAACCAATGGTCAGGAAAGAAGAAATTGAAGATGCATGGAAAGCACTAGCCCAAAACAAGATGCCAGGAATTGCTGGAATATCTAGTGAAATGTTTCCACAAGCTGATAATGCACTGGCAGCACTCACTCATCTATGTCAGGAAATTTGGAATGCAGCTACTTGGCTAACGGACTGGAAGAGATCCATATGTGTATACATACCAAAGAAGGGAGACCAACGGAATGGTCAAATTATGTAACACTATCATTGGCATCACATGTGAGTCAAATTGTACTGAAGCTAATACAACAACAGTTGCATTAATTCATTGACAGAAAGTTACCATATTCAGCATTCAAGAGCCATCGTGGCACAGTGGTTACAGGTTGGATTTCAAACCCCAAGGTCAGCAGTTCAAAACCACCAGTCACTCCGTGGGAGAAAGGCAAGGTTTTCTACTCCCATAATGAGTTACAGTCTCAGAAACTCACAGGGGCAGTTAGTTCTACCCTATACTATAGGGTCAGGATGAGTTGTCATCAACTACAAGGCAGTGTGTTTGGTTTCCCAGAGATTTAAGCCAGATTCAGAAGAGGATGTGGAACAAAGCATATCAGATATCAGATGGATCTTGCCTGGAAGCAGTGAATACCCAAAAGATGTTTACTTATGTTTTATTAACACCCAAGGTATCTGACTGTGTGGATCATAACAAAAACATGGATAGTTTTGAGAAGGGAATTCCAGAACACTTTGTCTTGCTCATGTGAAACTTGTACATGGATTAAGAAGCAGCAGCACAAATAGAACAAGGGTAGATTGCATGGTTTAAGAATCAAGAAAGGTGTGCATCCAGGTTGCACCCACTTATTATACTTTTTCAATCTGTATGGTGAGCAAATAATCAGAGAAGCCAAATTATATGAAGAAGAACACAGAATCAGATTTGGAGGAAATATTATTAACAACCTGCTATATGCAGACGACACAGTTTGGCTTGCTGACAAGGATGGGGGACTTGAAGCACTTGCTGGTGAAGATCAAGGATGGCAGCCTTCAATGTGGGATACAACTCAACACAAAGAAAACCAAAATCCTCACAACTGAACCAATAGGTAACATGATGATAAATCGAGAAAAATTTGAAGTTGTCAAGAATTTTGTCTTCTCTGGATCCACAAGCAATGCTCCTGGAAGCAGCAGTCAAGAGATGAAAAGATACATTGCACTGGGTAGATCTGCTGCATAAGACCTCTTTAGACTGTTGAAAAGTTAGGATGTAACTTTAAGCAGGAAGTGCACATGATCCAAACCATGGTATTTTCATTTGCCTCATTTGCATGTGAAAAGCTTGCCATTGAGTGAAGAAGACCCAGGTAAACTGTATGAATTTGAACCATGGTACTGGCAAAGAATATTGACAGTACCATGGACTGCCAAAAGAACAAACAAAATCTGTCTTGGAAGTACGGCCAGAATTCCCATTAGAAGTAAGGATGGTGAGATTTTGGACATGTTGTCAGTAGAGACCAGTCCCTGGAGAGGCATCATGCTTAGAAAAATGGAAGGGCTGTGAAAAAAGGTTGAAGGCCCTTGAAGAGCTGGATTGACACAGTGACTACAACAAGAGGACTGAGCATAGGAACACTTGGGTGGATGGAGGAGGAGCTGTTATTGTTATATTCTGCTGTGAATAGGTTTTCCATGGACCAGAACCAACTGGATGGCAAACTAACAACAACAACAGGGAGAGACATTAAAAAAGCGTGATTCAAAGCAACCCTGGAGGACAGGGTAGAACTGGCACCCGTGAGTTTCCCGAGAGTGTAACTTTTCACAGGAGGGGAAAGCCTGTTTAACCTACTACTTAGCAGCCCAGCCCATCACCAGGGCTCCACAAGGATAGAGAGAAGCACTGTTAGGGCTGGATATGGCAGAGGCTGTATACTGGTACATATGAGGGCTGGAGGTACAGGGAATCCAGGGTGGACGATACCTTCAGGACCAAGGGTGTGAGGGGCGATGCTGGGAGAGAGGAGGGTGAGTGGGTTGGAAAGGGGGAACTGATTACAAGGATCCACATGTGACCTCTTCCCTGGGAGAGGGACAGCAGAGAACCGGGGAAGGGAGACTCCGGATAGGGCAAGATATGACAAAATAACGATGTATAAATTACCAAGGGCGCATGAGGGGGTGGGGAAGGGGAGGGAGGGGAAAAGAAAAAAGAGGACCTGATGCAAAGGGCTTAAGTGGAGAGCAAATGCTTTGAGAATGATTGGGGTAGGGAATGTATGGATGTGCTTTATACAATTGATGTATGTATATGTAAGAACTGTGATAAGAGTTGTATGAGCCCCTAATAAATTGTTTAAAAAAATGATCCTCAATTCTATCTGAATCCTTGCCAGAGCTGCAAGTTGCCTTAATAAACACGAGCAAAAAAAGTACCTCTGGCAGCAGACCGCTCAGGTTCAAATCCAGGCTCTCTAACGTATTGACTATGTGACCTTGTGCAAACCTGGACCTCTCTGTGCTTCCAAAGACTCACTTTCCAAAAGGGAAGTCATAAGCCAACTTTTCTTATTCCTCACTGGGTTGGTTTGAAGATGAAATGAGACATCAGTCTAAAAATGCTAACTTATTGACTATGTGATCTTGGGAAAACCTGGACCTCTCTGTACTTCCAAAGACTCACTTTCCAAAAGGGAAGTCATAAGCCAACTTTTCTTATTCCTCACTGGGTTGCTTTGAAGATGAAATGAGACATCTGTCTAAAAATGCTTCTGACCATCCCTTGGTTCTCAGAGCTCCACAAATGCTATGGATTATTGTTATAAGATTATGAATGATTTTTTCCATGGTAGTGCAAAGATTAACATCAGTGCTACTTCTCTCTGACAAAATATAAATCCAAATTTCTAAATAGTAGGGTCTCAACGGATGCGCTGTTAACAGCATCTTGCTTTTCTCCCATCACTTGTCACAGTAAATCTGATAAGAAATGCTTGGCTAGGGCCTGCAGCCAAGCCCCTCACTAGCAGCGTGCAGAACCTTAGGTTGTTGGCAGGCCAAGGGGCATCACAATGGCAAGAGGACACTCCACAAAGGGCCCCTGCTTCCTCCCCCACGCCCCCCTTCCCCACGTTCAGGGTGAAACGTCAAAATACAATTTTTTTGTCACCTGGTGAAATAATGAGCCCCCATTCCCGTTGCCTTGGTATCATCAGAGCGCAACAGCCACGTGGGGTAATCACTGTTTCTGTGTTAAAGCTGCTCAGTTCAAACATTTTCACAGGCCCTGGCGAAATGAAACCCGTGCTTTCTGCCTAGGTGGAGTTTGAGGCGATTCAGCCCATTTGCTTCTGCTGAAGAGGCTACCTCAGAAAAACAGGAAATAAAAACATAGAGGGTGCCATTGACATTAGGTTTCTCGTTTTCTTCCTTTCTTCCCTACCTTCCTTTTTTCTTCTTGCCCTTCTCTTCCTCTTTTCTTCCTTACCTCCCTTTGCTCCCATCTTCCTGTCTGCCTTCACCTTCCATCTTCCCTCCCGCACTCTTCCATTTCTTCTTCGCTCCTCTCTCCCCACCCCCACCTTTCTCCTTTCCTTCCCTGCCTTTTCCCTTCAGCCTCCCAGTCTGCCTCCTTCACTCTCTCCCTTTGCTCCTTCCTGTCCCCACCTTGTTTTCATCCAGGGATTTATACTCCTTTCTTCCTCTCATCCCACCCCTCCCCATTGCTGGAGAAACATCAGTTCCTTGTGGCGCTGGTTTCTTGGCGCCAGACCCTGTTCTTTGGGTGTTCACAAGTCTGTGTCCTGTGTGCAAACATAAGACAGACATATGATCAGTGTTGGACAGAAGATGGGATTTGACAGGTGTTCTGGATCCCAAATCTCCAGGAGGCAAAGGTAAAGTCAGGCTCCTGCCTTTAAGGTATGTCTCCCATTGTAACTGCATCCAACAGAGGCTCCTGCCTCCTGGCCACCTGAGGCCTGCTGCCTGCCTTCCTCTAGCTCCTGGGGAATTGGGGCAGCAGTGGCAAGAACAACAAAAATCCCCAGGAGTTGACAAGAAGGGAGGCTGCCTTGCTCAAGAGACGGCCCCCTCACCCACCTGCATGTTGTTGAGATGCAGGTTCTCATCCCTGTGGCTGGGCAAGAAACGCCCCCTCCCCAAACGCAGTGGCTTCAAACAAGGACCATCATCGTGTGGTTGCTGGGAGGCCACTGGGTCGTGCTTGGAGTCTCCCATGAGTTGGCAGTCACATGGGAGCTGGGGCAGGGGCCTCTGGTGACTCCAGTGCCTACACGTGCACTCAGAGGGCTGGCAGCTGAAGCTGGCCGTTAGCTGGGTGCTTAGCTGGGTTGTTGGTTGGAGTGTCTCCACGTGGCCTTTCCAGGTGGCTTAGGCTTCTTTCAGCATAGTGTCTGGGTGCTGAGAAGTTTCCTGAGAGGAAGCACGTGGAGGCTGGACATTCTAAGGGTGAGTACTCAAGAAGAAGTCTTTGAAGGGATTTTTCAGTAGCTGTGAAGCACTTTGGGGGAGGGAAGGGGGTTGCCCAAACTAGATGTCACAGTGTCATCTTCTCCATAATCTATTGGTCACAGAGGTCATGAAACATCCCAATTTAAGGGGAAAGGGCATAGACTCTACCTTCCTATAGGTAGCCTGTCAAGGAATTTGGGGGTCACATACGAAGACTGGGAGACCCTGGGTGGCACAAATGATTAAGGGCTCAACGTATCAAGAGGTGGGCAGTTGCACCCCTCAGAAGAAATAACTAATGGCCTGCTTCTAGAAGCCCACAGGCTTGAGAATCCTGTGATGTGTAGTTTCTCCCTGGCACCCAGGGGGTCCTCGGGAGCCAGAACCAACATAACAGCAATGGGTTGGGTTTTTGTTGGTTTTGTTTGGGCTAATATTAAAACGATTAGTATGAAATTATATATGTATTGTGTTTAACTCTCAGGACTCTGATTATGCTGAAGTTGAATAAAACCGTCTGCCTCTTCTATGAACGCCAGCCGATGGAGGCAAAGGGTGAGGGACTAGAGGAAGAATGAATGTCACATTCCCGTCCTTATGTTTCAGTTGTCCTTAAAGGACACAGGGGACAAACCAGACGTCTTTGATATGATTTTAGCCTAATGATGTGCTAGTATGATGATGAGCAGCCTGAAAAGTGATTTTAACTAATGTGATCCAATATTTGAAAAATTGATGATTTCACATCGAATTTTATATTCTCAGCATCTCAGTTACAAACAGAAAGGCAGGCCTTAAAATCCTTGCATTTCCCCAAGGCAACAACCGTCTGGAGCTAGAATTTGAATGTCCCCTGTGGATGAGCTGACACGTGCCTGTTAACCGCAGTCCCCATCCATTCCTATTGCCCCCAACACAGATGTTGGCTACAAGTATCCTTTATCTATATGGCTAAATAGGTTAGTTGGTTTGGATTGGGTTGCTAGTTTTTCCTGTTTTGTTTTTGCTTACTTTTGATTTTTTGGGGGGGCTAGGAAATGGTGTGTTTTTTGGTACCACATCTTCCAAAGAGAGAAAATAAAATCCAGTAAGCCAAGAAGGTCAAACAGTCTAGATTAATGATGAAAGGAGGAGCCCTGTTGGTGAAGTAGATTATGAGTTGGACTTCTAACTGCAAGATCAGAAGTTCAAAACTCCCCCCACCCCCACTCCACAAGAGAAAGATGAGATTTTCTACTCCTGTAAAGATTTACAGCCTTGAAAACCCACAGGGGCAGTTCTATACTCTGTCCAAAGGGTTGCTATATGTCAGAATTGATTCCAGGGTAGTGAGGTTTTCTTGATTGACATAAATAATTTTGGTGAGTATTGAAAAAAACAGTCAATATTATTTTTAACACACATCAAAGAAGGTCCACATTAATTGTTCACACAACCCTGCCACCTTCTTTCTTTATTCCCTTGCCTCCCACTCTCCTTTCTTCCTCCCTATGGTCTTTTATCTCATTCGTTTTCTTTCAAGGGTTAGCCTAGAAGTTGGAGAGTCTGACTAATTCTTAACCAAAAGACTAAATTGGTTTTATTGTTGGTGTTATTACTTGGGTTAAATTTTTTTCTTTTATATTCTTCTATTGGTTTGTGTCATATAACCCAGAAAATGGGGAAACATTTGGAACATCAAAACACTATCCTTTCTCAGTAGACTACAAGCATTAAAGGCAACAGAGATAAATACTCCAATAATAACAATAACATACAAGGATAGCTAGAGAGATAAATAGATAGATAGAAAAACCACAAAATCTGAGCAGTTGTGGGAAGGAGAATGGGACTAACCCCATGAATAAATATAGGTTTGCCAGAGAATAGTTCTATATACATATTAGCATATACTACAAATATGTCCATGAATATAATAGTGCATCCAGGAGGCATAGTTATGAAAATGTCTTAGCTATAACAAAACCCCTTGAGGGAGCGTGTCCTAAATATAAGGCATCAGGAACAAACTCTGAGAGACCTCAAGATCAATTGGTAAAAACTAGCTCACAAAGACAATGTTCTGTATCCATCAGGGAAGTGACTGGGGTCTTCAAAAGCTAGTGAGTAGCAAACTAAAAGTCGGTTCTTGGTCTCATCCTATGTGTTGGACAGGGTTCTCTAGAGAGACAAAACCATATTGCTAGTAATTATATATAAATATATTTATAAAGCTAGATATACAATACAAGAAATGAACCACTAAATTATATACAGATAGATAACACAAGAAACTAACAGTTAAATTATAAAACAGTGAGACACTAGCAGTCCTTTAAGGCTTGAGAGCCGCCAGTTGCCAGTCCCTTTCTGTAGAGAGAGCTGGGCTATATATACCCAGGCAGCAAACAGCAAGGCAAGTCACCAACTGTCGGTCCCCAGCTCCAGAGACGAACATTCCAATCCTGTGGGATTAAATGGACCTCAACTTACAGCGACACAGTCCACAAGTTAGGCATCCCACAGGTAGTGTACCCCTTTAAATTGAGGCACAGAACAAGCAAGGCGAGGCTCACAAAGCCATTTATCCCTCTGCCCTTCGATTAATCCTACTTGTGTTTATCGGCCAGGCTGGCACAATAAACTATTGCACCCTGTCTGGAGCAAATAACAGTGAAGAAAATCAAGATGCCTGGCAACAATTAGTCCAAATCAGTAATGGACTATGCGTACCTCAGCCTCTATGATGCTAAGGTCAGAAGAACTAAATGGTGCCTGCCTATCACAAACAGCTGCTCTGAAAGGGATCATGGAACATGATCCTAGATAGAGTGGGGAGTAATGTGTAAGAAAACTGAAAGTCATACTACTACTACCAATAGTAATAATAATAATGATAAAAGATGAGGTTTATTGGTTAGATAGACTAGTGGTCCTTCATCACCCTTCAGGTCTGGAACTGAATTCACCCCCTGAAAAATAGACAGGTTTATAAAGTGAACCTTATGAGAATCAAAGATTGCAGCCCTCAGTATGGATTACAACTCAATGTCAAGGAGACACACATCCTCACAACTTGATCAATAGGTACCATGATAAATGGAGAAGTTTGTTGTTTTTTTTTATTTGTTGAAATTGTCACGGATTTTTGTCTTGATGAGGTCTATAATCAATGCTCTTGGAAGCTGCAATCATGAGATCAAATGACGCATTGCATATGGATACATTTGGTGCACAATACATCTGTAGAGTGCTAAAAAGCAAGGATGTTACTTTGAGGACTAAGGTGCACCTTACCTAAGCCATAGTAATTTAAATTGCCTCATAAGTATGTGAAAGTCAGACATTGAATAAGGAAGGCTGAAGAAGAATTGATGTGTTTGAATTGTGGTGCTGGTGAAGAATATTGCAAGTAACATGGACTGCCAAGGGAACAAACAGACCTGTCTTAGAAGAAGTATGGTCAGAGGGCTCCTTAAAGGCAAGGATGGTGAGACTTCCTCTCACATACTTTGGTCATGTTATTAAGAGAGACTAGTCCCAGGAGAAGGACATCATGCCAGGTGAAGTAGAGGGACAGTGAAAGAGAGGAAGCCCCTTAAGAAGATGGATTGACAGTGACTGAAAAAAGGGGCTCAAGCTTGGGAACAATTAGGAGAATAATTCAGGGCTAGGTAGTGATTCTTTCTGTTTGGCATAGGGTCAATGTGGGTTGCAACTGGCTCAATGGCACCTGATAAGAACAACTACACCAAAATGAATCATAGCACTGAGGAGCACACATTCCTCAGAACCATCAACCATTCAAAAGCAAATAGGCAGTATTTCCCCAAGGCCAAATTCAAAAGGCAGGCAAGGTTAGGGGAGAAGGGTGAATGAAAACAGGAAGCAGAGTTTCAATGGCATGAGTGATATTACATTGCAGGGGATTGTCATTAATATCACATAACAAAACGTGTATAAATTGTTACGTGCAAAGCTGATTTTCTCTGTAAATCTTAACCCACCTTACAATAAAAAGTTTCTTTTTTTAAAACAAAGACACCATCGTTCATATAATAGACACAGCCAAAGATCTCCTGGACAATCCTAAAATGATCTCCCAAATGATTTGGGTAGTTAGCCCTCCCCAGGGAGTTCTACCCATTGAAACGCTGGGCGGTTATGGCTGCAATTATATTTCAGGCCAGAAGAGGCAGCAGAGGCCTGGTTGTTCAAATGCTACAAAACTACCAGACAATGGGCAAACAGTTTCTTTCCACGGACGACTAGCGGCTCTGTCATATCCATGTCTGGTGTTCAACACTTGGCGACAGAATCCAGCCCGCTGGGTTTGGGTGGGGTCTGTTTCTCACCCATGCTTCGCTTGGGATTGTTCTATGGCATCCACAAAGTGGAGTCCTTTCCTTTCTGATGTCCCGAGAAAGCTGTTTTCTCCTTTTTCTCTCTCTGGCCCTCTTCCCAAGAACCCTGGGGTTCACTCTGCTTTCCGCTGGTTGATGTTTCTCAGGCAGTTACTTGACCTTGGTTCATCTACTGCAGGGTACCATTAGCAAGTAACTGCACCGTCCTTGGATGGTATTGTTCATGAGCTAGGCTGCAAACTACGGGTTAAAGGTTTGAGTTCACCCAGAGGTGCCTACCAAGAAGGGCCTGGTGATATGCCTCTGGAAAAAAACCCACCCCAGCCATGGAAAATTCGGACTTCTCTAACACACTTGGGCTCTCCATGAATCCGAGTTGACTCAATGGCAATTGGTTGCTGGTATTCCTGTAAGTAGAAGACAACAATCTTTAAGCAGTCCCTCTTGAATTCATGGGAGGAGGATGGCTTCCTCTGAGAGAACTTCTCAGGGCTCCAGGGGCTCAATGATCTTACAAAAAATGAGAGAAACGATGAGCCTGATGACAGATGATATTGCTATGCAGGCCCCGTTTCAGGATGCTCAAGTTTCCAGGTCTTCCCTGACTCACAGTGGAGCCCTGTGAGGTTCCAACTAGAAGGGCACCCTTGCTCCCAGGACCTGGAGCCTTGTAGCTGAGCAGAGCAGTCATGATGAGAAAGAGGACCCAAAGAGAAGTCCGGGGGCTGCTTCACTTTTCTCAGTGTCAAGCAAACAAATGTTTTGGCAGCAAATTTCTCTTCAAGAGTGTTCTGATTTCTTGAAGGAAATCTTTTTCTGAACAATTTCCTCAGGGGAAAACCACTCAACTACCTCGGGAAGGAAGATTTTTCTCCTGCCAAGCTTACAAGGCTGTGCTAACTCACAGAGGAGGTGTGATTAGCAGGCAATGAAACTGATTTCCAGACTCCTATGAAAATCAGCAAGTGCTCGGCTGCTAAGTGAAAGGCCGGCAGTTGGAAAACCCCAGCTGCTGTGCAGGAGAAAGTGGTGGCTGACTGTGTCTGACAAGATGACAGCTTTGGAAACCCAATGGGGCAGTTCTTCTCTGTGCTCTACAGTTGCTTTGAGTTGGAGTGGACTTGACAGTGATAGATCTGATCTTTTTTTCCCCATGGAACTCAGCTTGCAGGAATACATGTGCATTCATGGATGTCTGTGTCTGCTTTGGCATGCATGTGCACATATGTGCCTATTTGCACGTGGATGGATACGTCTGTGAATGTGGGCGTCTCTATTTACTTTGCCATGTGTGTGCACATGTCTGCCTTTGTCAGTATGCATGCGGGCTCAGGCAGCATAAAGAGATCAGAGAGAACCTTGGAGAGAAAGAGAAAAGTAACCTATTTTCTCATGGGTCTCCCATACCTGACGGTCTACTGGCATCCACCGCCACGAAGACCAGAGGTCACTTCATGCCATGTGTCCAGCTGCACATTGCTGGTTGAGGTCAGTCACCAGGGAGGCAAGTCAGACTGGCCTCGCCAACCTACCACCCACCTGCAGGAGTGATTCCCACCATCTGTCCTGGAGCCCCTCCCACCTTTCTCAGCCTCACTAGACCTTGAGTGAAAGGCGTTTCCAACGTTTTTACATAAAGATTTCTGAGATTGACTGAAGAAATGATTTCATTTGACAAAACATGAAGCTTTGAATTTAAAGTTTTGAGGCAAGTGCCCTCCAGAGAGGGGGACACAGAACGGGGCCATGCTCCCTTCCGGTATGCACGGGGGTTGCTATGAGTTGGAACCAACTTGATGAGCACCTGCCAGTAACAACAACAACCAGAAGTTGTCCAAACTTCTGTGGCCTCAACTCGGAAATGAGAATATTAATATTGCCTCCTAGAAAGAACTCAAGGTATGTACAATTGGTTAATAGCCGTTTGGAAAGTGAGTACATTAAGTGGACTGATGACATTGATAAGGCAATAAGAAACTGAGAAGGCTTCACTAACAAGTGCTTTCACATCTGTAACCAGTAGATTCCTTCCTTCTTCATCTCCTGGCATCTTCATCAGCTCCCACACTTTCCAGGCAGCTTGAGGGATTAAATGTTCAGTCTGATCCTATTATAAGCCTCAGCCTCAGAATCAGAGGCTTTACCTGAGGTTTGATTAGCTATACTGGGAATGAGGGAGAGTAACCTATCTTTTCTATTGCTCTCCTATCGCTCCCTCTTCCCTAGCCCTTCCCTGTCTCTGGGCCTGCCTTTCCTCCCTAGAGCATTGGCTTCCGGGAGAAGGGGATTGAAACAATGAGCACATTCCTGACCAGGCCTCTTACCATGCTATCTTCCAACCCTCTCTTGGAAGGGCCTCCACGAAGTCTTCTTATGTCATCTCACAATAACTTGTTAGATACCATAGAGTGAGCTCCTGACTCATAACAAAAGTACACACAAGAGATTGAAGCACCACCTGGTCCTGCACCGTCCTCACAATGGTCCTTGTGTGTGAGCCCATGATTGCAGCAGTGTTGAGGAGATCCTGTCCAAGAAGGCTGCCAGTGGGTGGGAGCGGCTGCAGCATTCAGAGACTTTGGAGGATGCCAAGGAGGACAGTTCACGGCATATCATATGAGGTCAGCCAGCGGGCCTTGGGGGCCCTTCCCATTATCCATAGATATATGAAATAAATGGAGGCCCTCAGCAAGATGGGCTGCAGACACCTCCAGGACTCACTTGATCCTTGGCAAGCTCCCTTGGCCTTAGGACACCACCTGCTGGAACTGTGGCTTTGCTGCCTCTCCTGGCTCTCAACTTCCCTCCTAGAGGACTCCAGCCACCCTTCTCCTTCCAGATCCTTCCAGCAGGAGGCAGATATTGGTCTCTATGCTTTTGCATGTGGCCAGTTTTCTAGGGACAGATCAGCCTCTCCCAAGAATTTGGGTTCACCAGAGTGAGCGTGCCCACAAGTCTGCAGAGCATACGGCCAAGCCTCTGAAGAGAGAACTGCTGGAAGATTTGCCCCTTTTCAAAAGCGCTAATTCCACAGTTGAGAGCTCATCTCCTGGGGACTCAGCTTGAGTCTCAAGGAGCACATCCCCTTTGACACTGCTGGCAACTCGAGGTGCTGTGGGTCATTTTCTTGCCTTTGAGGAGTGCAAGGGAAATGCTACAATATGTCCCTTCACATGAACCACCAATCCTTATCTGGAGAACTCTCTGAGATGACAGGGATGAGAGGGAGATATTTCTGGGGCACGCTTTCACCTGCACATCTCTCAAGTGAGTCAAACATTTGGCCCCCAAAAGTTGAGTATGATGGTCAGAGTTCAGGCTGGGAGATAGAGTGTCTGGGTTCAAATCAAGAGACTGCACATCTCAGCTCCCATGGTTCTCCTGCATAAAACCCAAGCCAAGCAGTTTATCACTTCCCTGCTGAGCATCCTACTGAGGCCAGCTAAACTCATTCTTTGCTGATGACAATGTTGCTTGTACCAAATGGCTTTGCCATGTAGCCCTTAGCAATGGCCAGAAGGGCTTCTCATCAAACCGCAGAGCAGGGCTTCTGGCGCACATGTTAAGAAGGGGGCTATTGACAACAAGGTCGGTAGTTCAGAACCCACTAGCTGTTTCTCTGGAGAAAAACTGTGGCTGTGTGCTTCCATAAAGATGCCCAGCCATGGAACCCCCCTGGAGAGGGCCATGATGAGCTGGAGTGAGCTCTACAGGAGTGGGATTTTTTTTACTGTGGATGTAATCCCACCTGGGCAGAGATTTTCTTTGTGACATTAAAGAGGCTGTACCTTACACCAATCACTTGGCTGATACAAAAGGATTCAATTCAACACTGAAGCAAACTAACTCCAAGGGAAGAAGGCAGCTGCCATGCAGAGAGCTCCAAGGACCACCAACCATGGAGGTTATTGAAGCCAAAACAAGAATACCGCCCACCAGCCCTCAGCCCCCAGGGATGGACAAAGAGAGCCTGCCCATCAAGCTGGTGCACTGGCATGATGCTGTCAGCCTCCGGTGCTGTGAGAACATTGACTTTGGTGTGTTAACGGCACCCACTTGCGGTATGTTTGTGATGTCAGCGTGTGGAAACTATGGCAAGCCCCCCTCCCTGCCTCACAGCAGCAAAGCCTCGGCATTAAAACCCCGTGCCTTCTGTGGCGCTTGCCAGCTGTGAGAGGGCAGGAAATGCCCTTGGCTTTTCTGCTCCTTGTTGCGACCTCCCTCTGAGGCAGGGAACAGAGGATGTGAGCTTGGAATCTGTTTTGTTTCATCACTACCCTTTATCATCTCTCTGAACACTGTCATGTGCTCCTCACCAGTGCTTCGCCCTCTCTATCACCAAGCCATATGCTCTTTAAAACATGCACACACACACACACACACACACACACATAATGTTCACATTTTGAGGCACATATGTCTTTGATTCACTAATAATAACAATAATTATTCAAAGCCACTTTACCATCTGAAAAGAAATCTCTATGCATACACTTAGATCATGGATGCCAACAGCCTTCTTAACAACATTTCCCAATGAAATATTCAGCAGCGACTATATTAAGCCTGAAGCTGTTCATCCAGTTTGTGTTAATCAAAACAAAAACAAGAGACGAAGGGATCCAAAAGGACATGTAAGATCATAGACTGAAAGTATCCCCATCGAGCACCAAAGGCTTGTCCAGAAGGGCAGAGCCACAGGTAAAAGCTACGTCTCTCTGGAGTTGCTGGCATTTAACTAGATGCAAAATGTCAGCGCAGGAAATGGCTTGCCCAATGCAAATACTAACAAGGAAGGCATGTGTTCCTGTGTAAATGGAGCTTCAGCCAATCCGGGCCTTCGGGATCCAGCTCCCATCGCAACATCCACGGGAAGCACCAGGGGAATGTTCCGTTTGCTTATTTTCCCTCTCTTTGCTAAGAAGAAAAAGAGCCTTTGTGGCCTAGTGGCTACAAGTTGGGCTGCTAATTGCTATATCAGCAGTTTGAAACTACCAGCTGCTTTGTGGGAGAAAGATAAGGCATTCTGCTCCCATAAAGAGTTCGAGTCTCAGACACTCACAGGGGCAGTTCTACGCTGCCCTATAAGTTGGCTGTGAGTCAGTATGGATTCGATGGCAGTGAGTTTTCTAAGAGTAAGAAGTATCTAGGGGTGTAAACAGTTAATGAGCTCTGCTATTAAGGGAAAAGTTGTCATTCCCAACCCACTTAGAGGAGCTGTGAAAGAGAAGCCTGGCAATCTTCTTCAGAATCCTTGGCCATTGAAAAGTTTGTAGAATGTATTGACCTTGGTTGTTAAATAGATCCAGGTATATGGTGGAGCATACAGGGACCAATGTCAAAAATCTCTGAGACAGATGCAAAAACTGTGAGGGAATGAGTTGTTGAGCCTGGGGGATCAGGACCATCGTCTCTGGGATTTTCAAAGTTCCTGAGCAATCAGGAAAGGGGCAACAGTTGGTCTCTCCCCATCCAGAGGACAGCAGAAGAGGAGAACTGATTGGGCACAATGAATCAATGACTAGTGACTCAAGCAACGATCACCCTCCACCACTGGAGACCAGAAGAACTAGATGGTGCCTAGCTCCCACTATCGACTGCTATGAAAGAGATCACATTAGAAGGGCTTGATTAGAGTAGAAGGGAAATGTGGGGCAAAACTCAAAATCATGATAAAACACCAAGCTTACTGTTTGGATAAAGGCTGGTGAAGTTGCAAGACTATGGTGCTTAGTTACCCTGCAGGTCTGGAACTGAACTCATCATGGCTCGATGTTCAACCAAACAATAGACAGGTCTATAATGGGAACAATGACATTAGAGACATACAAAGACCGTAGAATAATAGATCACATGAGACCAAAAGACAGCATTCCCCCAAGAACGAAGTTCAAAAAAGTTGAGAATGAAGGCAGCTTGGAGACAAGAAACAAGAAGATGTGGGGGAAGTGATGGTACATTGTGGGAATTGCTATCAATGACATGAAACAAAATGTGTATGCATTGCTCAATGGACAGCTGAGCTGCTCTTTAACCTTCACCCAAATCACAATAAAAATGTTTTTAATCAAAGAAAACATCATGGTTCACTTCTACTCTGACACACACGGGGTGATGAGGAAATAGTCTCAACCGGGTTTGCTGTGGTCCAACCACCAGACATATGCTTATGGGAGAAAGAGCATGCTGACGCTAGCAATACCGAGCAGGACCAAGATGATTTTATTTGCCTGCATCATGAAGATGGTAGCCCTGGTGATGAGATGATTCAGAGCTCAAGTGCTAACCAAGAAGCCACCCAGTTTAAACTCACCCAGCCCTACTGAAGGAGATTTCCCTCCTCAAAGGTGTTGTTGGTTGTTATGTGCCATTGAGGCGATTCTGACTCCCTGTGACGGGAAGGAAAGGCACACTGTGCTATAGTGTTAGGGTTTTCAGCGGCTGCTTCCTCTGAAGTGGGCAGTGGAACCCTTCTTTGTAATCTGTTCTTAGCCTGGAAGTTTCCCTGACACCTCTTCACTTGAGGTAACCCTGCTGGCATTTGAAATACCAGTCACGTCGCTTCCAGCATCACAGTAACACACAACTTACCACAGCACCACAAATGGACAGACAACAACAGGCTAGCAGTCTTCATGGGAGCAGGCAGTCACGTCTTCACTCTCTCAATGGGGATCAGTGAGTTCAAACTGCCAGTCTCTCTGTTACAGCCGCACATGCAACCACTGTGCTGCTAGGTACATTTCCCTAAAATTCTGCCTAGAAAAATCTGTGGAACCGTTCTTCTCTGTCACAGAGGGTCACTGTGAGCCAGGATGGGCTCTGAGACACACAAATGCAACACCATGAAGCCACCTTACTCTGTCCTGCTCTTATTTAACTCTATTCTTTTCTGAGCTATCTTTTCCGTATATCCAGAAGAGACTGGCACTGAGCAGTGTTAATTCCACCAAGGCCAGGAAGGAGGTCAAAGAGTCACAAAGGACTATCTCTTTGCTCTCATGCCACTGCACTAAGGAGGCTTGGGTGGCAGCTGGAAGCTGCACATTTCACTCCCTGTCCCTACACTCCTGGCTGAGTCTCCTCAGAGTGAGACTGCCCCTTTACCCAGCTCACTGCATTGGCTGTCTTGCTCTGAAAAGAGAATTCACACATGTGAGTCTGACTGGGTGACAGATGGGAATCTTAATGTTGCTCTTTGGAATATGAAAGGCCTCGGATCAGAGTGCTGCAGGGGAGTGATGTCTGCAGAAGACCTGCTGGTCTCCCAGTTAGAAAGAAGCCTTCCCCTTTGCCTCAGAGGTGCGTTCACTGTGGGTGGCAAGTCAGATCCTTGGGCTGGCACTCTCAGTAAACAGATCATATGGGCACCTTGAGAAGTGCTTTCTCACTGACCCAGCTCCCCAAGGATGTAAATATACCAACCAGGATGACTAAGGACACCAGTGCCAAGAATGATCACATTCTTTGCATGTGTACAAATGAGGTGGGCAGCCACCTTCGCTGATGGTGGCTGCACAGTGAGTGTCTGGAATCACACCTGGCTAGGTGGACCATTGAAAGAGTTGGTGATATGATAATAGGGAGTACACCCCGTTGCCAGTAAAGCTGAGGAAATGGCATTTGAGGAAGCAGGGGCAGCCGGGTCGCCAGCATGAAGGCAGCGAGAACCTTGCTTGTGCCTCCTGTGTTCACTGGTGGCTGCTGTCATCTGGGTAGTGAGGACACCATGGCTACTGCCAGAATTCTCCACGGTCCCTGGTTCCACTCTCAAGTCGCTGGCTTCATCACTACCACTGCCATTGAGTCGATTCTGACTCACAGCAACCCGAAAGGACAGAGTAGAACTGCGGCTGGAGGGTCTGGGGGGCTGTGGATCATTATGAGAGCATTTCTATCTCGCAGTAGCTAAAGGGTCCAAAATGCTGGCCTTACGGTTAGCAGCCCAACATAACCCACTTGGTCATGAACCCTTGCCAGCTGATCCAGGGAGTCCATTCCCAAGTGCATATCTAAAAGAATGAAAGACGAGTACCCAGATGGATGCTGCACTAATCACTATGGGCAAAAGGTAAAAAATAAGCCAACAATACCCCTCAGTAGAAGAATAGAGAAAATATGATCTACACTGAGTGGGATATACATATAGTCTGCCACAAGAAAACTAAGGCCTTTGATTCGGACAGACTCTGTAACACAGGTGAACGCAAGACATGAAGTGAAAGATGCCAAACACCAAATGCCATGTATTGTGAGTCCATTTAGAGGAAAAATGCTGGACGGGTAAATCCCGTAAAGCCATAGAGTAGATTGGTGGTTTCCCAGGGTGGGGTGGGAGGGGCAATGGGGAATGACTGCTTAATGGCTGCAGGGTCGATGAAAATGTTCTGGAACTGGACGGTGGGAAGCTTTCACAGTGTCCTTAAAACTACTCTTAAAAAGGGGAGAGAAAGAATCTGCAGAAAGCACAGTTCTGATTGACTCACATGAATGCGATCACCAAGAATTGGAATCCACTAGAACTGGAATGGCAGCTAGACTATTGTTTCCTTGGGAGGTGCCTCCAGGAAGGACCAGTAGAGAAGGTTAATACTGATAGAGCAAAGGGAAGGTGCCGATAAAGAAATGTCATTGAGTAGGTTCCCAGAGACAGTATAAATCCTCTTGTAGTTGTCCCACCCAAAGGCTGAGGGAACTGGAGTGTGGCTCCACCTATCCTCATGTGTCATTGGTTAAAGTGGCATTAGGTCCTGGAGGATGTCAACTCCCCTGTCTGCTCAATGACTGTTCCCTGTGTGGGGAGTTACATGTGCTTCCTGTGAGTCCATTGGCATTTATGAGAGTGGTGGGTGCTAAGTGCTAATACATGGGCACATTAGCAGCTGCTACAGCAAGTGCTGTACATTTTTAGCTGCTTGAGTGACAGGTGGGCCCTACCTCCTGCCTATATTCAGTGGTAGGGTGTTCAGATGGGGGCATGCGAAAAATAATAAGGCCCTATTCTTTAAAAGTAGACATTATTATTTTAATCTGTCCCAACCCCCTTTCTTATCTGTCCCTGTGAACTACCTCACTGGCTGAAACATCATTTCCCTGGGGAAGACACCACATTTCAATACGGTCACAAGGCTGTTTTCATTGGCCCAGTGGAGACACTCACATAAGATGGGTCAACTAGACGCTTTTACTGGAGCATTTCCAACCAAAAAACGAAAAAGAAAGTCCCGCTTTTGCAAGTGGCCAGCATCTAAGAAGCATAATTCAGAAGCACATATCCCGCCACGTGGAGGAGACGGTCTATGTTGCGAGATTACAGCATGTGCCCTGAGAGACAGACACAAAGAACACAGGAACATGCCAGTGGTGGTGAGGAACCGTCGACAGAGCCAGCTGTCCTCTTGTTCTCCCCACCTTTCCATTTTCCTAGGATTCTCTCTTCCAAGTATTGGTCTCTTTGCCTGTTTACAACCAAATGAGCCCCAAATAAGGTCCAGATCATAGAAATAGAAGGAGGAAGTTGGATGGAGACTGCAGTTCATACTCCCCGGAAGCCATTCAGACTCCCTGGAAGAAGGAGACACTGTGATGGAATTAGCTCTGGATTCCTGACATTTATTGAGGAATGCTCAGGGAATAAGCACCTGTGGGGGGAATCAAGGAAGGGCACAGGAGGGAAATCTCAACAGAAGTCTCAGCCCTGCCTATGGAGAGTGTCATAGTCAGTGTGCCCTAGAGAAACCAAACCAGTTATATAGCTGAAACTGGAGATATCGATATATCCACCAGGGCTCCTATGGTTAACCACTGCACCGGCCACTCATTGCCATCAAGGTGGACTCAAAGTGACTGTGTAAAACAGTATAGAACTGACCTTTTGGGTGTTGGAGACTGTAACTCTTCAGGAGATTACGAAGCTTCATCTTTCCCTCAAGGAGCCCTTGGTGTTTTCAAACTGATGTCCTTGCTGTTGGATGCTCAATGGGCCACCCACTACGACACCAGAGCCCCAGAGAGTGAGGCTTATTTCTAGGAATTGGCTCACATAGGGGAATGGCAAGTTCCAAATTCATAGGTCAGGCAACAGCCTAAAGAGCTCTGTCGGTGTTCATCTTAAAATCCATAGGTTAGGTGATGGGAAAAGACAAGAATAAGAATGGCCAGAACACACCCTAGGGAAACTCCCTTTCTGTGCTGAAGGCCTTTGGCTGAGAGGTTTACCACTTCCCACATTATGGAAAGTATTCTATTTTGCTTGAGACCAACTCCTTCATAAGAGCAAATAGATGAGGTGAACAAGCGGCCATCTAGCTCAGAAGAAATAAAGCCCACCTGGAAGAAGCACACCAGCTGGTGCGATCATGAGGTGCCAAAGGGACCAGGTATAAGGCATCATGCAAAAAAAAAAAAGAATATATATATGTATACATATCTCTGTGTGTATATGGGTATATATATATACCATAGAGAATGAAGGGGGAAGTGCAGAGTGGAGACCAGAGGCCCAAATGTCGTCCACTGGAGATCCCCTCATAGAGGGCTTTAGGAGAGGAGATGGGTCAGTCAGGGTGCGATGTAGTACCGATGAAGAACACAGATTTCCCCCAGATCCTGGATGCTTCCTCTCCCCAACTACCAGGATCCAAATTCTACCTTGCAGGACTGGATAGGGCAGAGGCTGTACACTGGTGCATATTGGAGCTGGAGGCACAGGGAATCCAGGGTGGATGATACCCTCAGGACCAGGGGTGTGAGGGGTGATACTGGGAGAGTGGAGGGTGAGTGGGTTGGAAAGGGGGAACTGATTACAAGGATCCACATGTGACCTCCTCCCTGGGAGATGGACGGCAGAGAAGGGGGGAAGAGAGACTCCGGAAAGGGCAAGAGATGACAAAATAACAATCTGTGGATTATCAAGAGCTCATGAGGGAGGGGGAGTGGGGAGGGAGGGGACAAAAAAAAGAGGACCTGATGCGGAGGGCTTAAGTGGAGAGCAAATGCTTTGAGAGTGATTAGGGCAAAGAATGTACAGATGTGCTTTATAAAATTGATGTATGTATATGTATGGATTGAGATAAGAGTTGTATGAGCCCCTAATAAAATGTTTAAAAAACAAGAGCAAATAGATGAATGCTTGTTTGACCCAAAAACTGGGCACCATAGCCTCGCCACATTGATATGCAAAAGGAGCCATCACAGGGAGCTCTGTAACTGGGACCTGGCCAAGTGGTGACCAGTAGCCTGGGACTTTGTAGCCTAATACGTTGCAGCGAATTGCTTACTAGTTCTCCTCTAGCTATAGTCTTTTTTTTTAACAATTTATTGGGGCTGATACAATTCTTTTCACAGTTCATACATATACATACATCAATTGTATAAAGCACATCTGTACAGTCTTTGCCCTAATCATTTTTTTTCTCTTTTCTTCTTTTACATTTTATTTGGGACTCAAACAACTCTTACCACAATCCATACATATACATACATCAATTGTATAAAGCACATCCATACATTCCCTGCCCCAATCATTCTCAAGGCATTTGCTCTCCACTTAAGCCCCTTGCATCAGGTCCTTTTTTTTTTCTCCCCCTCCCTCCCCTTTCCCCCCTCCCTCATATGCCCTTGGTAATTTATACCTCGTTATTTTGTCATATCTTGCCCTATCCGGGGTCTCCCTTCCCCCCTTCTCTGCTGTCCCTCTCCCAGGGAAGAGGTCACATGTGGCTCCTTGTAATCAGTTCCCCCTTTCCAACCCACTCACCCTCCACTCTCCCAGCATCGTCCCTCACGCCCTTGGTCCTGAAGGTATCATCCACCCTGGATTCCCTGTACCTCCAGCCCTCATATGTACCAGTGTACAGCCTCTGTCCTATCCAGCCCTGCAAGGTAGAATTCGGATCATGGTAGTTGGGGGGAGGAAGCATCCAGGATCTGGGGGAAAGCTGTGTTCTTCATCGATACTACCTCACACCCTAATTAACCCATCTCCTCTCCTAAGCCCCTCTATGAGGGGATCTCCATTGGCCGACACTTGGGCCTTGGGTCTCCACTCTGCACTTCCCCCTTCATTTAATATAATATATATATACACATACATATATACATATACACATATATACACATACATACACACACTTATATCTTTTTTTTGCATGATGCCTTATATCTGGTCTTTGGGCACCTCGTGATCGCACTGGCCGGTGTGCTTCTTCCATGTGGGCTTATTTGCTTCTGAGCGAGATGGCCGCTTGTTCACCTTCAAGCCTTTAAGACCCCAGACACTATCTCTTTTGATAGCTATAGTCTTTGTAACTCCTACCAATGACAGGGTGGAACTATGCCACCGAGGGAAGTAGACAGCATGCTAATAATATCAGTAAGGTGCATGGCATCCTCGAAGAGGTGAGACCATTCAAGTAAGACCTGTAGAGCCCTAATGTAGGGATTGGTCGGTTTGGTCATCCTGGGTGAGTTAACTCAGAAACAGAAAGTGGAGTTTCAAGAGCACCGAGAAAGACGAGCCAGCAGTGGAGTGTGCTCTTTGGACCCAGGATCATTACTCTGAGCACCACCTCTGTCCAGGAGACAGAGATCCCTGACACTGGATGCACCAGGAGACAATGAAAAACAGTGGCAGATAAATAGCTCATGGAAGCAGAGGCAGCAGCACCAAGACCCCAGAACAGGGAGCTGACCAGCACACAGAATGAGAAAGCTGAGTGTCTTTGGGCCAAGGCTTCCAGACAAAGCAGGCTGCCTCAACGCACTTATCAGCAGAGCTGAAAGAACTTTGTACACGGTCCCAAGCAGAGCAGAGGTCAAGGAGCTGCAGGGCAGAGGCCAAGGACCAGAAAAAGTTCTGCCTCTGGACACCACTGGGAAGAGACTGTCCTGACTGAAGAACTATATCCCCAGTCATTTCTGATCCTGAATTGTCACCTGCTAGGTCCCCAATTAACCCCAGAAACATAAGTATTGTTTGCGAGTTCTGTGTGGCCATTGCCACTTAAGGATTATCAAACCCAGCAGAGAAGAAGAGAGTGTCATGGTAGGGATGGTTGGTGTCAGAAACTGTGAAAAGAAACGAGGGTGGAGGCATTGTGATTTCTGTCTCATAGGAATCAGCCTTGGGCTGTTTATCTTGATTTTCCTCCATTGCCTTTTGTGAAGTTACAGGGGGGTCAAATGCCTCCACTATGCCATTTATACCCCTACATTGACAAGTCGTTGGATGAAGGTTAGTCTGGGGAAGGAGCAGACCTTGGATGAGCTCTCATCAGCTGAGGCAATCCTAAAAGGGGCCAGACAGCTGGGACCTTTTCTATCAGTGGCTCTCTCAGCAGCTGGGGAAATCATTCTCTTGGCCCTGAGAGGAATCTGGGTGACACACTCATCTATGACAATACCCTGAAGAACAAGCTCCCACAAAAACCTGGCTGAGAACTCTCGCCTAGAAAACAGGAGTGCATGCCTAGCTAATAATATCCATTTACTGAAGGTCCTATGATTGGAACTGTGCCTCATTTACAGATGGAAAACTAGAGGAAGGGATTTAAGGTGGCTAAGTTAATAAGTGACAGAGACAAGATTCAAACACAAGTTTGAAGCTGGTACTGTTAGCCTTTTTTCCAGGGCTGGGTTTTAGATGAGGCAAATGAGACACTTGTCAGGCACACAAGGTAAAGAGGCCTTCCCGCTCCTGTGTGACTTTCCCCATAAGTCTGAATCATGGTCCTGGTGTGTCTTATTTGCCTTCCTTGAGTCTCAGAACCTGGTCTAGTCTGATTTGCTATTTGAAGGAATAAGCCAGAATGCTCAAGTACTCTGAGTCAAGACCCATTCTCCACTGGAATTGTTCAGTGGGACTTAACAGCCTCTTCCTTCGTGTTTCACTTTTCTAGAAACCTCCATGGAGGACTAGCTCTCATGAAGAGAGCTTCAAAAAGCTCATGGCAAAATTCCATTATTTTTTCGTATCACTTTTCCACACGCTTTTGAAAGCTCCCTCCTCATCCCTTTCCACAGTCTTTCTCAAGGAAAGAGAATGTTACTGGTTGATGTCAGATGACCCTGAGTGTTTTCTACTCAGAATGCTCTGCACAAACTCTATCAACAAATGACGTAGAGTCAAACGTGCTGTGTGTCTTTAAGTTGATATCAGCTCATAGTGACCCTACAGGACAGAGTAGAACTGCCCCCCAAAGGTGTCCTAGGCTGAGATCGTTATGGGACCAGCTCGTCAGGTCTTTTCCCCTTTAGAGCCCATGGGTAGGTTCAAACTACCAGCCTTTTGTTTAGCCACCCAGTCCTTAGCCATTGTACCACCAGGGCTCTTTAAAACAGGGATTAGGTTGATTAATTGTATAATCTCCAGGCACATTTGAAAGCTGCTTCCCAGAACACCCTTCCCCAGATTGTTGATTAAGACGGGCATTTGGGGACTCATTTCTTTCTCATTTGTGTAAGTGCACTCTATGAGAGGGGTTTCCCTTCATAGATAGGTGATCACATACTATTTTTCCAAATTGAACCACTCTTGGTGGTATATTGGGTTAAGAGTTGGGCTGCTGCTAATGGCAAAGTTAATGGTTCAAACCCACCAGCTACTTCTTGGGAGAAAGATGAGGGTTTTCTGCTCCCGTAAAGATGTGCAGTTCTAAAAATCAGCAGAGCCAGTCTATTGTGCCATATATGAGGTCAACCCCATGGCAGTGGATTTGGTTTTGTTTTGGGTCTGTGGGGGAAGTCCTTAAGTCATTCTTTAGTCACATGGAGGAGTCCCTGGGTGGTGCAGTTGGTTAACATACTGGGCTACTAACTCATAGGTTGGAGCTTCAAGCCCAGCCAGAAGTGTCTCTGAAGAAAGGCCTGGTGCTGCATTTCAAACAACAACAACAAAATCAGTTATAGAAAAAAAACAACAGAATGTCGTTCTACTCTGGCCCAAAGGAGTCCCTATGAATCAGAGTTAACTTCATGGCAACTGGCATGGGTTTGGTCCATGGGAAAAAAGAACCCTTCATAATTGCCTCCATGCCCAGTAGTTCCTTTCCTGTATCCCTAGACCACCCCAGCACCCTCAGCATCTTGCCTTATAATTGCCATGGGTCCGTCTCTCTTCCAAATGGGCCAGGCCGTGATGCAGCCGCTGCTGATACAGAGGGATTGTGCAGTCCCTGCATGATCTACAGTCCTCATGACATATATCTTGAATGAAGATTAAGTGATCCTCTCTAGAGCTTAGCTCAGGGGAATCCACTACCTCAGCTGGAACCGAAGTGGTGCCAGACCAATATCTGTTTTGAAAAGATAGAAGGGCATTCCTAATCTTTGTGGAGAAACAGAGGATTTAGTGAAATGTTTCTGCAGTTGAGGTTACAGATGATCTGTTGACATGGTCTAAAAGGTTGTAGGTGGTTTAATGTCTCTCGGCACCATCAATTTTGCATTTTGTCCTGACTTAGCAAATTGGTTGGGATTTCGGTTTACTGCCAAGGACCTTCAGAAAGAATGTGGTTGCAGGAGCAAGTTTAAGAAAGGAAGGAGCTTTGAAGCAGCCCTCACTGAGTGCCAATCCAAAGCTCTGTAACCCAGCACCTCAGAGGGCTTGATCTGGGATGGACTATGGCAGCATCACCATGAGCCACTTCCTCCAGTGGCCCTGACTGAAGGCTCAGAACCTGCCTCTGATTGGCAGCTGAGAGATACTAGGACCGTCACCTGCCACATCGCCTGTATTTCTCCTGGCAGTAAAAATCCCCAAAGTACACTATGTTCGGGCAATCTTTCCAGCCTACAAGCAGTTGTTGCTTATCTCTGTCAGCTTTTTGCAGGGGAACAATCAGGTTTTGAAATTGAAAGACTTGCATGTGTGTGACTCATGAGGTTAAGAGACAACGCATAACAACTATATTACCAGGTTTCCTTCCTCTTGAAGGATAGGTAAGCAACAAAAGGACCATTTCTCTTAAAACCTCTGATCGAGAGTGGCACACAACTCCTTCCACTTTTATTCTATTGGCCAAGCCCTTCGCTGGCAGGGCAGGGAAGTTTACTCTTTCCTTGGATGACTAGGAAGTGAGTGAAATTTTGTCATCTCATACAAAGGGAAAAGGGAAACATGCTCTATGATCAAATAAGTTTAAAAAAAAAGTCAAAATATTCATAGAATCTGCCGAGTGTGGCAAAAGCATGAGCACTCCCATTGTAGAAGAAACACTGCTCTCAGAAACCACACTGTGCCTGGCAAGGGAGGCTGGAAGGATTTATGCTTGCTCACTTTGGCCAAGTCATTAAGCAAGGCTGATCAGTAGAAAAGGGAATCGGGTTTGGTGCAGGGATGTGTCATTGGATATGCAGGCGATTCTCCTTGAGATGTATTGGCCCACAACTTTGGACTCACATACAGCAGTGACCATGAAGATGGCATCGGACCTGGCGACATTTCATTTTCGTATATAGAAAGTTGACACAAGCATCTCCAGGTGGTGTAGTGGTCTACACATTGTGTCCCTAACCTTAAACTCAGCAGTTCGAAAACAGCAGCACTCAGTGAGGGAAAGATGAGGCTTTCTACTCCTGTCAAGAGTTACAGGCTCAGAAACTCATGGGGGCAATTCTCTCCTGTCCTACAAGGTCGCTATGCATCATCAGTGACTCGATGGCAGGGAGATTAAGTTGATATTACCTATTTTAGAAAACGGTTCTGGTTATTCAATTAAGTAAGGCAGGTGCAGCCTGTCACACAGGGTTTGTTTAGATAGCACAGTAGTGTCCACTCACTCATTAGCTCAATGTGTCTGGAACCCCAATGTGTATTTCCACATGGGACAGGTCAGGTTGAAGACACTGGGGATTCGTGCTTTGTTGAGCAAGCCCTGGAAATGCAAGAGTTCTAAAAAGAGGTCAAAGTTCCTGTTTTTATAACTCTCTCTCTCTCTCACACACACACACACACACACACACACGGAGAAAGTGGTGAACTTCACAGAACGTAGTGGGGACTTCACAGAAAGGGGGTTTGATAGCCGTGAACAGGGTTGGGATGGGTCTTGTTCTATCCATTTGAAAGTCTCTAGGCTAAACAGAAATGCCCTGGTGGTATAGTAGGTTCGGTGTTGGCCTGCTAACCACAAGGTCAGCAGTTCTGAATCCACCAGTTCCTCCATGGAAAAAAGATGAGGCTTTCTATTTGAGTAAAGAATTATAGTCTCAGAGACTCATTGGGGCATGTTTATTCTTCCCTATAGGGGCGCTGCCAGTCAGAATGAACTCAGTACAGTATGCAAGTAACAAGCTGTGCTAATACCATTCCAGAGAGACAGTGGTGTTCCAGGGACATTGGTTTTGCCTGGCCCCTGACCCTGAGGAAGCATGAGGTCTCCAGGTCCTCTCCTGCTGCTCTTCTTTACCATCCTCCCATATCCTCCTCTGCACTCCCAAGTGGTGGGCATGATTTATAAACACAGAAATCCATTTACTCCTTTGAAAAAGTGGTTTACTTCACCCCAAAATTCGGAGAACTGTGTCGTCTCCCTTTCAAAGTAAATTATACAATGAACATACAATATTGATTGCAGGCATGTGGATTCTTAATCCTCAAGTTCCCATGAAACCCTGCTTTCCATGGCAAATCAGCCCGCCATTTCAGCACGCCAGTATTGCCAGGAGAAAGGAGCCTCAGCAGCCACCACTGCTCCGCAGCCTGCTTTTCACGGTCACGCGGGGATGTCAGAGTGCCCCACACCTCGTGACTCAGTGCTTGCTTGCAGGGGGTGCATTTCGTTAGAGCCCAACAACTTCCGAGCATTGGCAAATTCCCTCAACCAAAGGTGGGCAGTGGCCTCATAATGTCACCAGTCATTAACCACCAGCAGGGTTGCGTTATGCTCATCAGTGCCGTCATGTGCAAGGGGAAAGACAATTCCCACAGGCTGCCCGCTGTGTTTGGGGAGGGAATGCCAAGTGGGGAAGCTGGGGGTCCTCACCCCAGCAGCCACAGTTCCTGGCTCCAGGCCCTGCCCCAGGCTGTGCCAGGACGAAGAGCCTGGACTCTCAGAGACTCCATAGCTCGATTTCCACTCAGGTTGTGTTGTGCTGATCATTCCTTCCCTAGGCTGCCACCCATCTGTCAGTTTGTCATCATGTTGTCATTTGTCTATAGCTGTGATTGCTGTAAGCGGTGTCACCAGCTACGATTATAACCAGAGCAAGCAACTCTGGACACGCTTCACCAGAGCATCCAAGCTAGGACACACTGGGAAGAAAGACCTGATGATGTACTACTGAAAATGAGTCCATGGAACCCTATGGATCAAAAGAGAATACCGTCCAAACAAGTACTGGAAGAGGAGCACCCTAGGTGGGAATACACTCACACTATTCAGTGGGAGGACTCCCTGGGTAGTGTTTGACTAGCACCCAGGAGGCCGGCAGTTAAATCCCACCCAGAATCCAAGAGGTGCCTAAGGAAGGTAGGCCTGAATATCTGCTTCCAAAAGGTCACAGCCTTAAAAACCCTATGGAACAGTTCTACTCTGAAATGTATGGGAGTCGCTATGAGTCAAAATGGACCGAAAAGCAGCTAATAACAACAACACTGTATAAAGAACAACACTGCAAGACCTTAGGACAAAATACAGAGCAGGCACAATAGCCTCGACCCCACAGGATAGGGCAAGTTATTTTCCTTTGTACCAGAGACCGGAACTGTACAACGGAACGACACCCTGCCTGCTCTTGTGTCATCACCACAGTCGTTGGTCCATGTTGAGTCCATTGCTGTAGCCACTGTGGACATCCATCTTATCAAGGGTCTTCTTCCCTCTTGCTGCCCCTGTACTTTAACAAGCATTATGTCCTTTCTTAAGAACCAGTCTCTCCTGATAGCATGTCCAATGGATGTGAGATGAAGACTTGCCATCCTCACTTCTAAGGGGCATTCTGGCCGTGCTTTCTCCAAGAGGGATTTGCTTGTTCTTCTGACAGCCCAGACGACTTTCGGTATTGTTTGCACATCATTCACATGCATTGATTCTTCTTCAGTTTTCCTTACTCACTGTCCAGCTCTCACATGCATATTGACCATTGAAACTACTTACCTTGAATTCAGAGCTTAGGGTACACTACTCAAAGCCACATACCTTGTGAGCGGCTGAAACATGTCTGCTGCCAGGATCTGTCCAATTCATTTTATTGAAACATCATACTCAAAAGGTGCTTTAGGCAAACATATTTTGTCTTTTGACTACATGTCCCAATAATATAACCAGGCTCAGACCCTCACATTGTAATGATTCAGCTATATGTCTGAGAGGAAAAAGACTGCCAACCATAAAACTGATGGGAGAATAGGTACTGACTGTCACCTGCAATGCCATTCCTTCAACAAATATTTATTGAGTGTTATTCAAATGACAACATTTTGCAAAGCTTTAAGAAGACCCAGATGTAGAGAACACAGTCCCTGCTCACAGGAGACTCACAGATACTGCATCAGGGCATTCAGATCAGGGACACCACAGATAGATGCTGAAAGAAAAATCATTAAAAAATATAGCAACCACGCACGGAATCCAGGACAGATAAAATCCTCAGGAACAGCAATGGGAGTAGCGATACAGTGGTAGCTTTTTAATCTCCCATCATCTTGCATAGGGGTGGAGTCCAGACTGTCACTCAGGCCATAGCCAGTGAGGTCTCAATGTGGGCATGGCCTTCTCTTGAGGATTCTGGCAACTTCTGTATTCTTTCCTGGGGGTGAGAGACACCCATGACTTGATATTCCTGCTGACAAGATACATGGATCTACATTGACGGCAGCCAGAGCCTTGAACGGGGAGGAGTCATGTGGAGACCCATGCCACTTTCCACCTCCACTGGGTCCATAAGACATTCCACCGACTGCCCTGTGATCTTCCAGCACTTGGTGTCATTGCATGTGTTGCATAAGTCTGAAAAAAATTTACACACTGTTATTGGATATATGGGTTAATTTCGTACTTATGGACGTGGTCTGGACTGGGCTGGGATGTTTTCTTAATATACAATTATTCTTCTATATAAAGCTTTTTTAGGACACATGAGTGTTTATGAATGTGCTTCTCTGGTCAACTCTAACTGACTCAGATACCATGAGGGCACATGGTGGCTGTGTAGGGAAGGGGAGGAAAAGGGAACTTATAACAAAGATGGATTTAGAACACACACACACACAGCCTAGGGGCCGAATAACATTAATATGGGTAGAGGGACACAGAAGACAGTGTGTATAAAGATATTAATTTATATATAATTTAGTACGGGTGTGAGGGTTGAGGAGAGAGGGAAAAAACAGGAGCTGATATCAAAGGGGTCAAGTAGAATGATAGTGTTTAGAAAATGATGGTGGCAGCATATGTACAAACTCGCTTGATCTAATTGATTTATGGATTGTTATATTATCTTCAGAGCCCCCATTAAAATGTGCTCTTTTTTCGATAACAACATAAACTCACTGCCATGGAGTCAATTTTGACTCAGTATAGAACACC